>NW_017731396.1:1933760-1950951 GCF_001890085.2 Hipposideros armiger
GCGCAATGATGGTGCCAACTTGGGCCAGTGAAGCAACGTCCTCCACAACTAGACTGAAGAACAAAACGACAGCAAGTTGTCTGTTCCCCTTCCCCTGATTCCCCAGCGCTGTTCCCATCCCCCAATTCCCCAATAAAAATCTTTAAAAAAAAAGAAGTCAGTGATGGTTGGATGGGCCATTTCTATTAGTTGAGTGGTACATGTGAGGTTCTCAGAAGGCAGGTCCATTAACATCAGCACCTTGACCATCCTGGCACAGTACCAGACATGAAATATGTTCTAAATAAACCTTTGTCTAACTCAACCTTGACTGTATATAGAAGTATGAGGGACATTTCACAAGTCCTGATTCCCAGGCTGAACCCCAAACCAATTGAATGAGAATCTTGGGTGGGAGCTTGGGTGGCAGGATTTCCCAACTCACACCTGGTAATTCCGATGTCAGGAGAGGTTGTGGATGACTGATCTGATGGAAAGAAGTGACAGGAGTGCAGGCTTTATTAACATCATTAATTAAGGGAGGTGACAGAAGAAGCGTCAAAACGAAGTCAGAGTGGACAGCTCTTAAGTAGGTCTCAAGTCTGTTTTTGGATTAGACTTACCGGGGAGTTGTTTTTTTAAATACTGAGGCTTGGGCTCCACCCTCAGAGACTGACAGTCAGCCTGGGGTGGGACCTGGGTGTGAGTGTGACTTTAAAACCCCAGGGTGATTTTAAAGCACAGTCAAGGTGGAGACCATGCTGGGTCCCGCTGACCTTTCCCGCTTCATCCCCCTGCCCTGTCGCCCTGACAGTTCTTTCTTTCCTTCCAGCACCTGTCTCAGGCTCTGTGGTAGCTGTCTCTTCTGCTTAGATGGAACAGGGCTGGGACTAGGGTGAGGCAAGTGAAGCAATGGCCTTGAGCGCAGATTAAAGGGGCCGCCAACCCACACTTCAGCCAAGATACCTAATACTTTGGTGTGATGTTTTAAGGATCAAAATGAATGCCAAAAATATCTGAGATGAACAACAGATCAAAATTTTTAGATAGATAGGATCCTACTTTTCATTTGTGCAACTCACCCGGCCCTGTTAGATCCTGCCTTTATGTAAATGTTGATATGTTGTTCGTCATCGATTTTTTTGCATTAATATTGATTTTTTAATATTGCATAAAAACATAATTGATCTTGATCACTGTTTTTTGGGTTTTTTTCAGCCCTTTAACTATGGATGCCGAAGCAAGTGCCTTGCCTGCCTCACCCTATCCCAGGCCCAGCTTAGCACACTCTTTCCTGCCCTCTGTAAGGCTGGCTCCTCGTCTCTGTTGATTGGGCCTTGGCTCAGATTTTACTTTCTTGGCGCTCTCTGATTGGAAAAACAAAAAAAGCACCCCAAGTCATTCTCTATTCCATCGCCCTGTGCTATCACGATGTAAAATCACCCGCTTATTTGTTTTCTCTTTCATTGTCTAACCCCCTCATTTGAGTCAGCTCCCTGGGGCCCTTGTTGTTCTCCACTGTGTCCCCTGGAAGAGGGTCTAACACAAAGTAGAGGCTCAGTAAATATTTGCTGAATGAGCCCTGGTTTTACTTCTGGAAATAACGCCATCACTCTACAGAGGAAGAGTAACAGTCCCAGCCAATTAACAGGCGCTCCCGGGACCTCTGAAAGGGGAGCACGGTCTTGGATGAGGGTGAGGCCAGGAGATGAGAGATAGTCACAGTCCTAAAACAGGGAGCGCCTCGGGGCAGCAAATTCCGATATTGTTCTTTCCTCCACCAGGTGGCAGTACACCCTAATCTCAGGGACATTATATACTGGCAGAAGCCCACCTCTACCTCCGGCAAATTTTCTCACATGTATCTGTCCATCCATCCATCCATCCATGCGTTTGTTCATCCATGAACGTATCCTTTCATCCAATTATTCGCCCATCCATACATCTCTGTATCCACACACTCATACATTTATTCAAAAATGAAAACCACAGGCCAGGCCCTGGGGATACGGCAGCAAACAAATCAGTCTTCTCTGCACTCTCGGCGTTTCCATTTTTGGTTGAGGGAAGGCAGACAGTACATAAGGGAACCCACGAAGGAAGAGGATACGCTCCGGCTGTGCCGAGCGCCATGAAGACAATTTGAAAGGATGACGTCAGGGATGGAGATGGGGGGACAGGGTGAGGCAGTGGAGTGGGCAGAAAGTTCTCCAGATAAGATGCCCAAGGAGACCACCCTGCAGGGGAAACTTGAGATCAGACTGGAAGAACAAACACGGGGTCACCAGTCATGAGAAGTCAGGGGGTGGGGCCCCTCCTTTGAGGCCACCGGAACAGCAAGTGCAGAAGACGCTGCATGGGGAGGAGCCTGGGGTGTCTGAGGCACAGAGGTGGGCAGTGTGGCCACGGCGGAGTGAATGGCTATGGGGAGAGGGAGACCCAGGTGACAAGATGGGAGAGGTTGGCAGGGCCAGCTCAGTCAGGGCCTCACAGGCTGTGGGCGCTGCTTGGATTTCATCTAGAAAGCCACAGGAGGGGGCGGTTAAGCACAGGACTAACAAGCCCTGACTTGACTTTCTAAAAGACCTTTCTGGCTGCTGTGAGGGGTGAGAAGTGAAGCAAGGAGCGCCATTGCTGGGGTGCGGGGGACAGGGGTGGGTGGCCAGAGGTAAAGAGGCAAATGAAAGAGGAAAAGGAGGGGTAAGGTAGAGAGAGGGAGAGAGAGAGAGAGAGAGAGAGAGAGAGAGAGAGAGAGAGAGAGAGAGCGCTACCCATGACGGGGCCTGAGCACAAAAACCCAGTGACCACACGCAGGGACATGCCATGCAGAAATCTGAACTTGGCAGGATTATGCAGGGGGACAGGGACATCTGAAGTGAAGAAGTGCTGAAAGGCAGCCCAGGCACAGACTCCCAGGAAGAACGGGGACAGAGCCACTAGCAGCACCAGTCACAGGAGAATCGGGTTCCCAAGGCTGTGAGGAGACGCTGCCTGGGGGAGCCAGCTTGGGAACTTGTCAAGAGGACATGGACTGTCTCCTCCCGCCCACTGTTTTTGGGCTACATAGGCTGGCTTTTTAAATGTAAACCCAGTCAGGCCAGTGGGAGCTGGGGAGACCTACTTCCCCACGGAATGCAGAGGCCAGGAAAATGAATCCTACCATCAGGGGGAGTCGTAAGAGTTGGGTTTCCCAAAGGCTCAGCAAGATCAGGCTTGAATGACTCCGCAGCCTGGCCAGTCAGGGAAAGGCCTCACGTGATTGCACAGGCCTGCTTTCCAATGGGATAGGAGACACACGGCCCGCCTTCCTCGCCGGGATCATGTTGGGGTGGGCAAAGCACCCCTCATTCCAGCTAGCTGCCCTGGCCCCACTCTAAGGCTCCCATCCAGGCCGCGGGGAGAGGCGGCGTAGCCGAGGGCTACGAGGACCCACTCAGACGCCAGCCTGCTGGGTTTGAATCCTGCCACAGCACCTCAGCATCAGATAAGGCCACTCGGTGACTGTGGCAGAATAATACAAAAACAAGAGCCCTCTGTGACCATGTCTGAACCCAGACAAAACATGTCTAAGCCATAATAATGACCAAAAGTGGCTACTCTCTGAGTGACTGTTGCTTTTTTTTTTTTTTTTTAGCCATTTATAGCTCTAGCCCCTGTCTAGACTTCCTGTTTCTAAATAAGATTGATTAAGAATCGCCCTGCTTCCTGACAGCACCCAAGTCAGAGCAAAGCCCCGGGGCCTTAAACCTCAGCACTTCCCTCGGCTTCTTTCCAGCCCTCCTGCCCGCCTTGGGTTGTGCTGGGGGTGCTCCGCTGTGCCTCAGCCCTGCCAGTTTCTGCTGTGGGAAACCCAGTCACTCTGAGCATCTCGTGGGTTCAGAAAATTCACTGCGGTGTGGGGGAACGGCAGGGGGGGTCGTGCTGCTCCCACCTCCCAGGATCCACCCCACCGGGGTGCCTACCTACCCTATGCCCAGGCTCCACCACCCACTCAGGTGGCTTCTCCTGCCCAGACCGGAACAGCCAGGTGGGGCTGACCTCCCAGACCCTGAAACCCTGGTGCATAAATGGGCTCCATTTGGTGGCATGGGGGTTTTCCCCACTGTGCTCCCACAACCACATGGTATTCGATTACCTTTGTAATTGAGAAAGAATTGCATGATTTTTCTGAACTTAACGGGAATCTGCATTTCTGCGTTACCGTCAGGGCTGCCTGTTACTCCAGGGTTTTACTGCTGACTCAGGTGGGTGGGAGAAGATGATAGAAGGGATGACATTCTGTGATCACGGACAATACGCTAGTTAGTCCTCAGTGCTGGCAGTAGCCCACAGCGCCGCTGTCAGAGAATACGGGCCACCTGGTATGACCTGGTGCTGCAGAACATGAGGTCTGGGACAGACCACTAGGTTGTGCGCCAGGCTCTTCCTTGAGCAAAGTACACAACCCCTCTGTGCCTCAGTTTCCTCATCTGTACAGTGGGGATGATGGTGCCTCCTTGTATTAAATAAGGCGACACACAGTGGTAGACTCGTGGTTATATACCCTGCTTTTCTCAGCATCTCTATCGTGTGAGTTTGGATGTAAGTAACCAGTCAGGTAGATTGAGTGAATAACTTCCAGTTTGCAAGCAGAGGGGTTGGGCATATTGCAGGTGGTGAGAGGCACGGGACAGGCATGGAAGTGGAGCCCTGTCTTGGAAACACTACCGCGTGTTGTGGTTGCCTTCTGGCAAGGTCCCTCTGGGTGTCTGGGACATAGCAGGGCTCCCTCCTAGAGTGGAGAAGCCGGGAAATGCAGGAGGGAAGGAGCTGGATTCAGAGAGGTCAGCAAACCTTCCGCCATATTGTATTCTGGAGAGGGAAGGAAAGGCGTTAAACCTACTGGGGAATAATATTTGCTGAGCATCTACTACGTGCCAGGCACTGTGCCACGTATTTTAAGAATATCTCATTTACTCTTCACTGCAAGTCCGCAGGATATGTGTTATCATTGTCCCCACTTGACAGATGAGGATACTGAGGCTCAAACAGCAGAAGCCCTGGACTAATAAGTACTGAAGTAGGCGTTTGATTTAAGCAGTTTGAGCCTGAGTCCACAATCTTAACCAACGTTCTTCTTTCCTCCCAACATGGGTCTCTAGGGGACAAACAGGACAAGGAGAGCTCAGAGCTTTGGGGTTTTGACTCCCAGACCATTCTATTCCCATGACCTCCACCCCATGTGGCTTCACTGAGATTACAGATTTACCTTAAGTGGAAAACTTCAGATCTCAGGGAGCTTTGAGGCCAGCAATGGGCATATACAATGTCCTCCTGAAATTTCCAAAGCCGGAGGAGAGAAGGAAGCACAGGCCATTTGGCACATCAGGTGGGGCTGCCCCTGGCTGGAAACCCAGGTGCCCAAGGCAGTGATGCAACTGACAAACAGTTGCCAGTTACTAAGGACCACCAAGCACATGTCCTACCAAGAGCCACTGGAGATGAGCACACAGATAAGAAACAGACTCTGCAAGATTGGAGCAAGATCAGATCAGCTTTCTAAGATAGCCCACAAAGGTGGTTTCCTCCAAGTGTATGAGACTATGTGTTAATTTCATACAGGTTCCCATAGCAACATAATAATAACAGCAGCAATAACAACAACAACAACAATAAATAAGGGCCAACATTGGTTGAGTGCCTAGTATGAGCCAGGCACAGCTGTTCATTGCCTTACCTGATTACCTTATGATTTACAAAATCTGACAATTAAGTTCGCAAACTTGTTGCACCAATATTACTAACCTTCTTTGGTATCAGAGGGATTATTCATTATGAATTTGTACCAACTGGACAAACAGTGAACCAAGTTTACTATTCGGAAGTGCTGAAAAGGCTGCGTGAAGAAGTTAGACGACCTGAATTTTTTGCCAACAATCCGTGGCTGTTGCATCACGACAATGCACCAGCTCACACGGCTCTGCCTGTGAGGGAGTTTTTAGCCAGTAAATAAATAACTGTATTGGGACACCCTCCCTACTCACCTAGTCTGGCCCCCCAGTGACTTCTTTCTTTACCCGAAGACAAAGGAAATATTGAAAGGGAGACATTTTGATGACATTCAGGACATCAAGGGTGATACAACAACAACTCTGATGGCCATTCCAGAAAAAGAGTTCCAAAACTGCTTTGAAGCGTGGACTAGGTGCTGGCATCAGTGCATAGCTTCCCAAGGGGAGGACTTCAAAGGTGACTGTAGTGATATTCAGCAGTGAGGTATGCAGCGCCTTTTCTAGGGTGAGCTCACGAACTTGATTGTCAGACCACGTATGTCAGAAACCACCCCAAGAGGTAAATACTGATGTCATCCCCACTTTACAGATGAGGACACTGAGGCCCGATTGTCTAACTTGCCACATTTACAGAGCCAGGAAGTAGAAGGACTCAGCCCATCTACTCCTTACTGGATAGACGGACAGAAGGGCAGATGAACTGATGGACGGACAGGCGGATGGAGGCCCACCTTCCAGTACTTCTGAGGTCAGTGCCCCACACAGAGGTATTCTCTGAAGCTGGCTCTACACACCTGACGGGTGCATGGGTGTCTTTCTGGAATTAGACACTGGGAGACACGGGAGCAGCACTGATCGCAGCAGGATTTGGAACCAAAGTTCAAAAACCGAGACTCCAAAGGGGAAAACCATAAAGGACATTGTGGGCTGAAAGTCAGAGCCTCCCCGTACTCAGCCAGCCCGAGTTCCCTGGAGGATAGGACGTCCCGGCCAACTCGGGCCTCACCTGTCCCTTCCAAACACCCTCAGATTCTCCTGGAGAATCAAGGGGGTGGCTTAGGGGGTAATGATTTGAAGCTCATTTTACCGGTGAGAAAATGGGAGTTCAGGGAGGCTGAAACTCGCCCAAATCTCACATAAGGCAGCCGGCAGCAGTCTAGGGACTCCTCCCCCCTTGAAGGGCCCGGGGCCCCTGCCCCCCCCCAGGCTGGGTCCCTCAGGGTTGTGCTGCCTTCACTGGGGTGCGCCCGGGCTGTGTGGTCGCTATTGCCCCCTCTCCCTGCCCAGGGAGAAATTCTGGGACACCAACTACTGGGGAAGATGAAGTGGGGGCTAAGCCCCCCAAGGTGCCCTGGCCTCATGCGCCAGTGGGAATCCTGGTTCTGGGTGACCCCTCCCCACCCATCCCACTCCCTGGACTGCAGACCGAGCCCCCTGTGATGTAAATCAGCCCAGCTGACCCACCCCTGGAAAAGACCCCCTGGGGACACTCCCCTTAGCCAAGACTTCCAAGAATTCAGGGGGCGGAGCCCTTGGAAAAACAGACCTGTGACCTGCTGTTTGGGCCAACGCAGCATTTCCATCCCTGGCCCAGGGAGGGCTCACACCAGAAAGCTGGGTGCGTCTTCCAGAGGGAGAAACCCGGACCGAGGGAGCAAAGGCCAAGGCGCTCATCCACTGCCCACAGCCTTCCACAGCGCTGGCTGGGAAAAGCCTGAGCGATGGTGCAGCCCTGAACTCTCCTGGGGGGGAGCTGCCCTTTGGAGGCCAGGAGGGGCCAGCAGTGAGGAGGCAGCTTTGCCTGGAGTGGAAACTTGGTTAGGTTTCAGCCTCAAAGGAATGTCCTCCTTAATGAGTCTGACATTTATTGAACAGCTGCACACTACCTTTTCCAGAACCGAGCTAAGTATTTACAAACACTGAGGGGTAATAGCGTCATGGTCATTGGGCTCATTTCACCGGTCAGGAAACTGAGGCACAGAGAGGTTCCTTCACTTGCCCAAGGTCGCACAGCAAGTGAACCACAGAGCAGGGATCTAAACACAAGGAGTGTGACCCAGGGTCTGTGCTCTGACCCTTGTGAGATCCTGCCATCCCTTTGACCGAGGTTAAAAATCACATGGCAAGAGGTCATTGGCACCGCTTCCTGCAACACAGCCTTGAGAGCCCCTGATGAGCCAGGGTCCCGTCTTAGGTAGGACAAACCACAGTAGGGGCTGGGGGCTTCTAAAGTCCCTTGGGGCCCCTGCAGGAAGCCAGCTGGTCGGGGCCAGAACTCTTGGGTAATATAACCTACATGCTCACTATCAGGTGAGGGGTGCTTGAAGAGTACCAGGCCTTTCCCTGACAGCTTTACCACATCATCTCCAGGGCGCGCCTACTCCCTGACGTAGGCAGGTGTCCCCGTGGCATGGGTGTGGGCGCCGAGGCTCAGGAGCCCTAAGAAACGTGTTCCAGGAAAGGCAGCTGGTGCAGAAGGCAGTTCTGATGTTAATTTCCTAAGGCTGCTGTAACAAATGACTGCCAACTTGGCTTAAAACAACAAGAGTTTATTCTCTCACAATTCTAGAGGCCAGAAATCCAAAAGTCGAGCTGTGGGCAGGGCCACGCTCCTCTAAAGGCTCTGGAGGAGAAGCACTCCTGGCCTCTGCCAGCTTCCGGTGGCTCCAGGTGTCCCTTGGCTCGTGATGCCATCATCCAGTCTCTCTGCCTCTGTCACCACATGTCCTTCTCCTCGTCTGTTTGCGTCCCTCTTCTCTCATGATGACACCGGTCATTGGGTTTAAAGTCCGTTCAGATCATCTAGGGTGATCTAGATTCTTAATCACATCTTCAAAGGCCTTTTTCCAAACTACGTCACATTCTGGAGATTAGAACGTGGACGTATCTTTTGGGGCCACCTTGCAACCCGCTGCAGTAGGATCTGAAGCAGTGGCTGCCACTCAGGCTTTTAAAAAGCATAAGGCATCACTACAAGTGCCCAGGAGGCCAGCCCCTGGGGTTCCTGCCTATCCCAGGTGGATCTTAAACAAGACCCACTTCCCCAAGATGCCTGGTCACATGGGGACAGGATAGCCTGGGGCTCCTAAGTGTTGGGGGCAGGAAGCCGGGGTCATCCTTTCACCTCCAGTAAGGCTTCCCGAACCCCACCTACACAGCCCACTTACCTGATGCCGCACCCTGCCTTTTCGCTTGGAACCCCACAATGTGAATTTGCTTTTGTGACTAATGATTTCTATGTGTCTCCCCATTACATGCGGCGGGGTGGCGGGGAGGGGGGCGCAGCAGGGTCTATGCCTACTTTTGCTGGACATCTTATCCTTCCAACATCCAGTGTGGGGCCCCTGAGTTTCTTATTTTTTTATATAGCTTTATTGAGATATAATTCACATGCCACACAGTTCACCTGCCTAGAGTGTACAATTCAATGGTGTTTAGTGCATTCAGTTTTACAACCGTCACCACCATCAACTTTAGAACACTTTCATCACCCCCCAAAAATACCGTATACCCATTGACAGTCACTCTGCCATTTTCCCCACACTCAGGCAACCACTAATCTACGTTCTCTCTTTATGGATTTGCTTATTTGGGACATTTCATATACATGAAATCATACAATTTGTGGTCTTTAGTGTCCGGTTTTTTCCACTTGGCATAATGTTTTCAAGATTCGTCCTTGTTGTAGCATTATGTTATATATCAGTACTTTATTTCTTTTTATGGTTGAATAGTCCATTGGATGAACGTACCACTTTTGTTCTATTCATTCATCGGTTGATGGACATTTGGGTTGTTTCTACTTTTTGGCTATTGTGAGTCATGCTGCTATGAACATTTATGTAAAGGGTTTTGTGTGGACGTATCTTTTCATTTCTCTTGGGTCTTTGCCCTAGAGTGGAATTGCTGGGTCATACGGGGACTCCATGTTTAAGCTTTTAAGGCCCACGTGGGTTTTTCATGAAAGACTGACCACCCTCACCAGCCACGTGACTTTGGCCTGGTGACGTGATCTTCCCAAGCCTTAGTTTCCTCACTGGTATAATGGGAATTGACTTAGCCAGTAAGTATTTCTTGAACATCTAGTATGGACTGAGCCCCGTTCTAGGTGCTGGGACACAACAGTGGTCACAGCGGGCACATTCCTGCCCGTGGGAGCTGACTTCCGATGAAGGGACCCAAATTCTAAATAGACAGCCATTTAAATACGGACCGTCGGATGAGAAGTGCTACCGAGAAAATAAGACAGAGAAGGAGATAGTGCGGGGTGCAGAAGGTGGGCCAGGTGGTGCCACAGGGTTAATGGGGCTGCCAGGAAGGCCTCACTGAGGAGGTGACATTGAGCAAAGACTCAGAGGAGGCGAGGGAGTGAGGCTTGCAGAGACGGAGTGTTGGAGGCTCGGGGGGTTGGGTTGATTACACTCATTCCTACTTGTGGGGTCTCTTTGCCAGAATCGAATATACATGCTGTTTATTGCTGTCCTTGCCCCCTGGGGTATAGTTCCTGTAAAGGGAGCTGAAAAGCATCATTTAAATTCATTCGAAACCCAGGGTGGTGAACACACAGGAGGAGATGAACCACTCTACCTTGGGGGAATCGGGGAGGCCTCTGGGTGGAGGTGACATTCAACCTGGGCCAGAAGACTGGGTAGAAATGAGGAGGGACAGGCTGACTCTGCAGCCCCTGACCATCAGGGGCTTTCTGGGTGACGTCTGCACCTTCTCAAAGGAGCATCTGTGTGAGTCCAGCAAGGAAGCTGACCAGGCTTTCGGGAGCCAGGCTGCCTTTGGGGAGTGCCTGAAGCTTGGTGAGCACAGGGCAGCTCCTGTTTCCATGCAAAGCAGTGGGCACTTCCCTGTCCACAACAGAAGGCTTTGTTTCCTTCACAGGTGCAGCCTTCCTTTCCAAATCATTCTCCTCTCCCTTCTCCCCAGGCTGTTACCTCCATGGACCAGGGGCTAATTTGAAAGTCTGAATCCAGGGCAGGAGCGAGGCAAAAGGCGGCAAGTGGCGGCTTTGCTCCCAGGCCAGCCTCGGGGGAAGCCTCCCTCCTGGCTGCACTCTGCTTTGTCTTGGTTGAATCAGCAGTCGGTTCATTCACTAGTCAATTTGTTCGCCAAAGATTTCCTGCACATCCCCACTGTGCCAGGCTCTGTACTGGGTGCTGAGGACACCAGATGACTCAGACACCATTCTGTCCCTCTTGTTGGGGAGGGAGAACAACATGGAAATAAACATGTGCAATAGAATGTTCCTGGCACTCCGACAGCCATCTTCACTGGGTGCAGAGCCAAAGTTCGGGAAGGGTGAGGTCTTGGGAGCCAAACACTGGCTACTGCCCTGCAGCCCAGCACAAAATGAAAAGGCATTCCCCTTGTTCAAAAATCACAAAGGATTTCAAGATGGCAACAGTAGAGCTTTCACCCCATGTCGGGCCTTCTAAGTGTCAGGGCCATGGGACTGCGTATGCCATGGGCCAGGTCACACGCCCATGAAGCCTGCCCAGCCCATACCTTCCAGAAGCTCCCAATCTGATGCAAGACTTGGACAAATGAATGTCACCTCTGTCTTCAGCTTCTTTATCTGTAAATAGAGTTTATACCTGCCTCTTAGATTGGGTTGTTGTGAACATTAGATGAATTACATTGATAAATCTACTAAAACAGAAACTAACGTATCCCCAATAAATGATAGTTATTATTCCAGTAGCGTCAAAAAAGGGAAACAAGGGCCGGCGAATGGGGGCCAGTTCCAAGAGTAGCTTCATTAGAAATGGTGTTGCGTCAACTGAGGCTTGAAAGACAGACAGACAAACTATGACATTTGCACCTGCTCTATAAGATAGGTATGGTAGGGGCCGGCTGAGTGGCGCGATGGTTAAGAGCTGGCTTGGGACGCCAGAGGGCCCCGGTTCAGATCCCACATATGAGGGCCAGTGACACTGCCCTCTACAGCTAAGATGCTGAACAACAGCTCGACCTGGAGCTGGGCTGCCGGGAGTCATGGCGATGGTGTAGGCTGCAGCCGCTGCTGCAGTGGGTTGCCATGGGCTACTGTGTGTAGCCAGCAGCCAGCGTGAGCGGCCAGCAGCCGCCCTGAGCGGCCGTCCAGAAGCCGGCGACCGATCTGCCTCGCCCGGGAAGAGCGCAATGATGGTGCCAACTTGGGCCAGTGAAGCAATGTCCTCCACAACTAGACTGAAGAACAAAACGACAGCAACTTGTCTGTTCCCCTTCCCCCAATTCTCCAGCACTGTTCCTATCCCCCCAATTCCCCAATAAAAAAAAAAAAGATAGGTATGGTAGTAAATTCCCTTGTTGTGTTTTGTGTATTTATTCAAATTAGTTTACCTTCCCTGGACACACATCCTCTGTCCCACACACTTGGAGGGCCAAACCCACTGGGCGCCTCCACTTCCCAGCTGTGTGACCTTAACCCCTCCCTGCTCAGTTTTTCTTATCTGTAAAATGGGTGTAATAATAGTCTATACCTCAATGTGTTGTTCTGAGGATTGTGCAAGTGACACCCTTAGCACCAGCTGGCACATGGGAATAGCTCTTCATTTTAGTTGGAGGAAGCACAGAAGTATCTGGGATGGCGAGAATAAGCTGAGACCAAGCTGAGGGAGGGTTTACAAAATCACTGACCTGTGTGTTACTTTGCTCAGGCTGTCATAACAAAATACCATAGACAGGGCGGCTTAAACAACACAAACTTATGTTCGCACAGTCTGCATGATGAAAGTTCTAGATAAAGGTGTGGTGTTTCCTGAGGCCTCTGTCCTTGGACTGCAGATGGCCGCCTCCTCCCTGTGTCCTCACAGGGTCTTTCCCCTGTACGCACACATCTCTGGGGTCTCTGTGTGTGTCCAAATTTCCCCTTCTTATAAGGACACCTGTCGGGTTGGATTAGGACCACCCTAACAGCTTCATTTTAACTTCATCACCCTTTTAAAATAAAGGTCCTGCCTCCAAATATAATCAAATTCTGAAGCACTGGGGTCAGGGCTCCAACATGTGAATTCAAGAGGGAACCAACCCAATTCAGCCCGTAACAACCTGTGCTTTTCAAAAATGTCAAGGTCATGAACCACAAAGAAAGGTAGAAGACTAGATCACTGGAGTCAAAAGAGGCATGACGACTAAGTCCCACATGGTCTTCTGGACTGGATCCCAGACCAGAAAAAAATTGTTTGTCTTTTGTTATAAAGGATGTTAGTGACACAATTGGCAAAATCTGAATAAGTCCTGTGGGTTGCATAATAGTATTCTATCAATGTCAACATCCTGATTTTGATTTTTTTTTAAAAGTACTGTAGTTATGTAATATAAAGTTTTTTGTGGTTTTTTTTTTAAAGAATTTTTATTGGGGAACAGTGTGTTTTTCCAGGACCCATCAGCTCCAAGTCAAGTAGTTGTTTCAATCTAGTTGTGGAGGGCGTTTTTCTAGGACTCATCAGCTCCAAGTCAAGTAGCTGTCTTCAATCTAGTTGTGGAGTGTGCAGCTTCTTGGCCCATGTGGGAATCGAACCAGCAACCTTGGTGTTATGAGCACTGCGCTCTAACCACCTCGGCTAACCAGCTGCCCCAATATAAAGTTCATGTTTTTAAGACATACATTAAAGTATTTGGGACTATGGGGTAATCAGGTCTGCAAGGTACTTTCCAAACAAAAGAATATGGATGGATGGATGATGGATGGACGGATGGATAAAGCAAATGTAAAATATTAACTAACACATGAGTGAAGGGTACACAGAAATTCTTGATTTCATTTTTGCAACTTTTCTGTAAGTCTTTTCAGACTTACAGTTTAAAAACTTTTAAACACTGAGCTATAAAAACCAAGGCAGTAGGCAACCATCCAGGGCAACATGGTGGGGGAAGGGGAGGATGAGAAGGACGGCTATGGAGTGTCAAACAGCCCCTAGGGTCTTACAACCAGCCCTGCAAGGTCATTAATACAACCCTCCTTTTCAGTCTGAGGTAATGGCAGCACAGCGTGCTTACCTATCTTGTCCAAAGTCATTTGGGGTTTTGTTTGGGCACCACCCACTCCCACGTAGCACCACTTCCAGGTGGAGCAGCCAATATTTATACTTAACTTTGCCCCACTTTTTCCACCATCCCCCAAAGCAGCCTCAGAGAGGGGACCGCCCCTAGGGAGGGGCCAGTTTGGGGGGGGGGAGGGGTAATCACTGCTGGAGTTACAAATCTGTGGTTTCCTCTGGGTCCCCAAACTTCAGAGGCAGTCTCAGCCCCTTCTGGCCCCACAAACGTTCAGCGTTCAAGTAAGATGAAATAAAGACCCAACGTGATCCGAACAAAGTGTTTTTATAAACTCATGAAAAGAGTCCTTATTAGAAAGGGCTTAGGCAGGAGGCAGGCGTGGGGGTTGTGACATGTCTGATCATTTCTGCAGGCTCCTGGCAAGCAGTGATCATTAGCAGATTTTCTTCTGGGTAGGCTCAGTGTCAGCTCCACAATATGGGATTTTACGGGATTTGTGCACAGAGCTTTCCTACAAAGCAAGGTATTATAGGACGGATTAGGCAGTTCCAAGAAGCAAAGGTTCTGGCTCCCCTGTCTGATTTTTCTAGCAGATTTTTTTTAAGAGGCCCATGGTCAGGGGCTCTGTGGCCCCACACCAGAGCCTCTGTATCCTGCTGACTCTAAAACAAGCATACTTGTACAAAAAGATCATTGACTGGGTTTTTTGTAACATAAACTCATTATAGAACACGGAGAATATGTAAAAAAGATTAAAAATCACATGTACTGCTATCACCCAGACACAGCCACTGTTAACATTCTGGAGTGTTTCCTCTGTCTTCTGTGTGTGGATGTGTGCACACCTGCGTGTGTGCATTGGTGCCTGCGAGCATGTGTGTGTGTGCATGTGTGTGTGTTCATGGAGAGAGAGACAGAGAGAGAGAGAGAGAGAGAGAGAGAGAGAGAGAGAGCAGAAAGAGAAAGAAGCAGAGAGAATTGGCTCTAAAGTAAAACTGAGCTAACTTTGAATTCCATCCCCGCCATTCACTGACTCCATGACCTTGGCCAAGCTGTTTGACCTCCAGTTCCACAGATGTAAATGGGGAATACAGATCCTACCTGTTTTGATGAACTGAGATTAAATTAAATGAATCTGAAGCATTTCGTGTACTACTGCCTGACACACGGTAAATCCCAACCAAATGGTAACTAAATAATGAACATGTACTTTAGGTTTTTTCTTTCCAAAAGTGGGATCATACTGGCAATACAAATTTGTGTCCTAACACTTCAAGGGTTTTAACTCTTATAATTGTGGGAAAACAGACTTCTATTTCCAAGAGCTAAAAATAATAATAATAATATTAATAATATATAAAATCCCCAATTACACCCTGCTCTTTAGACAGAATTTTTCATGGTGTAGCATATTGTCACTGCTGTGCACGTTTTGGGGGTTGTTATTCTTTTCCTTGGTAATTGACCACCCCAGCATAAGTTCAACACACCTGATAGGCTACATCACGACGTCCAGAAGATCTGATTATTCTACCCGTGTCCCAGCAACACCACTTAAAACTGCACGGTTTAGACAAGTTACTCCTTCTCCCTGGGCCTCAGTTTCCCCATCCGTTAAATGGGGATGGCACCAGCCTGCCTCAGCAGGTGGCTGTGATGGCTACATGGCATCATCCACATGAAGCACAGGACCTGGTGCCTAGTAAGTGCTCATTAAAAAGTAAAAGAATCATTACGTTTCTTACATGTAAGAGACATAATCTTCACATTACGAGTACGTGCACTTCCGTGTGTTTCCTACTTGTGTTTATAAACTGATGCGTGCACAGAAATAATTGCCCAAATGGGGCTTTTCAACAATGCAGCCAGAGCTGGTGGGCACTAAGAGCGGGCAGGCCAGTTGTGGCCAAGGAAACAGGAGCCCGGGGTGTCTGGGGTGCACGTGCAAAGCCAAGGGCATCACGTCTGTCTCCCCACCTGCAGACAGAGGCTGGGCCTTCTCTGCCATCTCTGAGAACCCTCATACTAAGTGGCAGAGATGCAATAGATCTTAGGGGAGGTCCACTGTTGAGAGACAATGAAGGGGAGACACCAGGATCCCAAGTTAGACCCCGAGGGTTCTACCTCCTGCTTGAAAGTGTACCAAGCCTGTGGCCACAGGCTAGTGATTCAACATTTGGCGGTCCATGTCCTCATCTGGTAGGACTCAATATTACATTTGAGGAGCTAGAAACAGCACCCAGAGTGTGGTGAGCACTCGGTACCTGTTAGCTAGTTGTGATGACTTAAATCCATCATTAGACTCGGGTCATACTGCTTTTTGTTGTTTTGTGACTTTTCAATGAAATCGGTCTCCCCAGCGATCCTCTACTTCTTATCATGGATGTGAACTTGGGTCAGTCCCTATGAATACATTTCCAGAAAGAGGGCAAGAAAACGGATTCTGCTTTTCTGAGACTTTTTCTTTGCTTTCTCAGGTCTTGAAAGACTCGCCTTTGTTGGTTTGATGGTGGTGGTCTAGGGCAGAAACTGGCAAACTACAGTCCCCCGGCCAAGTCTGGCCCACTGCCTTTTTTTTTTTTTTTTGGCTGAGCCATCGTGCCGCCTGTTGGCAGCTCAGCTTGGGCTGGGACTCGAACCGCTGTTGCTCAGAGCTCACACTCTTGAGTGAGCTCTTAACCAACTGAGCCACTCGGCCGGCCCTCCCACTGCCTTTTTATTTATAGTCGTCTACAAGTCTAAGAATGGTTCTTACATTTTTTAATGGTTGGAAAGTCATCAAAACAGAATGATATTTTGTGGCCTGTGAGTTATATGAAATTCAAATTTCAGTGTCCATAAAGTTGTATTGGCAGACAGCCATGCTCATTAGAGAGGACGTGTCTATAGCTTTTTACATATTGTATCTTTATATATAATCTATTTACATATTGTCTATTGTTACAACAGCAGAGCCTGTATGGCCCCAAAAGCCCTTTACAGAAAAGGTTTGCTGACTCCTGGCCCAGGGTAAATACTCAGCATTCCTACGGCCCCAGCCCTGGGCCAGTTCTGGTTCCAGGGAAGGCTTTTCACACCCCTCCACTCAAGTTCCCCTGCCCCTTACTACCCCCTAGACAGTGCCCGTCACTGAGGTTCCCCAACCGGCCCCTCCCCACCCCAGATGGTGCATTCCTTGAGGACACTGAGCATCGTCTCCCTGCCAGACACCAGGCCCTTAAAAGAGAGCATCTCAGTACGTGGTAAAATTCCCACTTTAGGGATGAGAAAACTGAGGCTCAGAAAGGTCAATAACCTGCCCAAGCTGACACAGCTACTACAGGGCAGAAGTTGGATTTGACCCCAGCCTTGCCAACCCATCACACGGAGACTCCGCACCCGATTTAGAATGATTTGACGACCAACCAGGAGGTGGCCGGGTGCCCTCCTGG
>NW_017731396.1:1954591-1960189 GCF_001890085.2 Hipposideros armiger
TCTCCTCGTCTCCTGCCCAAATGGGGTGGGGTGGGAAGAGGAAGCAGTTCGGGACTTGGATCCCTGGCTCTGCACCTCCTGGCAGGGTAACCTGGCAAATGGGGATATCGATACCCCCATTGCAAGGTCAGCGGGAGGATTAAATGTCAGAATAGAAACTTTCAATGTATAAGTCTCTCGTCCAACCTCCCCTCTTCCAAACCCTTTTTGCTCTTTCAGCGGCTCTCCAGATAAAAAGTTTCCCAAGTCATCTGGAAGGAAGATCTTCCCTGCAGAACATCTCCCCAGAATTAGAAGGTCTTTGCAGCCCAGAAGGAGGTAAAACCCAGCCACCCACTCCCAAATTAGCGTGTCTCAAAGCGACTTTCTCACAGGATCCTTAGCAGAACTACCAGCCAATTCCAGCGCCGCTGCCCCTGCTGAATCGGAACTCATGGGGGGTCTCCTGCTGGAGGACCGCTGCCCAGGATTACAGGGCAGCTCCCTGGCTCACCCTCTGGCCTGGGACCATCAGGGGCGGCAGGAGGCAAGTCCCATCAGCACTTTTGACTGGGGCTGCTTTTCAGTGACTCACCTCCCAGACTTCCTGCAACAGACAGCTTGAAATAGCTGGGTCCCACCCTCCAGCAGGGGAGACATGCTTGTTGGGGGAGGGCAGGAGGTTACAAGGTGGGTGCCCTGCTAGGGCAGCCTGAGGAGACCCAAAGAGAGAAGTGGCTCCCTGCACAGCACAGGGGCCCAGGTTTAGGACGTTTGTTTACAGGCTTTTGTTATTAAGGAAATTGCTGTCAGTCAAGGTAATTCTAGCCCAGATGAGCAATAAATATGCTCCCAGCTAATCTTATGGGGATTTTATTGGCACCTTGGGGGCAGAGGTTCCTTTACCCTGCCCACCCTTTTCCCTCAAAGCAAAATCCTGCTCCCCAGCTGTTTCCCCCATCAACGTGAGGAAACGCCGAGCAGCTTTAGAAAGTGCATTCTAAGTGAAGACAAGAAGACGTCTGGCCAAAGGTCGAAAGTGGCTTCCTGGTCCTACCTGCAGGCAGGGGATGACCAAATGACCTGAAGTAAACCCTGGGCGACCTGGTTGGATCAAGGCATGCGCGAGCTCTCCCCCCACCCCCCGCCCCTCCGCACCCCGCGGGCCTGCCCCGAATGCAGGGGCGGTCACCTGGTCCCTGGGCGCCCAGCTCGGGGAGACAGCGTCCCGGACTAGGAGAAATATCTCGAGGAGGGAGCCGGTTCGCAGGAGTCGGTTCCAGAGTGTTCGAGTTAAGGCTGCCAGCCCTCAGAGGCACCGCCGGCAAGTCCCGGCTTGCAAAGAGGGGAGCCACCCCCGGGAGAGCGCGAGTCGGAGCGAGGCCGAGTGCGCGCCCGCGCGCGCACCCCGCGACAGCGCAGGGGGAGGGGAGGCCGCGGCAGCCACTCAGAGGAACCCAAGTGAAGCCTCCGACCAACTTTAACTGTCAATCAGACTTAATTGGGTATTAAAAAAAAAAATGGGGGGAAAAAAAGGGCCGCCCTCTCGCTCTGCGCCGCTGCTGCCCCGGGAGCGAATGAATAAGGCGGCGCAGACTCGGGCGTCCCATCCACGCGCGCTCCGCACCCGGGCCCTCTCCAAGTTGGAAAGGACAAAAAGAAGGCAATAAATGCTAACAAGGGAGAGAGAGGGAGCAGGATCGAGCGGCAACTCCCAGCCTCTGCTGGAAGAGAGAGGGAGGGAGCCGGAGACAGCGAGCGCGCGCGAGGGCGAGCCATGCACGTAAAGAAACTGACACCCGGACCCCCCACTTCTCCTGCACGTTGCTGGCAATCAGAGCGCGTTTAAGCAATTTCCTGAGCCCAAGAATAGCAATGAGTCGGGAGACTTTCGCGGGCTGAAATTGGGAGCTCCAATCACTCCCCCCCCACTTTTTTTTTTTTCCTGGAGAAGGGGTGGGGGGGCGCTACAATTTGGAAACAGCTTTTTTTTTTTTTTTTTTTCTTGCACTTTGAAACCGCGGGACTGTAGCAGGGTGCGCGCGTGTGGTTGGTGCCTTTTTTTTCTTCCCCTGCCTAAACTCCTCTGTCAGCCTGTNCAGGAACATAGGAGGCTGGAGGCTGGGGCCGCTTGGAGGCGCAGTTTCGCATCCAGGCCACTAGGCGGCCTCAAGGATAACAGATGAGAACAGGCTGCGTGCACGGGGTTCCAGCTCCAGACTTGCCCAGTTGTCTTCTTGGCGGGCCTGGCAGACACCAGGCACTGCTGGATGGGGAAGGGCCTATCTTCCCAGGGTTGGGATTTCTTTTCCATTGTTACAGACCTCCAAGGTAGGAGGAAGCAGTCACTCTGCCAGAGTCCTGCCTGTAGCTGTGGCAATGGCCTCCCCCCCACCCCCGTCTGTGCTCCTGCCACGTTCCCAGCCTTGGCTCGGGCCTACATTTCCACCCGACCTGAGCAGCCAGAATAAACAGGGCCTGCCCCAGCATCCACTCACACGGAGCCTGCAGGACCCACCTCCCTGCTGCCATAGCCTGGGATTCGGGACAGCAATGGAAAGGAAGCTTGGCTGTGCTCGCAAACCGCAGCCTGGAGAGGCCAGGGACGTAATTCCATGGAGCACGCTCACCTGTGTGGGGAGGTTTGCACGGACAGAATGGAGCTATTCTACCAGCCTTGGTTTTTTCCTTTTTTTTTTCCCCCTCCCAATGGAGCCAGTCCTATTAGCCAGGCCTCTCCAAGGAGAAAAGGGGCTCTCCTGGCAAATGTTCTGTATTAGAAAGGGAAGGTGTTTTATGAGGTTTTGAAACACCTCCAGCCTTTGCAGACCAGTGTCTCCTTCCCACAGGGCTTTTCCACCAGTCGGGTTGGCACTCCAGCTTGGCCCCTCACACAGCTCACGTCCCCCCAGGCATCCGTCTCCACCAAGACCACGCCCCCTTCCTCCAAGGCAGCCCGTCTTAAACTTCACGGAACACTGGTTTCCACTAGACCAGGAGGCTCTCCAAATCCAACCCCCTCCTTCAACACCACCAGCTTGTGCTGCTCAGGGCAAAGTAACCAATTGTCCAAGAGAGCCGTGTGTGTTTGCGCGCGCGTGCGTGCGTGCGTGTGTGAAGCCAAGTTATCAGTATTAAAATCCTGCGCAACAGGAGCGTCCTTTAGAGGGAAGGGACCTCCTGGGATGTCCCTAAGTCGGGTGCTCAAGGCAGCAGGGCCTCCAGGTGTCACTGTCCACCCGTGGTTTACCTGGTAGCCATAGCCATCTCTGCCTGAATGTCCCACAATGGCCTCCTCGCCACTGTCCCTGTGTCCTCTCTTGGTTTCCTACAGGCTGTTCTCGACCCAGAAGCTCTGCTCTGGGGCGGCCCAGAAACAGCACTGAAGATGAGGAAGGTGACTCCTCAGCAAGATGAACAGGCCCTGGCCAGCAGGGACCACGCCACCATAAAAACCAGAGCTGGTATTTACTGAGCTCTGGCACAGGATTTCACAAGTATCTAATCATATCGTCACGACTATCCTCCCTTCACACATGAGGGAGCTGGAAAGCAAAGCGATGAAGTGGCAGAGCTGAGATCTGCACCAGAGCTGCTCCGACGCCAAGTCGGGATCACCGCCATCCTCTCCCCTCGGACCCACCCTGACTTACTCCCTCCATGGCCCTCCGCCCCTACGGGGGCTGCCCAGGTAGAGCGCTCAGTTGGCTGACAGATTGAATGGGTGAGTGAAGGCAGCCCTGCTCCTGTTAGCTATCTGTGGAGCTGAGGAGAACTACCCACCCAGAAGAGCCCTTGAGTGAGGGCTCATTGTCAGGACACTTCCCAAGGGCAAAGGAGAGAAGGGCTCATGCTGGGGTGAAAGGAGCAAGGAAGCCTTCATGCAAGGCTGGAAATAGAGGGGGCCATGGAGAGGCAGCACCGGGAGGTTCTAGAACAATCACCTGTGCGCAGATTCCTGCCCCGCCCCCCCAGGATGCTGGTCCCAGAAGTCTAGGCTGGGAGCTGAGGAACCTGCATTTTGACAGCTCCCTGGGTGACCCTACACGTTCTGAGACACTCATGGATAAAGCAGACAGAGCTGAGCATCTGACCAGGGTTCAAATCCCACCTCTGTTTCTTAGCTGCATGATCTTGAGTGACTTTCTTAACTTCTCCTAAGCCTCAGATAAGTAGAAGGCAAGGCTGGAGACCCATTTATTTGTCCAGCTCTCAGCTGAGATGATAAGTGCGTGGTCAAGGACCACACATGCACATTTGTGCGCTTGGCACTGAGGATGCAATAGTAAGTAAAAAAAAAAAAAAAAAAGGAACTTGGCCCCGGGGATGGGGGCTGGGGACTGGTTACAACCTGGTGGCCCATCCAGGGCCAGAGAGTAGGTTACAGGGAAGGCTCTCTTGGGGGCCGACCTGTAACCCTGGGCCTGGCTGCCTGGGCTAGAAGGTGGCTCCTGCCTGCCCTGTTGGGTCCTTGTACCTCCCAAGCCGCCTGGGCCAGGAGGGCTGAGTCATGGAAAAAGTTAGTTCTTCAGGCTGCAGTTTGCCTCCCTCCTCCATCAAGCCCACAAAGGCTCCTTTCACATTTGGGGGGCGGGGGGGGGAGGGGTGGCGACTGTGGGGCCCTCTCCCCAGGCTGGGATGTGAAATTTCAAACTTTGCCTTGGCGTTAAATTCCCCAGCCCTTGCCCCAAAGGAAACTAAGAAGGAGGGGTACCAGGAGGGAAGGACGTGGGATGGGGGGGGGAGAGAAGGAAGCAGGATTGTGTCCATGCAGCTCTCACTGGAGCCCGGCCACAGGGACCCTCTGTGCCAGCCTGCTGAGCTGAGCACCCCCCCCCCACCCAGCGCCCCGCATCTTCATCTGCATGTGGCACTTGGGGGTTGGGGCACAGAGGAGGTGACAGCACTTCTCTGGGCAGCTGACGATGGACAAGGCCTGAGTCTCAGAGGGATGCCAGGCCCACAAAACCCACATCCTGAAGGTAGAACAAGGAGAAAAAAGGTGTCTGTTTCCTGGCCAGAGTCCAACCCCAACTCCTTTTAGGATTGTCTGACATATTCCTTTTTCCTGGTTTCACCCCAAACCTGATGGCTGGGAGAGGGAAGAGAAGCCCCATGTGTAGCCTTGGGTGACTTAGATTTGCTGAGCCCCTGTTTCCTCCTGAATTAAATGGGGACAATGACATCCACCTCCTTGGGCTGTTAAGATTAGGTGAGAATATGCTTAAAGGCCCTGATGTGCTGAAGGTCAGTTTGGGTTCTCAGCCTTCTTCCCACTCAAACACACACCCAGGGAAAATGTAAGTAGGACCTAGTGGTTAGCCAGCTGGTCTGGCATCTGAGTGGTGTAGGGTAGCTGCTTGGGGATCAGGGGACTGATGTGACCATGCTGCTGTGTGTATGAGTTGCTTAACATGTCGGTGCTTCAGTCTCCCCATAAAGCAGCAGGTGTGTGTGTGTGGCGGGGGGAGTGAGGCTGTGACCTTTGTGAGACCTTTTAGGCCTCAAAGAAAAAAGGACAGCTGGGGGGGTTAGCAGGAACATAGGAGGCTGGAGGCTGGGGCCGCTTGGAGGCGCAGTTTCGCATCCAGGCCACTAGGCGGCCTCAAGGATAACAGA
>NW_017731396.1:1962532-1969292 GCF_001890085.2 Hipposideros armiger
TTTTTTTTTTTTTTTTAATCTTGCACTTTGAAACCGCGGGACTGTAGCAGGGTGCGCGCGTGTGGTTGGTGCCTTTTTTTTCTTCCCCTGCCTAAACTCCTCTGTCAGCCTGTAAACATTACCTGAGAATTCCCCAGCCGAAAAGGCGGCTGGGGCAAGAAACTTCTTGTTAGAACTTCCCACCTCCGGCTTTCCCTCCACCCCTCTTACTGTCCCAACCTTCTGAGACGCTGTTTCTCCTCCCGAAGAGGATTTATCTTTTTTTTTTTTCTTTTCTTTTTCTCACCCGGTGCTTTGCATTTGGGAAGAGGTGATTTCCAGAGTGGCCAGGTGGGACGCCTCTCTCCCCTTATTCGGTTTATTGTTTGGAGTGTTTTCTTTTTCAATTCCTGTTTTGTTCGGCCCGGGGAGTTTCGCCCCCCGCCCTGCCCGGCTCCGCGGCGCGGAGGATGGTGTGGAAATGGCTGGGCGCGTTGGTGGTGTTCCCTCTGCAGATGATCTATCTGGTGGCGAAAGCAGCCGTCGGACTGGTGTTGCCCGCCAAGCTGCGGGACCTGTCGCGGGAGAACGTCCTCATCACCGGCGGCGGCAGAGGCATCGGGCGCCAGCTCGCTCGCGAGTTCGCAGAACGAGGCGCCAGAAAGGTACCGGGGCCACTGCGAGTCCAGGGTGTGGGGGCTGAAGGTGAGGGCGTGCGCCCACCTGCTGCCGCCGCTGGAACCCGCGCCCAGGGTCTGAGGTCGCCGGCCACCCGACTTCTCTGCGCCGCCCGCGAATGCTGAGCTAGTCAGTTTCACCTTGTAAATTGCCCGGGTACCGGACTGTCTTTTTTTTGTGAGGTCAGGAGAAGATCCACTCCTTGGGGATCCGTGGCTGGCTGGCGGGCTGTTCACCCCCACCCCGAAACTTAGGAGACCCACCCATTTCCCACATTGCTCCTTCCCAGAGGAAGGTGTTGTGTTCCCCCTCTCGCCTTCCCCGCTTTGCCACCACCCTGGTGAGTGCAGGGTGTGTGCGCTCCTGGGTAGAGCTGGGAGCCGCCTGCTCGCTGGCGCTTCGTATTTTCCTTGGCAACCCGCTTGCCAGCCCCAACCTGGGCTGCTGCAGCTCTGGAGGCTCGAAGGCAGGGGGTAGATACTTGGTTTGGGTTTGAAAAGGCGGGAGCGGTCTTGGATGGTCTAGCCTGGCCTGACAGGCACTCGGAGGCCCAGGTGTCTGGAAATCTGGAGAGAGGGGGCAGGGGTAACCAGCAGTTGATAAAGAGCCCTTGTTCTCACCTTCAACCCTGCCCTTCCCCCCCCAAATCCAGCCCCAGAGGGGATCCCTCCAAGTTCTGCTTTTAACTTTTTGGTAGTCCCAGCAGCACCTCTTCCTCCAGTTTTCCCAGACTGGTGCCCGAGAGTGGGGAGGGTGAGCCGGCTGTCACCCAACTCTGACCCAAGCCAGGCTGACTCACCCAGCGACTAGAGCAATGGAGAGAGAGATGTGAGGCGGGCTGGCCGGGGTGTCTCCAGCCAACCCTGTGAAGAGGAAGAGCAAAAACAGGGAATTCGATTGAAACTTAAACTGTTGAGAGCAAGGGGGGGCAAGGGCCAGCAAAGCCAGCTGATCTGACAGGGCGCCACACACCTAGGAGATTAAGTAAATATGTACTGTAGAAAACCAAACCTGCATGTAATTCCAGGTTGCTTTTGTTTTGTTAAATACTGCCCTGAGATTTACAATTCCTCCGGGGTGGCGCAGACTGGGACTGAACTTTGGAGCCTCAGCTATCAACCAAAGCTGATCGCCCATTAACTCTTCCTGCACCGGCCGGCAGGGGCCTGTCCTGGCCGAGCTCGCTGGGGTCAGCTGTCCGGGTCTCCTGCTTCTCCTTGGGTGGTTTGGACAGCTGCTTGACCTTGCAGTTGGAAGGGGGAGTTCGGAAGTGTTTTTAACCCTTGGACACATGGAAAAGGGAGAAGTAACAGTTGTTCTCAGCAGTTTCATTTCCTTGGGGTGATGCCCCCATTGAAGGGCTCCCAAAGCCCCGTGTGGAAGGGAACCAGGATGGCGGGTGAGGGTTTCCTTGCAGGGGGATGTGGGGTTTGGGACAATTGCATGGGGTTTGGGACAATCGCGTGTGATTGTCATTCCTTAGCTGTCTGCATCCCACAGAAACTTTCTGCTGACTCTTCCAGCTGGCCCAAGTCCTGGGTCTCTTACTGCTCTTGTAACTGGCTGCAGTAGGCATATGAAGAACGCCTTTAGTCAATCAGGAAAAACTTGACTGACCATAAACAAGCCTAAATGGAAAGAAGTGTATGGCTTTGGGGGAGGAGGGTAGAAGAGTACAGAGTGGGCCCTGCAAGTTCACGCACTGGGAGCCACGCCCCACTTCACTTGGAATGGACCAGCTCTTCCAGGGAATAAACCCAAGCCAATTAGAAATATGTCTTAAATTGATTATCAGGTCACCAGAAACAGCATCCATGGGGCCTATGAAACTTCCGATGCCATTCTCCCTAGGTTCAGTCATCGGACCAGTCAGGATGCCCAGAGCCCTCCCTGGAACTTATAATCATCTGACCAATTACTAGAGCTACTTTTTAATGAGCTGTCTGCTTGCTTTCATGGTGGGGAATTTGGAATCCAGGCTTTTTGCCTGAGTCCATCTGGGGCCAGTGAGAGGGCCTTGGGACAACCTCCGGACCTAGGAGTGTTTGGAGGTCCAATGGGCTTGGGGACGAAGGGCCAAGTGTGGTGGAGTGGGGAATTTACAAGAGACAGCTGAGTGGGTTGTGTGCATGGTGGACTTGGGGTGGTCCTGAAGCAGCTGGAGAGCTGGAGAGGCCCCGGCCGCCAAGCAGCCTGCAGTGATGTGAGACAGGCAACAGAGTTGAACCATGTAGGACACTCCGCCCTTTGGTCGAAGTAGAAGCTGCATCTGAGCCCTTCCAGCCTGGACTGGGGTGGTATTGGACCTGGAGGGGAAAGCCCCCCCAAAAGAGAAAGAAAGGAGGGAGACCTGAGTCTCTGCAAACAGCTGGTACGTCCAGGCAAGGTCTGTTTACTTCGGGGGAGGGAGCAGTGACAATCCAGCTTTGCCTAATGACCTTGAGTCAAACAGGATTTGGCAATATTTGTGGGCAGTAGTGTGCCTTAGGCTGCAAAGGTGACCCAAGTGAGGGTTTTTCTTAAAGGGACACAAAGGCTCCAGGAATTAGAAAGTTCCTCACCTGGACACAGCTCTCCTCCCCCACCATGTACTGAGGTTGCCAAGGCAGGGCCAGTCATGCTTAGGGTCTCCAAGGGGAATGCTTTTGCTGGGCTATTGCCTGCTCCACTCCTTTTTTTAGTTTCTGTGTCCTCCTGGAATTCTTCCCCGAAAGCATTCATAAAGCTCGGGCCCATCCCTCTTTCCTCTAGGCTCTGGGCTAGCTAGCCAGCTGGCCCAGCCTCCAGTCTTTGACCTTGACGTGGTTTTTGCAGGCGCCCTCGGGAGGAGGAGATGTGGACTGTTTGTTTGTGTGTATTTGCAGTGGCTGTTCCAGACTTTGGTCCAGTATGAGGAAGTGGCGGGACAGGAGCCCTGGGCCATGATTGCAGGCAGGGGCCACATTCCACGGCCGACCCAATCCCTCCACCAAGGAGGGGTAGAGCCAGGACTCGGGGACCCGTTTCATGGAGGTAGTATGAGAACTGGATCAGAATTATCAGAATTACATCTGCCTTGCTATTGTTGAATTGACAGTACATGGGTGTATGGCCCTATTCCTAAAGCAGCCAGCCAGGAACTAACCCTTTGTGTAAATGGACGACTCCGACTGTCCATCACGTCCATTCGGCAAATCCCATATCCTTTCCATCCCTGGCACGGGCAGGCCCAGGCACAACTTACCCCCATGACAACTGTCTTTGAGGACCTAGTTCAGCAAACTTGTCAGGTGTCTGATGCAGCTCTGGACCCAGAGAGGAGAGGTGGGTACAACAAAAATGGATAAAGACACAGAGATGTGGCCAGGGTCACAGTCAAGGCACAAATTCAGTGTGTATGAGCTTCCTGTGGCTGCTGTAACAAATTATCGGTAACTTGGTGGCTTACAACAATAGAAATTTATTATCTCACCAGAAGTCTGAAATCTAGGGGTTGGCAGGGCCTCGCTCCCTCCTGAGATTCTAGGGGAGACCCCTTCCTTGCCTCTTCCAGTTCTTGGTGGCCCCTGGTTGGTGTTCCTTGGCTTGGGGCAGCATCACTCCAGTCTCTGCCTCCATTTTCACAAGGCCTTCTTCTCCATCACTCCGTGTGTCTCTGTGTCCTCTCATTTTCTTACAAAGACACCAGTCATTAGATTAAGGGCACACACTAAATTCAATATGATCTCATCTGAGATCCTTAACCAATTACACCTCCAAAGGCCCTATTTCCAAATAAGGTCCCAAGGCGAGTTTCCAGGTAGACATGAATTTCGGGGGGACACAGAGGAAGCTCAGTGGAGCTGTGAATCTAGCTCATAGAAGGCTTCATGAAGGAGGTGGCATCTGAGTGAGCCTTGAAGACGGTCCAGAGTTTCAACCAGAAGGGATGTGAGAAGGGCGATCCAGGTGCAAGAAACCACCTGATCAAAGGCTTGTGTACCTGGCTGAAATTGGGGGAGGGAGGTGGAAGGCAAATAAACAAAATATTGTAAGGCGGGATAGGGAGCTAGGGAGGTAAGCAAGGAGTTTGTATCTCAGACTCTGAGTTAGGCCAGTGCTGATGTGAATAGGAAACAGAGAGGAGGGGGTTCAGGTAGGTAACGTTGTGGATCCCAGAGTAAGATATCGGTATTAAACAACTGATGCGTGATGGAGGTCCCAAAGGCAGGGGTGGCTTGGGGGACAACAGTGGCCCATCTCCCCCATCCTCATCCTGAATACAGCCTTGGTTGGGAACTTCCAGGAAAAGTACTAGGCTCCTATTTGACCTGGCCTGGGAGTAGGAATGCAGGCTGCCTGTCCTACCTGTGGCATCGAGTAAAGTCTTTCTGCTTGTAGCATCTGGCCCTTGGGTTTCAGACAATGAGCTTTATCATCTGGGCTGCCTCTTGAGTAGACAAATACCTCCCTGTTATGGCCCCACCTTCTTCCCCTGGGAACCAAAGGCTGCCACCTCTGGGGCCATTGCCCCTGGTAAGCCTGGTTCACCTGAGCTAGGAGACCAGATACTGGGTTCTAGACTGGGCTCTGCTGAGACCCTGGGAAAGCCGCTACCTGCTCCAGGCTGCAAGCGAAGCACAACACTTTATGAAAAGAGGGGATGCAATGATCGTTAAGATGCTGGCCTGCTCTAAAAACCCCATATTGTAGATCAGCACCCCAAGAAAGCTCCCTGAGTTGCAAGGAAGAGACTTCCGCAAAAAAACAAAAAAAAAACCCATTTGTCCTAATTGCTGCTGATCTCAGCCTTTCTTACTCATCATCAGATTCCACTTAATGAAAAAGAAGCAACTCAGTTGGGAAATGTGGCCTGGGTGGGTAAGTGTCCTACCCCGCTCCCCCACCCCCACCCCAGGTAACCATCTGCCACGGATTTATTTCAACTCTTGCAGATGTTAATGTTTTCAACCTGTAGCTTTCAGGAGGGGGGGTGAGGGGAGGGGTGGGGTGGGGAAGTTGCCCAACTAGCATGTCAAGTAGAACTTCCTGTTTTGTTTTGTTTTTAATCCTAAAATCACCAAATTGTCTATTCGGCTTCAGAAAATGCTCCCTCGATCCAGTAACACAGAACCTGAGTCAACAAGTCCCTCCTCAGTCTAACATAGCACGTCTGCTAATTCTTGCTCAGACTCCAGACGCTCTGGAGCCCAGGGCACTTGTTGACCCCTGCACGGAGCCCTTCTGATCGCCTTACGCTTCCCTCCCTGGTCCATTTCCATCTTGTTATTGGTTGAGGTGTCACGTGAGAAAAATTATCTCAGCCATATTCATGAGAAGGTTGTCCATTTCTCTCTGGGAAAGAGACCTGACTGTGCGGTCACCGACACGTGTTCCTGAAGGCCTGGTCCCTACCGGCCACCGTGAAAGTCCACTGTAGTTCTGGGCATCGGTGCAAGGATCCCAGACCCAACACACTCTCCTTTGTCTTGGGCAAAAGCAATGTTTGAAGATGTTCTCCCGTTGCCTTCAGAAGACACAATCTAAAAACATACCAAATATATAAGATATTTTGAAAGGAAATGTTTAGAACAGTATTCAAATGAACCATGCAGGTCATGAAACAGTTAAAGCCAATGAACCGGAGACAAGTGAATCTCTTTAGATGTGGCCTTCTCCAGGGTGTGCTCGACGAGTGAAGGCCCTTAAAGTGAGTGCGGTTTTAAAGTTCTGAAAATGAGGAAAGGTCCAGATTCTCAAAAAGAGGGAGTGCCAACTACCAGAACAGGTTAGCCGCTGAACGGTTGGCGCGACTCATTCATTCATTCGACAAACCGGTGCTGTCTCTTCTGTGTGCTGGGCACCATGCTAGGTACTGACGATACAGCAGTGAGCAAAGCAGACAAACATCCCCACTGTGTAAAGCCAGCAGTTCAGCGGGACAGGCAGATGGATAGTAAACAAGATACGTAAATAGATGGTACGCTAGATCACAGTGAGTGTGAAGGAGAAAACAAATGAGGTAAAGCAGACAGAAGGGGCCACGGCGGGAAAGGAGGGAGCAGCGTTCCAGACAGAGGGAAGATGAAGGGCTCTGAGGTGAGAATGTGCCTGGGGTGTTTGGGGAGCAGCGAGGAGGCCAGTG
>NW_017731396.1:1969643-1977198 GCF_001890085.2 Hipposideros armiger
GAGTGTGGTGGGTGGGGGAGCAGGGCAGGGGTGGGGGAGCAGGCAGGGCCCAGCAGCGAACTCTAGAACACTTGGGCTTTAGAAGATGCTGAAGCTGACATCTCCTCCAGTATCTTTACGGTCAAATGACGTGTATGGGCAGAGGGGGATCTAGGCAGGCTGGTGTGCAGCTGGCAGAGTGGGTGGGGTTCACCTTGGACCCAGGCCTCAGAGTCTGCTGGGGAGACCTGCGGTCAGCCGGGTCCTGATCCGTGCTTGCTCATGTCTTGGGTGAAAAATGCTGCCGAACTTGAGGGTGACGTGGCTCTGGGAAATTGGGACTATGTCGGATTTGTTCTTTAATTCAGCCAGCTAGGCCTTGGAGCTGCCACAGGGAACCCCATAAACCAGGTTCTCTCCAAGTGGCACTGACGTCCTGGTGCGATGACTTTGTCTCCAGATTGATAAAGCCCCTGATGCTTTGGAAAGATGAGTCCACTCCAGCAAGTGGTGACAATGAACTCCCCTAAAAATAAAATAAAAGCAGCTGTATTGGTGCCCAGAGCGAAGGCGATGATTTCTGCTCTTTGTCGAAGGACTTCTGGTCAGCGTTGTGGTCAGTACTGGTCAACACTGTGAGAGGGTCCTTGAGCAACTGGAGAGTGTCCAGCAGCAGGCTCGGAGGAGGAGGACTGGAGGCCGTGACTTAGGGTGGATGGCAAATCTGTGGGCGTTTGTAGGGGGCTGGAGACCGTATCAGCCGCCTCCCCTACTGCAGAGGCATGGGACCTAGTCCAGGGGGCGTGGGGAGCCGCACAGGCCCGTGAGGATGAAATAGGCTGGGGGTTCGCCCCGGGACCCCCTTCCCGCCCTCGGCAGCTTCCTGCAGGTGAGCAGGCTGCTGTTCAAGGGCGCGTGCTCGAGATTCCTGCAGCGGGGCGAGTTTGGGTCTGGGCGGCTATCCAGGCCTCTTCACCCCTTAGATTCTGTGAACAGTCATTACCAGAGTGACCTCAGTGAGGACGTGACCGAGGCAGGGTCAGGGGCCAGGAGGAAGACGCCAGCATTAATCTACCAACATTTAAAAATTAAAAGAAGGCAGCCCTTCTCAGCATGACCTCACCGGGGTCCTTCAGCTGTTATGTCAGGGTATGTCATTCGTTTGTCCAGGTTTTTCAGGGTGCTGAAGAGAGGACAGGAGCAGGAGGTGGAAGGGTGAAGGGCAGACCTACGTTCACATCTTTCACTCTGAACTTCAGTTGTAACTTAGACCCTGTGGCAGGGGCTGGGGGAGCTGACTGCTTCCTTGGGCTCATAGTACTATCTGTGACTGTATGTGATGGTGGTACTACACGTGGCTGTTGTACTGTATGTGACTATAATATTGTATGTAGTGGTACTGCATGCGACTGTAGTATTATCGTGATATAGTACTAAAGTGACTGGTACTGTGCATGACTGTGGTACTCTACATGACTGTGATATTGTGCATGACTGTGGTACTGTGCATGACTGATACTATATATGACTGAACTACTGTGCATGACTGTCTGGTGCTTTTTCACATTCACTGTTTTGCCCATGCCCAGAGGCACGTGTGATGAGCAGCCCATTGCTAAGATGCAGGTGAAGTGAGTTGCCCAGGCTTGAGTTGGACTTTGAACCCAGGATTCCTAGCTTCAAAACTAGGGCCTTCCCTGCAGGAATCTATAACCTCAGCCTGGCCCGCCTACCCCACTCAGGGTTATGGAGAGGTCAAGAGACAAGCTGTTAAATAATGGGGCCCCTTGCACACAGGGTTCTGGAGAGAGAACTGATAAGCAGTACAGAGTCAACAGGATGGGGCCAGGATGTAGTTAAATTTGCTTTTACAAAAACATTTTTTTTTTTAAGGGCCTGAGTCGCAGTATTTGCATACAATGACTGGGATACTTGCCAGAGGATTAAGGTAGTCATTGGTTATCAGGCTTTGCTTTAAACAACTAACTGATAAGCAGGAAACCGGCACAGCCATATTTCATTCATTTGACAACCAGTGTCGCACCTCAAATATGCAGGGAGCCAGCTTTCAGGGATGAGTGAGCGCTGGCTCCTTCCAGCCAAACCTGAGGTCACCAAGCGGGATCCTTTGAAGTGACTGAAAGCTTTGATAGAACAGAGAAGGGAGGGATCACTGTAACTTAAAGGAAACCTCAGAAGACTTCTTGAAGGAAGTGTCCACTGAGGTTGCAGTAAGTCTTCATCTTTTGCTGGTTGTAGAGCCCTTTGAGGGTCTAAAGAAAGTATAACCCCTGTCCCAAGAAGAATGCACAAAGATACATATTTTTATACTTTTAAGGGGTCCTTGGACATTCCCCTTCCCTCTACGCCCTCATGCCTATCCCAGATGCCAGGTTAAAAAGGCTTGGACTAGATCTGAGCAAAACCCGTCTATCTCCTTCAGGTTTGTAGTCAGGTCCAGGACTGAGGCTCAGGTCAGAGGCAGAAGACCCTCTGGCATCCTGGGACCAAGAAGCCAGGGTCAGGCCCGGGGTGGACAGTACAGATATGCGGCCTGGTGGTACTTACTGCCAATACCGTCAGCCTGGCAAAGGCCACCCAGCCCAAACCTTTCCAACTCTGTTGGCCATTCCCTGCTTTGGGGAAGGTGACCTTGAATTCCCTTTCAGTGGCCTTTGAGGAAAGGGGCTAGAAAAACATTTGGATCAATAAACCAACACCTCGCACTCCTGGGGGTTGTTTATAGATAATTGTCTCCTGTCTGCATGTCCCGCTCCTACAGACCTCTGACCCATCTGAGCCCCGACAGCCTCCAAGGCAGCCCCCAACACCACTTGAGGTTCTAGAACCAAATTTCCAAACTGGGTTCCAGAGTCCCTGACAGGGCTCCAAGAAAGTGTGACCACGTGGGAAGTTGAGTAGATAGGGTTCTGAGGGGTCCCTGCCTCCACTTAACTAGATCAGCTTTACTTCTGTTTCATGGCTTAGAAGCCGATGTAAGAGAGAGACAGAAAGAGAGACAGAGAGAGAGTTTTAAAATGTCATTGCTTTAAAGAGTAAAAATAGGCTTGAAAACAACTGTGCTAGGAAACCACCCAGGACGCACACCTCTCCCACTTGATGTTCCTTCCTTGGATCTGTTGAGTGTCATCTCATTGGGTCCTCAACCTTTGGCTCTTTACTTCAAGGTGAGGAAGTTTGAAGTGTCCTCCTCTTAGTTTGTGCCTTTACCCCTCAGGAGAAGGCCCCCTCTCCCACACCAGGCATGTGGAACCCCAGACCCTGTTCAGCCTTCAGCCAGGGCCCTTCCACCATCACTAGGGATCCCTAATTACTCAACCAGGACTTAGCCTCCCCATGGAGGCCCGGTCCAAATCCAGCCCCCAGCCTTAGGAAAATGTGACATGGCCACCCCAGCCCCAAAGCCAGGGGCTGGTCCATAGGGCAGCGTCCCAGCTGCCAAGGTCTTTTGAATGATAAAGGCCAGCCCTGGCCAGAGCACATATATAATTTGTCATGCTGGCCAGGACTCCTGGGAAACCAGTACCTGATCCCATAAATCTTAGGGGACCTCCCAGCGACCTGCTGTGTGGCCTTGGACAAGTAACTTATCTCTCTGGGCTGCAGTTCCTCCATCTGAAAAAGGAAGGTCTGATGATTTCAGTGAAGTATGTAAACCTCCTAGTTCAGCATGAGAATGTTTGCAAGAGATGACGGCTCCATGCAGTCAGGGAGGGGGGTACGGTGGACAACCCCTAGCTCCGGCTCTGTACCTTTTGCTTATTGGACCAGGTGCTCTGCTGGGCACGAGGGGAAAAAAGCACAGAATGTGCTGACCAGACTTGCCCTGGTTTTGGGATGCCCAGGAAGGAAGGGGGGAAGTCTGCCTGTGCCACAGAAGCCCTTGGGAATTTCAGCTCTGGACCCTTTCTAGAAGCCATTGGGCGGGAATCACTTGCCCCATAGGGAACCTGTTGAGATGACTGGTGACAACAGCCCTGTTCTTCATGGGCAGGGGCTGGTCCGACGCAGGCCCTTCTGTGACGGAGGAGTGGAGGCTGGTCCAGGTCTGGGCCTCTGCTCTGGTCCTGGCTGCCTGCTCCCCTGACAACCACCCAACTGCCCCTACATGGGCATTAGTCATTTTCATTTCTGCATCCAAGTAGCTCAACTTGTCAGGGTTGGGCTGTGGTGAAGCCAAAGTCATGGATTACCATGGCAACTCACCACGCTTTGTGGCTGTTCGTTGCCATGTATCTTCTCCAAAAGACTGTAAGATCCTCGGGGGACAGGGGACATGTCCTCTTACTCACCAAGTATTCTAGGCACCTGGCACAGTATCTGGCACACAGTTGGTGCTTAATAAATGTTTGTTGCCTGAGCAAATGCATGACTGACCCATCACAGCTAGTGAAAGCCCGTATTTAGTGAGCACCTACTATGTGCCAGGGACCATTCTGAGCACTTGACAAATAATAAAGTCACGTGTTCCCCACAGTAAGTGCCTTTGTGGGTACTGTTATTAACCTCTTTTCACTGGTCAAGACTCTGAGAGTCAGTAATTTAAGATCACACCGCTAGTAAGTGACTACGTAGGATTTGAACCCAGGGCATCTGCACTTGAACCAGTGAATTTTGTTGCTTCTCAGGTAATCATTCTGTGGAACAGAATAGATCACGTTGACAGCCCCTAGCAGAGCCTGTGCAGTGCGTGCCTGCAGCAGCTAGGGAGTCTAACTGGGTCAAACAACAGCAACTGCAGCTTTTCTGTTTTTTTGTTTTTTTTTAGCTGAGCCTCCTGCCACCTGTTGGCAGCTCAGCGGCTGCTCAGCTCGGGCTGGGACTCAAACCGCTGTTGCTCAGAGCTCAAACTCTTGAGCGAGCTCTTAACCAACTGAGTCACTTGGCCGGCCCGCAACTGCAGCTTTTCTGATGCTGGGTCCGGGGGTGTCCTCTGGATTGGTTTATTGACTCGTGTGCCCAACCAGAAGGTCTCTGAGTAGGTCTAACTCCAGGCATGTTTCAAGGGACTCAAACAGTGTTGTCAGGACTCATTCTCTCTTTAGGCAGGTCCTCTCTGCCCAGAGGCTGCTCAACCTGCGCCTGGCTGCCTTAAATCCCCCCAGCTCCCAATCGAGTGGACAGACAGGCTGGTGTCCTCTGCCCAGCAGTTCCACAAGGGTCCAGGAATTGAGTCTCCCTGGCTGTGACTGGGTTGAGCCATCACTCAGAATGGTTCAATGATTGATTGGCCAGCCGTGGGTCACAGGCCTGTCTCTGAAGCAGTGGTGTTCCAGCCCCAGCCAAGCCATGGTGTTTGAGAGTGGGGCGGCGGGTTTCTGTGGGTGAAATTGGGGTGCTGTTACCAGGAGCAAAGGGATTAGGAGCGGATGTCCAGTCCTCCTTCTTGTGGAAGGATCGATCCAGCTTTCAGTCATTCTCAAGTAGAAACGTCCAGGAGCTCCAGGCCTGCCTGTTAGCCGTCCTCCCGGGTCTAGTCCTGCAGACCTTTTCAGGTCATTTACTGACACTCGCAGGTATAAAGATCAGATGGACTTTTCAGGGTTGAGCTGAAACCTGCCTGCCCTCAGGGAGTTTGTAGTTCAAAGAGACAAAATGAGCAGCCGCTCAAGGTGGCCGGCCTAGCATGTTGTCAGCAGACCCCCGTTGTCATTTTTTCTAGATTTAACGCCACTGTGGTAGGGGACTCAAGGAAGCCCCTTTGCGAGGTCCCAGTTCATGGTGGTGGCTCCCTGGGTGTGAGAACCCGGCTCTCCCTCCTTTCGGGCTGCAGGCAGGTGAGCAGAGGGAGCTGATACCGGGTCCTTCCCAGGTGGGAGGAAGAGTTTCTGGGGTCCTTTAGAGCTCCCAAGACCAGGGGGACACGGTCCAGGACCGGGGGGATACAGTCAAGCCCAGGCGGCCAGCCCAGCAAGCCCTGACCTCTAACAGGCTCCGAAGCAGGTCATCGTGGGGAGCTGGGACCAGCATGACCACAGAGGGCAGCATGACCTTCCTGTAGGCAGGTAATCCTGCCAGACACACCCATGTGAAGTCCCATAACCCATGTCCTCACATCTCACTTGGCAGAGAGGGGGATTCTCACCTCACCTCTCCAGGCAAATTTCCTGTGAACACACAGATGGGGGAGGAGGGGGTCCTCCCGTCCCTCCAGGGGCACAGGGCCAGTGTGGGCTGGGCACACTGTGCCCTCTGAGGGCTCATGCCTCCTCAGCTGGCAGACCCATTGTCCTGGTTGGAGGGCCACCTTGAGCCTTCGTGTTGACAGATGTGTACGTGTGTGTGCACACATGTGCTCACGCATATGAGCATACGCACCCATGTTGTTGTTTTTTCCTTAAAGGAGCCAGTATAGAGTAATGATTCCGATTTTGAGCTCAGGAGTCAACACACCAAAGTTTGTATGCTTGGTGGCTCTTCCGCTCACTTGCCGAGTGGCTCAGGGCAAGTTACTAGACCTCCCTGAGCCTGTTTCCTCATCTGTAAAATGGGGATTCAGTGAGATAATGTATCACAAGTCCTGAGCACAAAATGTGTGCTCGGTGTGTGTTGGCCATGATGGTCAGGCGATGGATCGCGTTTGACTGTCCCCTCCAGCCCCTCTCGAGCACTCTCCACAACAGCCTCTGCCGCGTTTCTTTATGACAGAAAGGATTCGTTTTAAGCAGTGCTGATAGGTTAGCGTGTGGGAGGGGCTGCTATGCCACTGAGAGCCCACAGACTTTGAAGCCGACAGACTCTGGTTTCAGTCCCAGCTCCTCTGGCTGGAGGCCTTGCCGAGTGCCCCCAAGCCTCTCCGTATGAGCTTCCTGTGGCTGCTGTAACACCTTGCCACAAATCGCTGGCTAAAAACAGCACACATTTATTCTCTTCCAGTTCTGGAGGTCAGAAGTCCAAAACGGGTCGCACAGGGTTAAAATCAAGGTGTCAGGGCTGCTTCCCTCTGAAGGTTCTAGGGCAGAACCCGTTCCCTTGCCTTTTCCACCTTCTAGAGGCTGCCCGCGTTCCCTTGCCTTTTCCACCTTCTAGAGGCTGCCCGCATTCCTGGCTCGAGGCCCCTTCCTCCATCTGAGACAGCAAGGTTGCCTCACTCTGACCCAGCCCTCAACCATCACATCTCCCTCTCCCTTCTCTGTCTGCTGCCATTGCTAAGGCCCTGTGATTATACTGGCCCATCTGGATAATCCAAGATAATCTTTCTATTTTATTTTATTTTTATTTTTTTAATATTTTTTATTTTTCTTAAAGATTTTATTGGGGAATCGGGGGAGGGGAACAGACGAGTTGCTGTCCTTTTGTTCTTCAGTCTAGTTGTGGAGGACGTCACATCACTGGCCCTTGTTGGTATTGTGATCATTGCACTCTTCCCAGGTGAGGCAGATTGGTCGCCGGCCACTGGAGAGCCGCTCACGGCGGCTCTTGGCAGCTCACGCCTCTGCCGGCCGCTCACAGTAGCTTACGGGAGCCCACTGCAGCCTATGCCGTTGCCGGCGACTCATGGCAGCCCAGCTCCAGGTCGAGCTGTTGTTCACCATCTTAGCTGTAGAGGGCGCAG
>NW_017731396.1:1978495-1983091 GCF_001890085.2 Hipposideros armiger
ACAGCAGCTCAGCTCCAAGTTGAGCTGTTGTTCAGCATCTTAGCTGTAGAGGGCAGTGTCACTGGCCCTCATATGTGGGATCCGAACTGGGGCCCTCTGTCATCCCAAGCCAGTTCTTAACCAACACGCCACTCGGCCGGCCCCTGACCCCATTTTAAAAATGAGAAAACTAAGGCTCAGAGAGGTTAAATACTTGCCTAACATCACACAGCACCCCCAGAGTCATGGAAGTTGAATCCAGGCAGTCTAGCTTCTGGGGAAGGAAGGCTGACAGTGGCGAGGGCTAGGGTCTAAGGAGAGGCATCAAGGATGAGGTGGGAGCCAGAGGAAAATATCCCAGACAGTGGGGAAGAGCGGGTCTGGAAAATGGGAGATGAGAGAGTTTGGCCCCTTTGAGGAATCCCAGAGGGCTTGGGCTGGGCAGAACTGAAGTGTCAGTGAGGAGTGGTGGGAGACAGGCAGGGCCAGACCTCACAGAGCTTGTCGGCCATGGGGTGGAGTTTGGACTTGACTGGGAAAGCACTCGGGAGCCAAAGAAGGATTTTCACAGGATGCATGACCAGACTGGCGGAACGGAAGGGGAGGGAAGCCTGTTAGAGGAGAGATGGGGGAGGGAGGGGCCTCTCTCTGGACCATGACATCACTCTCTACAGGGCTGGTGCTAAGGGGAAACCCCACCTGCCCCAGCTTCCTGGGCCGAGGCCCATGCCGGTTGGCTCCCAGCATCCCGGCCTTTGCAGGATGTGCTGATCAGGCCATTTCCCATTGCAACCCCCCGTCGCCTTCCCAGAACCCCTCAGCCCTCTGGGCCCAGATCCCCAGCTTAAGAGCCGGAGGACAGCCACCAGCCAGCCAGAAGGGTCAACTCCGTGGCGTCTGACCTTCGTCTAGCAGAGATTAAACCAATTCCTAATTAATAGCTGTAGGATAGATAGATAGTTACTCAGGCACCACTTGCAAGCAATTTAAAGCTTGTCCTTGGGAGGCCAGTCCATAAATTATGCTTAATTAGTTGAGGGGCTCCCTGCGACACACCAGCTCAGGGACCTCCAAAATCAGGTTGGGGTAGGAAGGGGATGCTGAAGGAGCTACCCTGATACAAGCCTGTCTTTCCTTTCCCAAAACAACAGCTGTATTCTCACCTCCGCCAGCAGCTCCTGGAGTATTGCCAGGCTTGGGTCCCAGCTCAGCTGGTTCCTGGCCGTGCCCTTGACATTTCCAGGACGTGCCCTTGACATTTCCAGGACCTCAGTGCCTCATCTCTAAAGTGGGCCAGTAGCTCAGGTACACAGCCCTTTGAGAACTTGCCTAAGTGTATGAGTCAAACGAAGAAAAAAAAAAAGGATTTTAGAGTTTTTTGGAATGTGGAACCGAGGCTTAAGGGGTTATGGGGTCACTATGAATGCTAACTGTGGCGATGACTGTTCTATGATGACTTTTGTCCCTAACTCTAATATGCTTCTGTAAGGATTGCTGCTGCTTTTTGCACGTGTCGTGTGGGTGTGCAGATACCTTGTAGTTAGCTGGCTGTTGTCAGCTGCCTGTTGGGGATGTGTTATACATTCTGCATCACAAAGTGGCCCTGCTGCCCAAGGCAGGGGTGAAAGGCTCGTGACATGGCATTTGGTCCCCTGGGTATTGAGCACCGTCTGTGTCATTGCCCTGGCCAGCTTCCTGGGTGTGGGACCTGTGCAGTCACATAGGACCCCATGTTCAGAAGGGTCCTGCACTTGTTAATGTACTACTGTCACTGTCTTGAACTTCTCAATAATTTTGGAACTATGGGCCCCGAATCTTCATTTTGCATGGGACCACAGGAGTGATGTGACCGGTCCTTGTGACAGCCATACCGCATGGCTGGTCAACTTGTACCCTCCCGAGGCCCCCTAAGGGAAGCCCTGTTTCAAGGGTAGGCAAAATGATTTCATTCATTGGTTCACATACTCAGCAGGCACCCGATTACCAAGCCAGGTACTAGGGTGAGAGCCTCCATTCTAAAGAGTGTGTGTGTGTGTGTGTGTGTGTGTGTGTGTGTGTGTGTGTGTGTGTGTGCATGTGAGTGTTGGTGTGGAGGGGGAGGCGCGGGGAAGGGGCTCAACAATAAACAAGCAAAGAAATGACTATTAAAACTTCAGGCAGTGACAAAACGCTGTAAAGACAATAAAACAGGGTGGCGTGAGGGAGGGATTTAAATATTAACTTCAGTGAAAGAGAGGCTAGAATTGGCTCTGGTTTCAAGCTCTGCCTGCTGCATTCCTGGGGTGCTTTTAAAAGACCTGGGGTCATTTCTAGGTTCCCCCAACCCCCCACAAGGCCTTAAGTTGGTGAGGTCCAAGTAGGGGAGGCAGTGTGTGGGGTCCTTGAGCCCCGGGGACTTTTTACTCACATGTCTCCACAGCCCCGGCTTCTCACAGTGAACCCAGAAGGCCAAGTCTGGGAAGCAAGTGGGTGAGGAGAGGGCCTGCCTTGGTTTCTCCGCACACCTCTCCGTTCTCACTGTTCCAGGCGCTGCACCTAAGGCTTCTAACTACCCCGTGGACCCTGGAGAGGGTTTCTTGCACTTGTGACCTTCCCACACTAGCCTAGGGAGGACACTTTGGATTCTCTCCACTTCCCCAGGGGGGGATGGTGAAGCTCAGAGACGCCAAGTGACTCATCCAAAAGTCACACAGCAAATCAACTCCAGAGCTGAGTGCTGGCCTGCCCGGCCCCAGGCAGGCTGCTTTCCATTACTAAGGGCAGTTCAGACACGGGGCGCTGCCAAGGGTTTGCAGTCCAGGGCTGTCCCGACAGCTCCCTGGAATAAAGGGTGGCCCCTTGCTTGGTGGAGGAAGGGCGGGGGAGCAGCTGGTGGGGACACGTTGGCATCTGCTTACACCTGGAGAAAGGGTCTCCAGCACCAGCTCCGTTGAAGAGAAATGAGCTTCCCAGAAAGCGGAGTGCAAACACAGGCACGTCCCCAGTGTGGTGGGGCAGGAAGCCCAAAGCTGACCCGGGAAGCCCAGCCCTGGGGCTTGGAGGCCCCCTGGGGAGGCACAGGACCGGTCCCTCGTGGAGAGGCTGACCCCAGGTGGGAGGAAGCTGCCAGCGCCCAGGGATGCTCCAAAGGGGGGAGGTGGAGCTCCAGCTGGGTCGGTGCCCGCCAGGGGGGCGGTGGAGGAGGGCGTCGGGACGGTTCACGCTGCGGCCAGCAGACTGGCTGCTGTTGCAATGTCTGGTGGCGTTTGCAGCATCCTGTCCGTGTGTGCAGCTGGGGTAACCTCAGGCCGGCGTGGAGGAGCGTGTGTGGCTTGCAGGCTGCGCGGCCCGGAGGCTGCTGGCACCTTGCATGTCATTTACAGCTCTGGGTTCAGCCGCAGGTCAGCGGCGCCCGTGACATCACCGCGTTTGTTTACCGCTCGGCTGGAGGGAGGAAGCGCAGGCGGTCCCTGCTGCGGGCGGGGGACCCCCCCACCCCCNGTCCCAAACCAACGCGCCACTCGGCCAGCCCTAATCTTTCTATTTTAAAGCCAGCTGATGAGCAAATTTAATTCCTCCTGCAACCTTAATCCCCCTTTCCCATGTAAAGTAAGATATTCCTAGGTTCTGGGGATAGGATGTAGGTATCCTGGGGGAGGCCATTATTCTGCCAGCCACACTCCCTGAGCCCACTTTTCTCATTTATGACAGTGCTACTGTCAACCTCCCAGGGCCACTGGGAGGAATCCAGGAGATTGCTGACCATGCCAGCCAGGGGCTCAGAAAATGATGGTTGGATCTGCCCTGAGCACCAGCTGAATACACGGCTCTGTTGCAGGTGCCACCCAGAGTCACTAAGGATGGAAGATGTCACAGCCCCTGCTGCAGAGCAGCTGGCAATGTGACTAAGGCAGTAGAACGTCACGAGGGAAGGTTTGTCCTTGGAGAGCAAAACAAACAGGAGACTTTGACCCCACACTGGGTGGGGAGCTGCTCCACAAATGAGAAAACTCTGGGCCATCTGGAAACTCTGGGCTTCCTATGGGGGTAGATCTCCCAGGAGCAAGGTACTAGGGGCCCTCCTAGGTCACAGGGACCAGGAAAAAATACACAGCGTTCCCGGTTCCATCCTCAATCTAGCTAGGAAGATGGACCAGCAGCCCTCGGCGACACTATGGTGTGATGAGGGCTTTGATGGAGCAAACCATGGCAGGAGGCAGCAGGCGTGGCTTCCAACCAATCTTTGAATCTTAAAGTTCTTCCTACCTACAAAGCGACTTACAGAGACAATCTGATTTGTTGCTCAAAGCAACGTGATAAGGTAGCAGCTATTACTGACCCCATTTTATTTATTTTTTTTAAGATTTTATTGGGGAATTGGGGGGATGGGAACAGAGCTGGGGAATTGGGGAAGGGGAACAGACAAGTTGCTGTCCTTTTATTCTTCAATCTAGTTGTGGAGGACGTCGCTTCACTGGCCCAAGTTGGCACCATCATTGCGCTCTTTCGGGGCGAGGCAGATCAGTCGCCGGCTTCTGGACGGCTGCTCACGGCGGCTGCTGGCCGCTCACGCTGGCTGCTGGCTACACACGGTAGCCCATGGCAACCCACTGCAGCAGGGGCTGCAGCCTACGCCGT
>NW_017731396.1:1986446-2017851 GCF_001890085.2 Hipposideros armiger
CCACCCCCCCTCTCTCTGTCTACCTACCCTTCCCATCATTTTCCAATCCCCCAAACGGGACTCCAGCCCAGTCCCCACCCAGGACTCCAGCCCATCCCCGCCCCGTTCCCTCCCGAGACCCCCGCGGGCCCCCACCTTCCGCCTGCCCCTGGGCCACTTTCCGAAAGACTTCCTGGAGCCTCCTGCTAGACCCGCTGAGGTTTTTCCACCAGAGGCTCCTCCTGCCCACCCCCTCACCCGTCACGTGAGCCGCAGACTTGCCTCCCTGCGGGGAGCAGGCCTCCGGCTCGTTCCTATCAGGGGCAGGGTTGGGACGGCCCGCCGCTTTGTTCCTGGAAACCGGCGTGTGTACCAGGGCGCTGGGTGGGTAGCTGGCCTGCTTGGCCTGCATCCAGGTACCCCTGCTTGGGGAGGCTGCTTTGGCCACCTGGAACTGTTCCCTCACTCGGAGCCATCTCTCCCCCTCCCTTTGCTTACACCCCGTGTTCTGGAAGCTGGAAGGACCTGGGGAGCTAAGGCAGGGTCTTTTTCTTTCTCCATACCTGGGACTTGCCAAAGCCTCCCTTTCCTGGAGAGGGGCGCTCAGGGGCTCAGTACATGGCAACCCTGGTTCCTCCATGTTCTTAGGCCAAACCCTTTGGGGGTCCTCTTCCTCGGGTGGCCCAACCCTGCAGCTATGCTGTGTCTTTCCTCTTGTATCACCTCCACTCAAGTGTCCCAGCCCCATCCCCCTCCATCTAGCACACCTGACACCTGCCTGCCAATACAGCAGCTCTTAACTGGCCCCCTCCCCACTGCCCCGGCTCCCACCCCCATGCCAAACCCCCAATTCAGCAGTCAGAACTTGTTCCAAATGCTGTCGTTTCTCTGTTCACGACCCTCCAAAGGGCTTCCCATCACTGGGAATAGAATTCAGAGCCCCCCCTTCCGCCCATGGCGACAGCCCCCAAGTTCCTGTCTCCCACTTGGCTCAACCACTTGGCTTCTTTGCTGCCCCCCAATACACGAAACTCATTCGCACCCCAGGGCCTTTGCCTGGGCTGCCTCCTCTTCCTGGAATGTGTGCATTGCTGCTGCTTTCACTTCCCTGAGTCTCTACCCAAATGTTACCTTATCAGAGCCTTTCCCTATCCTTGCCCCATCTAAGTACCACTCCCACCCCATAATCACCCCGTCTACCCCTCTACGAAACTTCCCTTACCTTCCGTGCACTGTTGGCCACCTTTATATATTATATAGTTAATTGTTTGTGTGTTTGTCACCCGTCTCCCCACATACACACATGAATGTAAACTCCAGGAGAGTGGGACGGGTTTATTTTCTCCTGTATCACTGGGCATACATTCTGGCATACAGCCTCCACTCAGTAACTTGAGTGAGTGAGTGAGTGAGTGAGTGAGGCAGGACCAGTAGCGAAGGAGCTTGGCTTTGGAGCTGGACCCCACAGCGCTGCTTTGAGACTTCTGGTAGTGCAGCCTGCATGAGTTACTTGGCCTGCCTGTGTCTCATCCTTGCGCGGGACGTAGGGTTCCATTTCTCAGCATGGTGATACTGCAGACATGCACCACGCTGGAGAGGGTCTGTAAATGGGGATGCACCTCGCCCCTCCTCGGCACCCTCACCTCAAGGTCACCTGGTGGTCTCCACCAGGCGGTCCAGATGGAGGAACTGGGGCAGAGGTCATGGGGCTTCAGCCAGTGACGCTGGGCCGTTCCGCCCCCCGTTTTGCCAAGTGCGTCTGAGGGGCAGAAGGAAGGAGGTGCAGCCCTTGGGTTGTTAATGTTTGTGAAAAGAAACATCAGCCCGTGAGTTTCTGGCTGGAAATGAGACGTCGTTCGCTTTCCCTACAAGTCGGCGTTTGAGACAGTTCTAGTGGGTTTTCCCAGTGGTCCCAGAACCAAAAAGATTCACAAGAATCACACCCAGGGAAGAGATGGGGACTCAGCCCGGTTGTCACACTTGGTTTCTGAGCACCTTCTCTTGGCAGGTGGTGGTGGTATCGGGTTTTGAGGGGGGTGCCTTCTATCCTTGGGGGTCTGAGGCATCCATCAGAGAGGGAGACGTGTGTCTCAGCGACTGGAAAAGAGGAGATCTATTGGGAACTATTGGGGTGTCGGAAAAGTCATGACGCATTTTTTGCAACAAAAAACAGAAAAGATACGTCATGACTTTCCCGACAACCCAATAAAAAGAGACGTGCACACGGGTGTTTACAACAGCTTTATTCCTAATTGACAAAACTTGCCACCAAGATGCCCTTCAGTAGGTGAATGGATAAGTGAACCGTGGAACATTCAGACTGGGACGTTATGCAGGATTAAGCAGAAATGAGCTATCAAGGCAATGAAAAGACATGGAGGAAATGTAAACACGTATGACTAAGTGAAAGATGCCCATCTGAAAAGGCTAATACATGTTGTGTGATTCCAACTATATGACACCCCGGAAAGGCCAAATGATGGAGACAGCGGTGCCAGTGGTTGGGGGAAGGAGGGATGAATAGACAACACAGAGGATTTTTAGGGCAGAGACACCACTCTATGATACTGCAAATGGTGGATACGTGTCATTACACATCTGTCCAAACCTAAAGAACGTACAACTCCCAAGAGTGAACCCTAATGAGAACTGTGGACTTCGGGTGACGATGACGTGTCAGTGTAGGTCTATCAGTTGTAACAAATGTCCCACTCTGGTGCTAATGTTGATATTGGGGGAGGCTGTGCAGGTGGGGGGGGGGTCGGGGGTGTGTGTGGGAAATCTCTACCTCCTACTCAGTTTTGTTGTGAACTTACAACTGCTCTAAAAAATAAAGCCTATTAATGAAACATTTTTTAAAATTAGGGATAGGGTTGGGACGCGAGTGTCTGTGGGGATGAAGGGCGTTTTGCCTGAATGCCTCTCCGGTAAAGACACATTTGAGCAGAGCCTGTAAGAAGAGAGGGCGTGGGGAGAGGGCCGCTTGAGGGAATAGGACAGACAACAGCTCTGCAAAGGCCCTGAGAGATGGGCATGGCCAAAGGCCCTGAGAGATGGGCATGGCCAAAGGCCCTGAGAGATGGGCATGGCTGGGCTGGGCGGGAAAGGGCTGAGGGCAGAGAGCTGGAGCCCATCAGATCAGAGCGGGTCATGGTGAACACTGCAGACTTCACTCTGGGTGAAATGGGGGCCATTGGGAGTTGTGAGCACAGTGACAAGGCCTGACTTAACGTTCTAGAAGGATCTCTCTGTGGTGAGAATTGACTGAGGCAGAGGAAAGGGCACCGGGGCAAGGATCGAAGCAGGGAGACCAGTTTAGGCCGTTGCTGTGGTCCAGGTGAGAGGTGATGGGGGCTGGGCCCGGGGTTGCCGCCACAGAGAAGGCGAGAGGCGATCAGCTCCTGGATTCCAGAGGTCGGACAGATGGGTTGGGTGTAGCGTCAGAGAAAACAATCAATGTGGAACAGGGAGAGTGTTCAGGGAGGAAAAGGAACTGGGCCTCTCCTGTCCTCATCAGCCCTCCCTCTGCCTCTAAAGGCGCCCAGGAGGGGCGAGAGCCATCGCTGCAAATGGTCAGCAAGACTGTGCGCTGCCCCTCGTGGCAGGGCAGTGGCGCGCCTTCCTTCCCTGGGAGGTGGACACCTCGCCATCCAGTCCTTATCATGTGGCATGTGCTCGGTGACACCTGTGCAGTGAATGGATCTGCCTTTTTATGGGGTCACCTTGCTTCTACAGGTGGAGCACAGTGGCTGAGGGCACAGGTTGGGCATCAGACCGAGCAGGTTGGAGTTTGGCCCCCACACCTGCTGAGTAACCTTGGGTGTATCGCATAGCCCCTCCGTGCCTGTTTTCTCATGTACGAATCGGGTACAATATCTCCCTCCTGCAGCTGTCAGGACCAGGTGAGAGGCTGCTGCTGGTGCAGACAGGTAGTGAGTGCTCGCGGATATCCCTGTGACTCCCAAGGGGCGGGGTCCAGGCTGGACGTCGTCGGCTGGCAGGGAGGAAGTCTCTGTCCAGCCCCAGGCTGTGGTCAGGGACCTGCAGGAGGAAGACAGCACTGGCTGATCTATCTGAGGAGCTTCATAACAGTCTCCTCCAACAGCTGCTGCAGCAGCAGCCGGAACATTCTCGGCAGGCCCCACCAGGGACGAAGCCAGTGCAAATCTACCACTCACGGCTGCGTGGGGAAGTCCTGCCTGTCGCGTGGGCAGCTCGCAGTGCAAGGACATGAAAGGGGAGACACACTGCAGCCTAACAGAGAGGCCCAGTGGTTTTGTCACCTCTGACCTGCTGGGGTAACAGGTCAGCGGTGGGACACAGGTAGTGACCCTGAAGCTGCACTAAGGGCAGGGTGCGGACAGGGGCATGTAGAGTTTGGGAACAGGTAGAAAGATTAGCAAGTCTGGAAATGTCTCCAGGCAGACCCCATCACTGTCATAGATTCTGAAGGGTTGTCTTTGGAAGAGGGGCTGGTAGGCATGTTGGATATGGGTGTGGGGTGACAGGCTGGCACTCCCAATTGGTGAGAGCGAGAGGCATCGATTGGGGTTTATTCTTAGGGGAAGAAACAACCTTCTGGGAAAAGAAAATGTGTTCTGGAGAGGAGAGTGCTGTGGATCAAGGGTGGTAGCATTGAAATTTTATTATTTTTTAGCATCAGAACCTTTGTAGAAATGACTGTTTTAGAAGCCTAATACCAGTGCCACTGCTCTGGATGACCTGGGACCCTATCTACAAGCCCCGTCCCTCAGCAGCCCCTAGAGGTCCTCACTGGAACCCCTAGGACTCCCCAGAGCTCAGTGTGAAAACTTCTTACTGAGAAGTCCTCGTAACGGATGACCTGCAGCCCACTCGGCAGTCGGGCAGTTTTGATGCCGTCTCCGCCTTCCTGGGCCAGGCGTGTGGATGGAGGAGGGCCTACTAAGACAGCTGGAAGGATGGGAACGTAGAGGTCTCTTAAGAGTCTGTGGTTCTGCCCCAGTCACGGCTGTGTCTAGAGGCAGAGAGGCCCCAGTTAGCATCTTCCAGACATCCGTTACCCCAATGACTCCAGTTTTCAGGGGGATAGTGAGGTCTTCTGCAAGCAAGGAGGGGATCTATTTCTGTTCCTGGGTTAATAATAATCATAAGCAGTAATTATAGTTAGCGTTTATTGTGTTCTTTCTTCATCCTCCAAACCACCCTTCAAAGTGGGTGCTTTAATAACCTTAATTTATAGAGCGGTTAAGTGGGTTTTCCAAGTTCGTGTAACACATTGAGCTCAGGCAGTTCAGCTCCTGAGCCTGCGTTCTAGGCCATTCTACTCGAGAGAGGGGGGTCTCTTTTTGGACACGGACAGGGGTGGGAAAAAGGAGAGAGCTCAAGATTTAACCGACAGGACGCACGTACCTATGAAGAGTGTGTGTCCATGTTTCCAGTATCACCTGCCCACACACGCACACCCACTCACCCAGTTCTCGTTGGCACCACCCCTGCTCTAAATCTGGAGGGTTACACACTCAATTTTGTTGCTTGCCTGTTCTCATCTGGCCACAAGGATGGATTTTTATTAACATCCTCTAACTGGAGGTGCTGGGTGGAGAGCTGTGCACCCTCCAAATTGGGACCTTCCCAGCCCCCGCCCACCCTGCGCGTGGTTTGGGGTCTCTGGTGGGTATTTTCTTTCCTTTGGAGAAGCCAGCTCAGCACCGCGCTGGTCCAGAACACGGGGCCCCTGGGACATGAGCTGGCCTGCCAGACCTACCCAGGGACTTGGATCTTCCAGGGCTGCCAATTATAAACAGATGCTCCTCCTGGGACCCGCCCAGAGACCACCCGGCTCATGTCACTGGTAGGACTGTGCTCTGCAGCTGAACTCCAGCAGTGAACACCACCAAGTCCAGGCATTAGCGAGAGCCCCTGGGCGAGGGAGGCAAGGCTGGGCGGAGAAGAGCCTGATCTCTGGTCTGCAGATTTGTCTAGAGGCCTCCTGGGGTCACAGTGCCATGTGACCACGTTCGTTGGGCTCTCCTGTGTCTGGCCCATGCTGGGTGCTGAGGTGAGGTGGGTAGGATTCTCCGGAGGACTTCACAGGCTTGTCTGGGAAGCATGGGTACTCACAAACAGGCCCCAGCACGCTGGCATCTATGCGCTAGTGGAGGTACGAATGAGGTATTGGCGGTTGGGAAGGTGACTTCTGAATCACACTGCTCTGCTCATTGTGAGCAGTATGGCCTTGGGCAAGTCACTTTCCCTGTCTAAACCTCACGGATCACATCGAGAGAGTAACCATACCCACTGATGGGATTGTGAGGTCGGAAGGAGCAAACACAGCACCCAGCCCACAGCAAGTGACCAGTAGATGTTAGCCATTGTATAGTGTTGTAGGGAGGATAGAAGGACCAGCCAGAGAAGCTTCAGAACTGAAGGGGCATTCACACAGGGTCCTGCGGGATGAATAGGAGTCTACCAGTAGACTTGGCATTTAAAACATAGAAAAACAGCCTGTTCTGGGCACTAGGCTAGGGTCACAGGGAACTTAAAATGGGTGAGAGTTCATCCCTGCCTTCCGAGAGACAGGATGTAGATTCGAAATGGCGAGGACAGCACACACAGGGCCAAGTGCCGTATATAATGAGTGAGTGTAAGCCGGGAACTCCAGAGGCCCAGCAAGCTCCCTCACTCAGTCACTCCACAAATGGGGAGCGAGGTGCAAATAGTCACCTCACACTGGATCGGCGCCCTGAAAAGAGGCACTTCCAGGGGGCTGGGGAGCAGCGGGGATTGGACCCACCGTGCTGCGTTACCTGTGTGTACATGATCTGTGGGGAAGCTTAGTTCTGCCTTCCGTTCTTAAGATCATAAATAATGGTCCTTGTCCTTTAGAGGCATTTCTCCCTATAGGACAAGCATAAGGAAGCAAACGACAGTCGGCCAGGATTCCACCCTGTTCCTATGCTGCTGGGTGACTTCCATTAACTGGTTACATTTTGAGAGTGGAGATTACCCTACAGGGATGATGCTGCACCCGTTTTTCTGAACGTTACATCCCTGAGCATTTTTCCATGTCATGAATACGCATCATTCTAAAGGCTGTACAGGAGGCTACAGTAAGGGGCTGTGCTGTGCTTTTCTCAGCTCTTCCTCCCGATGGAAATAATAATGAGCGCACGTACCGAACACTCAGTGGGTGCCAGCGCCTGTGTGCTGAATCCCCACAAGACCCCATGGAGAGAGGAAATAGTTTTTCTTCTACTGGGAGAGGGAATGGTGGGGAAAAAAAGCCAACAACAACAAACAGAAGACTTCGGTTCAAATCCCAGCTCTGTCACTCAGTTGCTGTGTGACCTCAGATAAGTTGCTTAGCCCCTCTGAGCTGCAGTTTCCTTATTATACAATGGATGTAATATAGAAACCTCGTATATCTCCCAATTTCATTGACGTTCCACGTGTACTCTTTATCCCATGCACATTAATTTGTGTCTGACTGTTTGCTCATTCCTTCGTGTCTTCTCCCACTGGAACACGGGCTCCCCGAGGCAGGAACCATGTCTGTTTTGTTCTCTGTTGGATCCCAGCACTGGGCACAGCGCCCAGCCCACAGCTGGCCCTCTGCGGCCCTGGTGAGCAGATGGATGGGATTGCTGAGAACATGGAGCGAGATGAAGCAGGAGAAGGATTGGGTGGAAACGAACGCTGTCCAAGGACACATGGGATCTGGGAGCAGAATTCTCAAAGCTCAGAACATCCCACCATGCCTCGGGGCTCGGGGGGCGGGGCATCTGTGGAAGACAAAGGCTCTGGGTTCAAATCCTGCCACCACCACCCACTGAGTGTGACTGGGCAAATTACTTAGCTCCTTCGAACCACAGTCTCCTTAAAGTGGATAATAATAGCCTTCAACTTTGGGGGCTGCACAGGGGTTCAGGCTCATGGTTGCCTCTGTGAGGGGGGCTCTGAGGGAGACAAGGGCAGGAACTGTGTGTTTGCTAGGAAGCCCTCGCTGGGCAGGGCGGCCATGGCCAGTGTGGGCCCACCTCCTCGGGAGGCCACATATCATCCCACCTCCTTGCCCGTCATGAGGCGCAGGAGGACAGAAGCTAACCGTTTGCCCCAGAGGGGAGAGAGGCCAGCAGGTGCTGAGCTACCCTGAGCCCTTACTTTACAACCTCAGCTTAAGAGTAAATCCCGGGCCGCTGACCCTCCCCAGCTGCTCCCTGTCATGGGAGTTAATTAAGAGGAGGCTGTATTGGGTTCCAGGGGATCATAAGTCCGCCCCCTCCCCAGCCTGCCTATCCCACGCTCCTCTCAGACCCCTGCCTCCTGCCTGCCCAGTCCTCACCCTCATGTCCGCACTGGGTTCTGCCTGCTGTCCAGAGTCAACCCCAGGTGACTCGGGACAGGGGCCACCTGAGCAGGCCTGCTGAGCTGTACCTGCCACTTCCCTGACTCTCGGTCCCCAGAGGGGTCTGAGCAGGGGACGGGAGGAGGAGGAGAAGCCAAGAAGGGACAGTGGCTGCAGTAGCTCCAACCATTCCCTTCACTCAGCTCTCTCCCTCACCTCCCATCCCCAGGGGACTAGCCCCTGGCCACCCCATCGCCATGGAGATGCACCCTGGTCCTAAATGGGGGCATGCCCAGGCTGGCTCTCGGGGACTCTGAGCATCTACCAAGGGCCTGAGGAAACGCACAGCAGTGCAAAGGCTGTACACACACACTCAGAGAGAGAGACACACAGGTACACACAGACGTACACATGCACACACACTCACACACACAGCGAGGCACACACGTACCCACCTGAGCTTCATTTCCATCTGAGGCTAACTGCTTGCTTGGCTTCAAGGGTCCCAGCCTCTGACCTGGCTCCCGACCTCACAGTCAGCCCCAGGGTGGTTTTGAGGCTCTGGGGAGCCCCCAGGTCTCGCTGACTCTTGGTCTAAGTAGAGTCTGTGTTCAGTGTCCTGGGACCCTAAATGGATCAGTCACAGAAGATGGGATGGTCTCAGCCTTAGGCCATTTAACCACTTCCCACCCCATCCCACCCGTGATCCTGAACTTTCATTTGTTCACTCAACAAACAGCACATGCTGAGCACTGGGGTGTGAAAATGAACAGGGCAGGATCGGGGCCCTCAGGGCTCCTAGCCCAGTGGGGTTGGGGTGAAGAAGGAGAAGGCAAACCTGTCACAGAGCCCAGGAGGAGGTGGGGCTCTGAACATGGAGGTGAGGAGGCCAGTCCCCCAGCCACCAGGAGCGTCCTCCACAGACCCCTGAAAGGAAATGGCTAAGCCTCAGAGTCCAGCCTGGGTGTGCGCCCATGAAAGGCAGTGGGGCACAGCCTTCCCTTCGCCTCCCTTACCCCAGCCCGTGTCTCTCTCCAGCTTGTCCTTCCAGCCGGGTGGCCCGTGCTGGCCTCCCTGGTACCCTGACATATAGTTTCCTGGGCAGACCTCAGTGGGGCCTTAGACCGCTGCCCTCATTGCCCGACCTGAGAAGTGGGGGGCCAGAGAGTTAGTCAATCTGGGCCAGGAGCCCCTGGGCCCTTGGTGCCCCTTCTGCTGGAACCCCATGCACACCTATTTGTGCTGAGAACCCAGGGTCCCCAGAATGAAGGGCACGTACATGGGCTGCTGCTCCAGACCCTCTGAGGTGACCATTTGTGCTCCCAGATGTCTGGACTCCTGCACCTTTCAACAAGCCCCCCACTTTAAGCGTTCCCTCTCTGTCAATTTGTCCAGAAATTCTCAGAGTCCCCAGAGGCACCTCTCTCTGCCTCGCCAGACTCCAGGGAACCATGCGAGCCCCAGTGTCCTGTTTTCCATATGAGCTGGAGGTGGGATGGGGTTGAGTAGTGACCAGAGCAGGAGAAAGAGGCCATGGATTACCTTCCACTCAGGCGGCCATACTCAGAAGCTAGATGGTTGGATGGATGGATGGATGGATGGATGGATGGATGGATGGATGGATGAAAAGAAAGAAGGGAGGGAAAGAGGGAGGAAAGAAGGAAGGTTGGTTAGGGTAGATGAATGGATGGGTGGAAGGAAGGAAGAGGAGAATATAAGTAGGTGGATGGTGGATGGGTGTGTGGATGAATGGATGGATGGATGGATGGATGGATGGATGAATGGATGGATGGATGGATGAATGGATGGTTGAGAGGAAGGATGGGTGGACAGACAGATGGGATGATAAGGAAGGATGGAAGGAAACTTGGCTAACAGTGACTACAAGGCAAGGGTGAGGTCTGGTGGAGTGGAGGACGCCCCCACCAAATTGCCTTCCTAGACCAGATGTTTGTCTCTTTTCTTCTTTAAGGGACTCTCCCCAGCCTCTCCTAGAGGAACACATGCTAGGCCCGTTTTTAGGTCCCCAGACAAAAAACTGCCCCTTGAAGCCTGTCTAATTTCAGTCCGTTTGCCCTTGATGGACTTCCGTGGTCATGGAGTGCCACTGATGGAGTCTTCTCCCTCAAAACCCTTCCTGTATTTCAAGACTTCAATTAAAATGAGTGGTTGGACGAGGTGGGTTTTCAAACTGCGCTTTCCCAGAGATGTTTCAGCGGTTGAGAAAACTTTTATTTTCTTTTTAAAACTATTCCAAAAGTTTTTAAAACTCTATTAAAAAAATCAAATGCACTGGAGACCACCAGCACCTTTTTGTGTCCTATCAGCTATACCTATTTGGGCCCTTTCTGCATAAGTGAAATTTCTGAGATTTCAAGGTAAACAGTTGATAAACTGTTACTACCAACAACTGCTTATCGGTGTGACTTTTCTCTCTACCGAGTCACAAAGCAAAATACAGACATCAGTTGGATTCTGGTCTGGTGTGATTGGCGCTCCATCTGTAAACTCCCACTTTGAAAAGTTTGCCTTCCCAAACAGCCTTTTCTGTTCTCATTAGTTGCTTTCAGAGCAAGAAAATATGGACTTGGACATGTAGTTTATTCCTTGTACTGGATTCACACATTGGGGTTTCCATGTTGGGTTTTATTTTCAAAAGAGAAATTTCACTGATAATTTTAAAAAGAGAAGAAATAAAAATAGAAACCCATTAGACTAATCCCCAAGGAGTCTTTTATCGCCTCCTTTCTCTGATCGTCCCCAGCCCTGGCCCTGCCTCCCTGTGTGCTGATGAAGCTGAATCTTAGTTAGGTTTCTGAGTCTCCGTTGCCCCCCGACCCTGACCCCCTGGCTTCTGACCCTTTTACCAACAGGGACTTCTCTGGACCCAACGACACATCATGGGGAGGTGTGTCGTTCTCGCTTAGGTCAAGGTTGAGAATTAGCCAGGCTTATCTGCTGAGCCCTCACAGTCGGCCATTCATAAATTTGTCCAACCCCTTTAAGAATCCATTTCTTGGTCCTGCCAGGCTCATCTGCTGGCATAATGAATCCCGAGTTTATTACCTGTGGGTGAGGCAGTTTCCTTCTCAGCGGGAGCCTGGCTGCCTCTCTTCCTGGCCTTCCTTCCAAGTGTGACTGAGCGTGACCACAGCTAGGTGGCCAGAACCTCCCAGTGCGATCTAACCGCTAGTGTTCATAAACCTGGCTCCAGACCTCATAGTTGAGAAGGCCAGTTTGTTCCTGAGAACATTCCGGAACATCGTATGAAAGAGCTCTGCTATTGCTTCTAACTATGTAGGAAAACCGGAATTGGGCTGGCAGGAGGTGTCCTGCTGGAAGGAATGTATAAGAAAGACTTGTAAATAACATGTCACTCGATTGGCCAGAAATGGGCTCAGAAACTACTGGTTCACTTCAGAGTAGGCTGTATCCCTTTAAAAAAAAAAAATCACATTGTTAATTTGCTTTGCATGCTGTCTTTGGATGGAATCAGAGAGTCCAGTCCTTGGGCAAATTACTATAAATACTGACTTTCGGATGGTGCTCATTGATTCGCAATGGCTGACGTAGTGACCACCTGTTCAGTGGGGTTATTCTCTCCTTCCAGATCGTTCTCTGGGGCCGGACTGAGAAATGCCTGAAGGAGACGACAGAGGAAATTCGGCAGATGGGCACTGAGTGCCACTACTTCATCTGTGACGTGGGCAACCGGGAGGAGGTGTACCAGACGGCCAAAGCTGTCCGGGAGAAGGTAAGTCCTCTGGGAGGGTCCGTCCTAGCTCAGCAGGACACAGGAATGCCAGCCAGAAAGAACATTCTCATGTGGCCTGGGAGAGAGGGGTGCTTATGGCAGAATGGCTGTTTCCAGGCCATCTCTGGGGACTCTCCTGTGAAGCTGGCCCAGGGTGTGTGTGTGTGTGTGTGTGTGTGTGTGTGTGTGTGTGTGTGTGTTTTGCAGGGGTGAGGGATTCGGGGTGTGGGTTGATTATATAACAGGAGTAATCACCTGTTGTCCCCTTTGGAAGTTTTGACCTTGTGAGTTTCTATCCTAGACCCTGGGGGACAAATATCCTGTTGCCCTCTGGGAAAATCCTTCTCCTGACTCCAGTCATCTATTTAGACCGAGTGTCTCAGTGAGCTCCAAGAGAGCAAAAAAGCCCTGTTAAGTATAGTGTTCTGGCACATGGTAAATGTTAACAATTTTTATGTGACAATAACCTCATTTATTAGAAATGTGCTCTGTGCCGTAAATTATTTCTAATCCTCAGAACAACCCTGGTCATTAGCTCCATCTTACGAATCGAGGCTGATGCTCAGAGAGGCAGTGTGGCCGCCCAAGGCCACAGGTCCTGCCCCGACAGGTGCAGGCCACTGGGGCTGGCTGCCCTAACGGCCCTGCGGCCCCTCTCACCCACAGGTGGGTGACATCACCATCCTGGTGAACAATGCCGCCGTGGTCCACGGGAAGAGCCTGATGGACAGTGACGATGACGCCCTGCTCAAATCCCAGCACATCAACACCCTGGGCCAGTTCTGGGTAAGGGCTCACCTGGGCCAGCTCCTGCCCCAGGAGGGACAATGACATGTCCCTTCTCTCCAGGGAGCCTGGATGCTGTAAGGGAGGTAGGAAAGGCTCACCGGGACTTGGGCTCAGGCCAGGGGGGGAAAGTCAAAGGCGGGGGTGCCGGACAGGAGGTCCCAGGAGGCATCTGGACTCAGGGTCCTGCAGCAGGCAGCCCTCGGCCCCTCCTGTGCCAGGAAGGCTGGGTCACTGGAGCAGTGCGTGTGTCCAGGGTGGTCTGTTCTCCCTGAGAGAGGGTAGAAGGGCTTTTGGAAGCTATGGCTGCTCCACACTGACCTCCCCGCCCACCCTCAGACCACCAAGGCCTTCTTGCCGCGCATGCTGGAGCTGCAGAATGGGCACATCGTGTGTCTCAACTCCGTGCTGGCACTGTCTGCCATCCCCGGCGCCATCGACTACTGCACGTCCAAAGCCTCGGCCTTCGCCTTCATGGAGAGCCTGACCCTGGGGCTGCTGGACTGTCCGGGCGTCAGCGCCACCACTGTGTTGCCCTTCCACACCAGCACCGAGATGTTCCAGGGCATGAGGGTCAGGTCAGTGAGCAGGGGACCCGCCTCCTGAGCCAAGTCCCACCAGCAGAACGGACCAGGGGAGAGGAAACAAAACATAAAAATAACCCAGAGCCCTTTGTCGTTGGCTTTGAGGTCTGGTACCTGGTTCTCCATCTGCAAGACACTGGGAAGCTATAGTGGTTTGGGGTCCTGCTGCTCAGGTCAGGGAGCTTCGACAAAGTATGGGTGCAGAGTACCAATGCACGCAGTGGAAAACTACCCAGTATACAAAAAGAACAGAGTGTCGATACACAAGCAACATGGATGAATCTCAACAGCATTGTGTTGAGGAAAAGAAGCTAGATATCAGAGCGTGCATTTTGTGTGATTCCATTTGTATGGAGTTCTAGAACAGGCAAAGCTGGGCGCAGACGGCAGAACAGTGGCTACCCTTGAAAGGGTGGGGATTGATATAGCCTGGGAAGGAATACGAGGGAACTTTCTAGGCTTTAGAAAAGTCCTGTCTTCTTGATCAGGGTTGTGGTTAATAGAGAAACATTAATCACACTGTACACTTAAGATTTCTGCCTTTGATTGTCTGCAGATTATAGCTCAATTTAAAGAAATACTGAAGCCCAACCACCACTCCCCCAAGCCAGTTAAACCAACCAGCATGAAGTCCAATGGTTTAGAGTGGAACCAGGCACAAGGGGCGCCAGCTTACCTGTACCTATAATGTACTAGGTCCCATTAGTTTCCTCGCCGGCCTCCATCGCTAATCTATAAAATGGGGCAAAGAGAATGTCTAGACCTAGGGCTCTGTGATCAGGATAAAGTGAGACCTAGCATGGAACACTGTGTGAGCTCCATAGTAAGTGCCCAGTAAATGGTGCTATAATGATGTGCAGTGGTGAAGGGGCATAGGTAATAAATGAAAATAGGGAATAATCCCCAAACTGTATTTCTTGTTTGATGCAATGCAGCAAATAATAATAGATTTGACTTCTGCATTATATGCATCAGCTTCTTCCAAACATGGGAATGACAGGGGAGGGTCGTCATGAAGATGTGAGACAGGTGGTGGAAGGAATTCAGGCTGTGCGTGCCATGTGGGAACCACTCGGGACCACTTAGCTGTGATTACTATGTGTGGTTTGAGTGACCAAGAATCAAAACGCCTGGTTGAGGATCACCCCTCAGCTGCTGTACAGTTGCGAAATCTTGAGCCAATTGTGTTGCTTTGCTCATCTGTAAAATGGTGGAAATGATATTTTCTTCATGGGATTATTGGGAGAATTAACACGAACATGTGTAACACATCTAGAGCCGAGCCTGGGGCATACTAGACGCTCAGTAATGAACCACTGCTCATATTATTTTTACAAAGAATAAACGTCTTCATAAACACATATGGTATTAATCTTCCTAGCAGAACATATCTTCAGTGAGTCATAGAAATAAGTATACATTTCTACCTGACTCGCATGCAAATTAGCATAGATTTTGAAGGTAGAGGAGGCTAGATTAATACCCATTCATTATGCATGTTGGCTTTTGCCCCCATCAGGTCTTGGTTTGGTTTCTTTTCATCTGGGCATATAGGAGGTGCTCAATAAATGTATATTGACTGGAAGTGCAGCAGTAGCTAGCCACGGTTTTAATTAGACACTGACACAGAAGGAGGCGGGACATCTGCAGACCTCACATTTGTGAGTCTATTGTAGTTCACCTTCTAGCATAGTTTCCTCTCTACGACTTTAAGACGCAAAATTCAAGGTTTTCCTCAAGTTCTTTTTCCACAGTGGTGCTAAGTGTGGGCGCAAACTGCCCAGCTCCGTGTCACCTGGGGCAAGTCACTTAGCTTTTCTGTGCCTCGGTTTCCTCATCTACAGGAAGGGGTTGCTAACAGTACCCCCTGCTTCACAGGTGAGACACTCCTGTGTGAGAATCAGCTAGCCTGCCTGGCAAGTGGTAAGCTCTAGGCAAAGGTTACTTACCTGTGGTTGGACAGGTGAGCCCCGAGGGCTCGGGAGAAGAGTAGTAAAAGGATGATTGATGCTGAACCAACTCCTATTTCCTGAAAGAGGAAAAGCTCTGGCTTCGTCCCCATCCAGGCTTAGCAGCCTCCTAGGTTGAGGGTGGGAGACACATGTTTAAGACAAGAAGGATGGGTTTTCTGGCAAGAGTGGCCATGTAGGTGACTGCTGCTGTTTGTAAATTATTGTTGGATCTTCTTCTGTGTTCCAGCCATATCAGACGCTTTACAAACACCACCTCATTTGGCCCTAAGCAACCCTGTGAGAGAGCTCTTACCCCCAATTCACAGATGAAGGAACTGAGGCTCAGAGCAACCAAGTAACTTGCTCAAGGCCACACAGATAGAAGTTGGCTGTGCACGCTTTTCCCATGCGTTTGGGCAGCTCCGTGGGAGTTAATAGCTCTGTCGGCTCCCAGTGTACCCTTCCCACTGTAGAGGGAAAGGAGAAAGTCCTGTCCGCAGATGTGTCAGGTTCTCATAGAGCTTTGTTCTCTCCATCCTGTCTTCCCTTCCCCCAGTAGTAGGGCTGGCCCAGGTGGGGACTGGAGAACCAGACTGTCTGCCGCGTCTATAGGGCTCCAGCCTCAGTGAGCTGCCTCAACACGTTCATCTCTGCAGGACTCCGGAGGCTGCCTTCCAGACTGTGGGCTTGTGGGATCGTAGCAGCACATCGCGACAGCAAAGGAAGCACAGGGTGGGGGGTGAGATCCGTGGATTCTCTGAGGCCAACCAAGTCCGAGCTGGGGGCCCAGGAGTTGCCCTTTGCGCAGGGTGACATCAGACCCAGGTGACTCATCACCCTTAATCCTCATGGTGCCAGAGCAGCTCACAGGCCCTTTGTGGGATTGAGGTCAGAGCCAGCAGCATCAGCCCTGTGCCTGTAGGCCCCAGAGGGGTGGGACAAGCATCAGCGAGGGCGGGGACAGAGCACTAGCCTGGGGCTCCGGCAGGCCTGGTTGGAATCCCTCCTACCCCTCCAGACCCCCAGAGCCTCAGTTTCCTTCTCTGTAAATTGGAGTGAATGATTCCTGTTGAGCAGCTAGCACAGGCCTGGCACTCAGGGAGCTCCATCCCTGTAGGGGTCGTAAGTCAGATGCCTCTGAATAGGCACAAGAAGCCCATGATGTTTGCTTATTCAGTCATTCATTGCATCATTCGTTCCTCAACACCTCAGAAAGCACTCTGTAAATGTTTATAGGAATGAATGAATGAATCAATGAATCAATCAATGAGTAAACCAGCAGGCTGGGCAGAGACGGGCATTCCCGGCAGAGCCCCTGCTTCCAGACAGATGAGCAGGATACACTTGGGGAGTGGCAAGTGAGTCAGTGTTCGTTCATTCAGCAAGCATTTATTGAGCACCTACTATGTGCCAGGCACAGCACATGGAGGATACAACATGGAGCGAGACCGACCAAACCTCTGCCCGTGTGGAACTCACAGTCTGATGGGGCGACGGGGCATTAACAAGGGAACAAGCCAACAGGCAAGGACATTCTAGATGTGTAAGTGCAGTCAAGCAGGGGGACGAGATCAGAGGCCACCCTGAGGAGGAGCTGATAGGACAGCTGGTAAAAGGCCCTGAGATGGAAAAGAACTTAAGTGACAGGAACTGAAAGACTGGCCAGGATGGCTGGAGCAGAGCGGAAAGGGAAGAGAGGGCTCAGGCATCAGGCAGGGCCCCGAGTGAGCAGAGCCCTGGAGTGTGGGGAGCCCCGGGGGGGTGGGAGCAGGGCAGTGACACAGTCTCGGTGGCATGTTACAGGAGCCATCTGAAGTGCTCTGGAGATGGGGCCTGGGTGGCTGGATTCGAAGACCTCAGTTCTCAAGGGGAGACTCAGTGGCAGAACTGAGGGACTGAGGAACTTGTGACATGTCTAGCGCAGCAGGGGGCGGGGGGCAGAGAATGGCAAACAGGTCCCCCAATCTTATGTCTTCTCAAGAAGCCAAAGGGCTGCACCCAGACCTGACAGCCATGGAGGCTTTCTGCCGAAGCACCTGCTTCTGCAGGAGAAACCCACTGTGTGTCTCCCTGCATTCAGGTTCCCTAACCTCTTTCCCCCACTGAAGCCGGAGACGGTGGCCCGGAGGACGGTGGAAGCCGTGCGGCTCAACCAGGCCCTCCTCCTGCTCCCGTGGACGATGCATGCCCTCATTATCTTGAAAAGGTACGGGGCTCTCAGCTAGACTTTCCGACCATTTCCCCTTCTCCTGGTGGACCCTGGTGGGGAAGCGACCTCAGGCAGGAAAAAGTACACGTGGGACCGATTAGTCATATCTGCTGTGGGCACGATGACAAAGTGGCGGTTTGTGTGCCGAGGAGTTCCTGTCCTTCCAATGGGGCAGCGGTTCTCAAACTCAAACTCTCAGGACCCCTTTACGATCTTAAACATTATTGAGGAGCTCAAAGAGCTTTTGTTTATGTGAGTTGGATCTATTACTATCTACTGTCTTAGAAATTAAAACTGAGAAAGACTTTTAGAAGATTTCTACATGTGTATATATTTAAAATATTTATGCATTTATAAACAGCGGTAACAAATCCATTCCACGTTAACCATAAATGATTTTTTTATGAAAACTAAGTATAATTTTCAAAAAAGAAAGAGGAATGTAGTGAGAAGAATGGCATTGTTTTACATTTGTGCAAAGCTCTTTATTGTCTGACTTAATTGAAGACAACTGGATTCTTATATCTGCTTCTGATTTGAGTCTGTTGTGATGTCACATATCATGTGGCCTCCGGAAAACTCAACTGTGCACTCGTGAGAGAATGAGTGAAAAAGGCAGATAACATCTTGGTATTAGTATAAAAATCGTCTGACCTTGCAGACCATCGAAGAGATCTCAGGTACCTCCAAGGGTTCCTGGGCCACACTTTGAGAACCGCTGTTCTAGACACTAATAGTTGGCCCCAACCTTCAGGAAGTTTCATGGTGAAGACAGGGCTCTTGATGCCACAGGCTCGGGACTCACAGACACGTCACAGAGCTCCTCAGATGGGATTTACTGGGGTAGGCCACCTGGGAGGTGGGCTTTCTACAGGACATCCATCTCCTGAATTTACCCAGCATCACATTCCCTAGAACTGTCCAGACTTTGGGCAGCAAACCCTTCCCCTCCGGGTCCCACACTGAAGGGGCCGTGTCAGGTGCCTGCCTAAACATAGTTTTTGTGGGCCTCTCAGTGCTACAGGGAGACCTTCCGCCCTGGACTCATGAGTGACCATGGACTCTTGGTTCCTCTGGGCCCCCAGCCATCTCCAGTCCCCCATCCCCAGCTGATGGAACCCCTCTGACCAGGAGGCCCTTTTTGGGAAGTGAAGTACCCCACTTCACAGACATCCACTCCCAGGAAGCCAGGTTCGCCCCTGGCTGTGTGTCCATGGTGGGTTCCAGCTAAGGCGCCGATCCAACTGCGGGCACAGAAACACATAATCGATGGGACCCATCAATCAGTCCTTTCTCTTCCAAACTCAAAGCCCTTTTTCAGAGAGTGAGGGGATGGGGCTGGGGGCACCTGAGGGCATTTGGGCCACACCTAGGCCTCTCTTAGTCCATCCTGACTGTTGCTCTGAGATGCTCCTTGGCCATCTCCGAGAGCCCCTAGGAGAGCAGGGACTTGGGTCCTCACCAAAGCCAGGCTGCCACCTTGCACCTTAGGGAGCTTGTTAGAAGCCTTTCAGAATATTCCAGAAAAAAAACTAGTTTTGTCTAGAACAGCGGTTCTCAACCTGTGGGTCGCGACCCCCTTTGGGGGTCGAACGACCCTTTCACAGGGGTCACCTAAGACCATCGGAAAACAAAAAGATATTTACATTACGATTCATAACAGTAGCAAAATTACAGTTATAGAGTAGCAACGAAAATAATTTTATGGTTGGGGGTCGCCACAACATGAGGAACTGTATTAAGGGGGCGCGGCATTAGGAAGGTTGAGAACCGTTGGTCTAGAACATCTCAGCACTCTCACAGTAAGCCCCCAGTCTCCATTTCCTGTTCTGTCCCCTACGACTTTGCCACAGGAAGCAAAGGCCACCGTCTTCCCCATTTCCTGCACTGCACCCCCTCTTTACCTTCCCCAAGAGAAACCTTTACAGGCCCAACTCCAGTGCCACCACCTCCAGGAAGCCTTCCCCATCTCTCCGGCTGGAAGGGAGCCCTTCCCATCTAGCACCTAGAGTGGGCCAGAGTCCTTCGACTTGACTCAACAAATGGACTGAGGCCCTCTCATGCCGGACCCTGTGCTAGGGGCCAGGATCAGAGATGAAATGTCTGCCACAAGGCCCCCCAAGGAGCTTGACAAGTAAAGAGTGAGGACAACACCATGGCTTGTTGGGGAAGCACGGGACTATGGGGAGCCCAAGAAGAGGCCTGGGTGTGAGTGTGGGAAGATGTACCTAACTCCTCAGCCCCACACAGTCATTATTTGTTGAATAAGTGGCATTTGGAGACCATCGATCTCTGAGATACCTATGGGCCCTAAAATGCTAAGAATGTGGCTTTGAAAGTTTATTTCTACCACCCACCCTTTCCCTTGTAAATAGCCGTCTATCCACGTACTTGAAAGCCCTTCTTCCTCCATTGAGGTGGGGGGTGGCTTGTGGAATTGGAGATGGGGGGTGGGGAGAGCTTATGGGACCCATCCCTCCACTATGCCATCTTATGTGGCCACCAGGGACCCAGCCACCAGTCTCCCCTGCTGACCTTCTTTTCTCGCCCCCACACCCTCAGCATACTCCCACAGGCTGCACTCGAGGAGATTCACAGATTCTCAGGAACCTACACCTGCATGAACACTTTCAAAGGGCGAACATAAAGGCAGGATGCAGAGACACGCTCGAAAGCCGCGGAGCCTGAGGGGACCCTGGCACCTGGGCACACACCCACACGCCGTCTCTTGGCACACTTCTGCTGGGGGAGCAAGACTGCTCCTGTCCTGGAGAAGAATCTGTCTGCCCCTCAGGCCGGCCCCAGGACCTTTGCACAGGACCGATGGGCATAACTGACCCCCATGGGGAGGCAAGAAATCAGCCAGCAGCCACCTTACTACTTTTGTACATTTCTGATTCTGTAGTTTATTGTTAACTTGCTTCTCAAGTCTAACCAGCCTCAGCTATGTGCACAGACTATTTCTGGGAAGGTCTGTGCCCAGATACTCCTCCTGTCCCTCCAAAAATCCACTCATCCTCAGCTTATGCAAACTGGTTGAACGGCAGGAATGAAAAAATAAAGAGAGATGGCTTTTGCGAGTTCCTTTGCTGAAATCCTTGACCCCTGGTCTTTGGTGGGTAGTGGGGAGGGGACCACTCTCAAAACCCTGTTTTATGAAAGAGAATTGGTCTGCTCAGGGTCCCCAGCTGCCAGGAGTGGAATGGGCCAGAAGGGGACAGATGAGGAGAGAAATTGGACCTCAGGCCTGGGGGTATGTGGTTCCTTGCTGGCTCTGCAAGGCCTTGCCCAACAGCCATGGGTTAGGGGACCCTTTGCCTCCCCCCACCCACTTCCCTGGTGTAACCATTGTGAACCAAGCTGCGATGGCCGTCTCCTGCCCTGCCACGGCCCCACCAGCCACGAAGCCACCAGCTCAGGAGAGCAGAACCAGTCTTTACGGAGCACCCACTGTCTACCTTGCATGTGCCAGGTGCCGAGAGGAGAAGGCTGCTGAGAAGCAAAAACTCTGAAGACTGCCAGCATAACAAAGCCGGTGCTTAAGAGGGTGCCCCAGGCCCCCGCGCCAGGTTTGATGGCAGGGATAGACGTGAAATAAAGCAGAAGGGGGAGGCCTGGAATGGCAGAGGAGATCGACACAGGCTCAGTCAACAGGAAAAGTTACAGCCAAGGAGAAGTGGGGAGACGTGCCATGGTTCCCCCGGTGCGCGTTCCTCCTGCTGCAGCGTTCAATGTGCCTGACCTGGCGCACGGGGCACAGGTGGACTATGGAATCTCATCTAAGTAGCCTCTGTCTCCACAGCTCTTACGGGGGGTGGAGGATGCGGGGAGGGGAACAGGCAGTGAGGAGAAGGTCACTGGCCACAGATTCAATGGAGGAGCATCCTCAAGGGTTGCTTAAAGCCTGCATGTACACGCCACTCACGTGAAAAGAACATTAGTTGCACAGCCGGGACGACTGTCAATCTGGTCTGCGTACAGACACGCCAACCCAGGATTACAGCCCCTGTTAATTGAGCAACCTACCGAACCCTGCCAAGTCCCAAGGCAATTTCACTGATAATTATCCACCGCCCCCAGCAGCAGCCAAAGACCAAAAAACAGCTCTCAGGAACCCCTTTAGAGACTTCCAACAGCCACCATGTGTATCAGCCAGGATATGACCCCCGGGTCTCAATGGCTTCTAACAATAAAGGTTTGTCTTAACGATGGCCACCTGTCCTTCGAGGGTGACTGCAGCCCTGCTCTGGGTCATCTCCACTCTGGGACCCCGGGTGACAGAGGAGCCTCCGTCTGGGACGATGTCCTCTCGTGGCAGAGGTAGACTCACCTGGCCACCCGCACACTGGCTCTGAAAGTTTCTGCCTGGAAACAATGTAAGTCATTTCCGCTCGCATTTCATTGGCCAGAGCAGGTCATGTGGTCAAGTCTGCCAAGAAGGCAGCTGGGCAGAACAATCCCCTGTGGAGGAGTGGTCAGTAATTTTGAACTATAATACAAGCTGCCACACCGTGGAAGAAGATACCCATAAGAACATAAGGGAAAGTTAAAATGTAGGCAGAGGATGGAGGAGGCAGACAGATACTCTCCTGGGACCTGGTGACCGCTCAGTAGTCCACACCAGGGGCTGAGCACAGCGCCAAAGAGGCACTGACCTTTTTTTGCAGGGAAGAGGGTATGGGGGGGTGGTGGTATTGGAAAGACCACTTTGCAGGTGAGAAAACAGGCTCAGAGCAACAAAATTGCATACCCAGGTCGGTGGGGCGTGTGAGTGGCACAGCCAGAACTTGAACTCCACTCCACCGGACCCACAATCACTGTCACCTTTGTTTTGGTCCTTGAGGACATGAATGTGGGGGGTAGGAGGCAGAAAGCTGTTAAAGGGGCCCTCCTGGCACCCTGGCACCCTTGCCAAACTGGTGAGATCAGGCCGGGAGTGTCCATGGCCTGAGTGGGCATCACCCCACTTCGGCGTGTCTGGACAACAGGGACGGGTCCCCTGGGCTCGGCCTGCCCCACTGCTGCTCCCTCTCCCCAGTTCAGGTGTCTTGCCCTGGCTCTCACAGGAGATAGGTTAGGGGTAGAGTCATCTCAGTGAGCAGGGACAGAAGAGGAGGAGGAATTGGGGGTCCTGTCTGTGACTTGGACTTTCCTGACTGACCTTGAGCGGCAGGCTGATCTCTGTGCTCATAGCCTGGCGACAGGCCAGGCCTTTGGACAGGATTTGACTCCTGAGGTTTCCATGAAGTTGCATTTGGCCTGCAGGCCAGGAACGCAGTGAGGGTCCCAGGGGTCTAAGTGGACTCTGGCCCGGCCAGCCCTCCCCAGGGCCCACTGAGAACAGAACTGCTGTCTCCGCTGCGGTGAGACCTTGTGGCTTCTCCTAACAGCAGGGCAGGGCCTGGTCCCACCCTACCCCCTCCCTCTCCGCTGGGATACTTTTAGTCTTTTTCTGGATCTTTTCCCAGAGGAACCAGAGAAAAAGCCTTGGGCAGATTCCCAGGAGGCCGGTCCTGGTCCCTCCCCTGGATGGTTGGGCTTCTTGGAGAGCCTTGAGAGTAGAGAGCTAATTCTGTCCCTTAGCTTAGCCAAGTAAAGCAGAGTGACAGGTACCGAACTCCGGCTCCCTGAACCCCAGAGGGGCCAATCCTGTGAAGAAGGCTTGGGGCCTGGGAAATGACCCAGTTACTATGCCTGGGGGTCCTCCCCAGCTCCAAAGAGAACCAGATTTAGAGGTGGGCAGCAGGCCCGGGGACGCGCCAGACATGGTTCCAGGGGACCAGGCGACGTGGCCTGACGCGTGGGCAGGAATGAGTCCTGTGGCCACCGTCCCAGGACCAGAATGCTTTGAGAAGTGGACTCTCTTCTCAGACCAACCTGATGGCCAGGAGGGGTCAGAGTGACAGGAAGCCTCTGGGCTGACCCCCACCTCCAGCCCTTCATATGGGGCAGGTAGCCCTCGCCCCTGGGATCTGCCAGTCTGATGGGGACAAAAAAAAAAAAAAAAAAAAGCCAGGTCACAAACGAACAAACCCTGCTCCCAAGGGCTGAGCACCCCGGAGGAAAGAGAACAACTGCAGGTGGGTGTGTGGGGTAGGGTTGGGGGGGGGTGTCATTTCAGGGCCCCTGCAGGGTCTCCTGCCTCCCACACAGCAAACCCGGGACTTCTCCTCGGAGGAGTTTTCTTTTCAGGAAAGGCCTTCTAAAGGATGGGGGGATCATTAATCAGAACAGAGACCTGTGAAGAGGACGTCCATATACAGCTAACCCTTGCCTCAGGCAAAGCCAGGAGGTGACTGTCACTCCACGCAGAAGGAAGCTTGGGAACAGCTCGTGGGCACCCGATCTACGTGCCCTTTGAGTAGGGCTGTTAGACGGTGATTCAATTTACCAATTTTCATTAACACGTTTCTCTTCATAAACCGAAGGCTGCCTGCTGTGGCCCAAGCCTGGACTTGGGGACCGCTGCCCCTCAGCTGTGCGGATCCAACTGTCCCCCCTCACCTCTCATGGCTCCCCAAAGGCCCTTGGTTTCCAGCAACACAACAGAGCCCTGAGTGCCCGGCTGCTCCCAGCCCACCACGAGGCCAGGAGGCTCCCCAAGAGGTGGGAGGCCCCAGTATTTTGGGGGCAGAAATCCAGACCTGGAGTTCCACAGGCTCGGCTCCCTGCTGTGGGCATCACCTTTCCCCACCTGCAGGGTAGACGAGATCTGCCTGCCCTCTTGGATCCAGGGTGAAGGCTCTGGAAACTTTAGGGGACAATGTGATGCTGGCAGTGCCACACGTCCCAGCCAGGACCCCACTGCCCTCAGGACGCATAGAGTCACCATCTTGGCCTTGCTGGTGATAGCAGCATCCTTTGAGGCCTGGCTGGCTCCCTTGTGGTTGGAGTGGGAGGAAGCTGTGCCTCAGAAGACCCCAGCGTGGGCAGTGGGAGCAGGGGCTGGGGGAGGTACCTCATCAGGAATGGGGACGGCTGCCCTGCAGCGCACACGGGCAGGGCAGGACAGCACTCTGGCCCCTCCCAACATTGCTGGCTCTGGCCAGGCCCTCTGCGCCCAAGTCTCTCCATGGCTCAGGAAGAAAATAAACACAGAAGTCCCATGAGAAGACGCTGCTGGGAGTGGCAGGGTGGCCACTGCCCTGCTCTCGGGACACGATCCCCTCGGGTGGACAGCAGGCCTCAGAGGCAGGGCCCTCAGAGAGCCACCATCCCACACGAGCTGGCAGGGAAGGCCCGTGCAGGACAGCTTGGTCTGCCCCGGAGGCTGGCCAAGTGCACAGCTGTGTGACCTGGAGGTCACAATGTCTCTGGACTGAAGCAGCTGTGAGGGAATGTTTCTGCAGGGCCCCGAAGTCTAGATGCCCACGGCCCCCCGTCCAGCCCAGCTCACACAGGCCGGCCACCGAGAGCCTCTGGGGCTCTTCGCAGCTCGTCCCCTCCCCTCTCCACCTGCAAACCCCGCCTCAGACGTCTCCTCCCAGAGGCGGCTCACCTGACACCTGGATCGCTCCATCTCAGCCTTCCGCTTATTTCATTCAACACCCGTCTCACTGGTTGTCATTCTCATCGTTTTCATACATAACAGCTTCATTGAGATATAATTCACATACCCACACGGCACCCATTTAAAGGCTACAAGTCAATGTGCTTAGTCTATTTGCAGGGTTATGCAACTGTTGCCACAGACACCTTTTGGAACGGACATACAGGATGTGATCTTTTGTGTCTGGCTTCTTTCACCAAGCAGAAGGTTCCTTTTCATGGCTGAGTGGTCTCCCATTGTGTGTCCACCACAGTGTGTGTGTTTACCCAGTCCTCACTCTTGAAGGACATTCAGGGCCATTGTTGCCTACTTGTCCTCTTATCCGGTCTGACTCTCTCTTCCCCTCTAGACCAGACACTCCATGAGCGAGGGGGCAGGTCCACTTCCGCTCAGCCTCAAGGAGAGTGTGTGGCCCAGACGACGCTGGGTCAATATTTGCTGTCTGAACGAAGAGGGACAGAATCTTTGTCAGACACAGCCAACATCGGTGTGTGGCCTTCCTCCCAACACACCGTTCTCCTACCCACCTTCCCTTATCCTTCCAGAGGGGGCCCCTGAATCATCAAAGCAGCATTTATTATTAAACACTCCGGCGCTACCCCAGTGCGTCTCACTGCGGCACGATGACTGTTGCAGTGGGGATAATTCTCTGGTGTCAGAAGCCGTCCTGTGCCCTGGAGGATGTGTGGCAGCATCCCTGGTTCTCTACCCACTAGATGCCAGCAGCGCCTTCCCCTCCTGGTTGTGACAACCAAAAAATGTCCCCCAAGGAGCTAATTCAAGTCCGGTCGAGAACCCCTGGCCTGCACACAATTCCTCGTTTCTTTCTCACCACAGTCCAGGGCAGAAGGAATTGCCACTGAATAGCAGAGGGGCCTGAGGCCCCGAGAGGTTTACTGCCTGACCACGGAGAGGCCAGCAGCGGAACCCACCAGGGTGTGGAACTTCTGCCCCCAGGGATGGGCCCTTAACCCCCAGGAAGGAGCCAGGAATGAAGAAGCCCTCCATCCTCCCTCGGGCCTGCCAGGTCACCACTCGAGTGTCTCTTTGGGCCCAGTTTCAAACTCCCTCACGCCGCCCTCTTGGTGAGTTAAGCCAACACTGCAGAATTTTCCGGCCGGCCTCTCCCCCCGCCCCCTAAACCCTTCTCATTCCTTTCATTTTTCAGTGTTCACAAGACAAAGGAAATAAGCACTTGGAGGAAGACACAAGCTGTGTTTGTTCCTTAGCTGCTGCTGCGATGTAACCGGATCCTGCTTGGAGAGGTCACACTGGGACCGTGAGCGGCCTGGCTGTGGGCACATTAACTTCCACCGTCCTGGCACGCTGAGAGTGAGACGAGGCAAGATGTCCCCCAAGTGCCACGATGGTGGATTCCTGTGGCAGTGGGCTTCTTGCAGCGAGTTCTGGCCCGGCCCTCACCTTCTCAGCCGTGCCGGGTGCCCACTGGCTGAGGGCCAGCTGATGACCCCGGGGGAGGGGGGAGCCAACTTGGCCGGTCCAGCTGGGAGCCGTGGAGCGGACAGAGAAGGGAAGAGGCTGTTCTTTGGAGCTATATCTGGTTGAGATTCCGGACCCTGGCTCTGTGGGGCCTGGAGCCGGTCACTTAATCTCTTTGAGCCTGTTTCCTCTTCTGTAAGATGGGACCCACAGCCCTGTCCTCTGTGGAGTTGTTTGAGAAAATTAAGGGAGTATCCACATAAATTAATGTATGTGTGCTTGGTATTAGTAAACAGTCATAAAGTAATAGATTTATATTATGTTATATTTATTTTATAATAGAAGTTATAAATTAATTGTTGTATACTTGGTACATGACAGGTCCTCAGTGCTTCATGTGTATTTAATAATTTAACGCCCCTCCCCCCCCAAACCCTTTACAGGAAACAGAGGCAGTGAGAGATGAAGTCACTTGCTCAGGGCTTACTACACAGCTAGCAACTGGCAGAACTGGGATTTGAACCCCTTGTGCTTAAACCCTGGGTTTCATGGTCTCTTGAACCTGAAGCCTAGTATGTAAAGAGTGTGGCGTATAACACTTGTCATTATTCATCAGTATTGCTATCTGGCCATGCACCCAGGCCTCTTCCTGGCCCATCCACGTCCATGGCGTTGCCAGATTCCAGCACCTCTTGGCCCACTGCTTGCTCCTGGTTGCAGGCAGGCCAGCCTCAGGCAGTCCTCTGAGGCCCTTCTGTGATCGGACATGTTCAAGGTGGGTCTTCTTTCAGAGCTCGCTGGGGTCTGCCTGCACCCTTCACTGTGGGCCTGAGAGGGAGCGGTGTCCACTGATTCAGTGCCCCAATGCCTCAGCCCATCCTCAGACACACACGCGCACACATGCGCATGGACACACACACAGCCTCTCTCTCTCTCTTTCTCTCTCTCTCTCTCCCCCCCTCGCTCTGCCTCTCTCTCCCTCTCTCCCTCTCTCTCTCCAGCCCCCAGGGCTGGGCACAAAGCCAGTATCCATGGCAGATTGTTTCCCCTAGCCAATTTTCAACCCCTAAATGTTCCTAGTACTCTGCCAGGTGCCTTGAGGGACACTTAATTTACAGGATGCCCGCTGAGGGCATGAACGGTGGTGAGCCAGTTAGGGGTCTGCCAGGCCCGAGCTAGGAGTTCCCTTCCTGTGTTTACCCCAGCTCCCCCTAGTTCTCAGGCCCTCCCTGAGGGCACAAAGGGTTGGTGGCTTCTTTGTCCAAGTCCCCAGCAGCAGACACCGACTCTACCTGCAGTGTTTCTGGAATGGATGTTGGGAGTTCAGAGTGGCCTGGCAAACCAAAAACCAGGCTTGAAAACTGGGCAGAGGCCAAGCAATACAGTCGGACCACAGCCCCCCAATCCTGCCACAGGACAGCCTGGACCCTGCTGCTACCACCACTGAAGGGAACCCCATCCCACTTCTCTGCATCACTTGTTTGAGTCAAAGGCTGGGGGAAGCCTGTGATTGGTGGAGTCATGATTGCATGCCCACACCTCAGTAGCCAGGAGCAGGGAAAACAAACATAGACCCTGTTTGTCTATGGCTTTCAGTCAGGGCTCACCCTGAGCCTCAGACGAGGGCTGGTGCCCTGACCAGCAGATGGTTCCCCCCTGGCAGACTCCCTGAGTGACTCCTGGTCCCACCCACAACAATTTTCGCTCAGACAAAAGGAAGGAGTTATTAGTTCACATACTGGAAAGCCCAATGATAACTGGTTTCAGATATGGCTGGGTCCAGGGGTTCACACAGTGTTTCCAGGACCTGGTTCAGGACCAGTTTCTCTAGCTCTGTCCTTCAGTTCCACATTCTCTGGACTGGCTCCACTCTCAGACATCTGGTTCTAGCGATGGCAAACTGGCTGCTCAGCTCCAGCCTCACACCCTCCCAGGTTCAAGAGCAGCAGCAAAAACAACACACACACACACACACACACACACACACACACACACACAACGTGTTTCTTCATCGTCATCCAGAGTTAGTTCTGATTGGCTTGATTTGAGTCACATGTTCACGTATGTACCAATCACAGTGACTGGAGAAATGCAATGTTCTGATTGGCCAATCTGAGAAACGTGTTCTGTCTTTGCAGCCTGGGAGGAAATTGAGCCCACTGAAACACATGGACTGAGATTTGTAGAAGGGTGGTTCTCCAAAAGTCCAGTAGGGTGCCCTAGCTAGGAGAAAAGTGAAAGGAATCTGGGTAGAAAATCAGCTGTGACCAGAATGACTATTGGTGGACTTCCTGATTTGCCCCAGGGACTTTTGGAATGACAGCTGGCCAGGCAGTCGTAAGTTCCCAGAATGGGACTTTGGTCTCTCCTGACTGACAGTTGGCAAATGTGGTGACAGGCGGTTGGCGGCCCTCCTCCTGACTCCTGGCCCCTCCTGACTGGCAATCAGTGGGTGCCCTGGGGGGCAGTTGGCTGGCAAAGTGCTTGGCAGTTGACCAGTCCTGTCTGGCAGTCCCTCGTGGGGCTGCCCTGAAGTAGGGAGGGGAATCTCCTGGGGTCCACACCACCCCGCTCTGCCTCTGCCCCTCTTTGCACCACCACTTATAAAAGCTTCGTGTCCCTGAGTGGCAGCAGTAACGCCTGTCCAGGGGAGCAAGTGGCCATTTGGGGCCAAGGACAGTGGTTCTGGTATGCATGGATTCAGGACATAGTAGAATGGGGGCATGGTTTGTCCTGCCTATTTGGTGTCACTCAATTTCCAACAGATTGTTCCGACAGGCTCACTGTGGTCAGGCACCAGGGTGTGTGGCCATAAACTTGACAGGCATAGCTTTCAGCTCGTCGGGGAAGTGGGGCCCGAGTCATGTGATGATGTAGAGACGTGATGGGTGTGAGAAGAAGGTAGGATGGCCCTCGGGAGAGGGACGTGTAAGCTTAGACCCCAGCGAGTGTCCCCAGGAGGAGCAGAGAGGAGGCCCAGCTCCAGGAGTGTGTCAGGCAGTGAAGGAGGCTGGAGCAGCCGATGGACAGGCGAGGAGCCACCACGCTTTGGAGAGTCGGTGAGGCCAAAGCATAGAGGACGTGATGAGGCCCTGGTCAAGATCCGGGACCTTCTCCCAAGGGCAGTGACATGATCGGACTTGCATTTTAGAAAGGCCATTCCAGATCCAGACAGAACGGATTTTGGGGGGACACTGGCGGAAGCAGGGAGTGGTTCCGTGATTCAGATGAGAGAGCCGGTGGCCCAGAGCAGGAGGGGGCGGCTGTAAAGAAGTGGGCGATTTGGGGGATGGCTGGAGGCGGGACCGACACGCCTCGGGGCTGCCCCGCGCTGTGTTTAGTGAGCAGCTGCCGAGCAACGCACACAGTAGGATCTTGTTATTGTACAAACGAGGGATTCCCACATGCCCACCCACGCACCCACGCATGCCATGTCTGTATGCATTGGTGCGTACGGAGAAAGTAGAGGAAAGTCACTTGAGACATGGGGGAGGGCTGGATGGGACGACTCACTCTTTATGCATCTCTGTGTTTTCACAGGTCACTGTAATGCGTGTGGCTCTTACAGTTCTGAAAGGGGATTTTAAGGAATGAAAAGTTGAGAACAGGAAAGTGAATGGAGCAGCTGAGAGCGCTGGCTTTGGGGTCAGGGTGACCTGGGTTAGAATCCTTGTTCGGTCACCGACAACTAGCAGACCTAAGGAGGGTGATTTGGCCCACGCCAGCCCAGTCTTTCAGCCATGAAATGGGGCTGCCGCGTGGATAATGGGAGATCACGCGTGTCAAGTGCTTTGCACAGCGCCAGGGTGGCTGTCACTGCGGTGACGGCTGTCCTCTCCCCTCCGCCCCCATCCCACCCCGCCCTTCCTTCTCCCCACCCGTCTCCCTCTGTTCCTTCCCTCCACAACCCCAGGGCATACCGGTATATCAGAAACAAGGAGGCTAAAATGAGGAGGGGTCTGTGTGACCAGCCCCGGAGAGGCCAGGGCAGACGGAAGACCCAGGCCAGGGGCCACCCCAGGGCCAGAGGAGGAGGCGAGCGTCCCTCCCAAGGCCATCCATGCGTTCAGCTCCTGCCCCTGGCCTGGATGACAGATGGCCCCCGAAGGAAAGGGTACTATCTTGGGAGCAGTTATGTGTTTGGCGGAGGCCAGCGGGGTGGAGTGCCTTCTTAGCGCCTGCTCGGCCCATGTCTGGTGTTTGGGGGCCTGGACCTCGCCAGCAACAGGACTTTATTTTGGTTACTAAGGATGGGAAGGTTCAGGTCATAAATTACAGCCTGGCTGGGCAGCCAGCCTCTCCCTCAGGGCGGCCCAAGGCCTGAGGCCTCTTCAAGGCCAGCGTGTCCCCCTCCTCTCAGCACAGGCGGGAGGTCTGGTGGTGGCGGCTCTGCTCGGAAGCCCAGTGGGGAGGCGGGGGAGAGAGGAAAGGGGTCTTGGGGCCTGGGTTCAGAGCAAGGTTAGCCAAATAGTGGATAAATTAGGCGAGGGAAACAGACAGCTCCCCTCGCAGTGAACTTTTCACCCAGCTAACCTGCTCCTCGCCCACTCTCAGGTGGCGGCGGCTCCCGCCTGTGGCTGTCACCTCTTGGGGGGGTTGTCACCTGCCTCTTACTCCAAGCACCACCACTGCCACCCCAGGTTACAGGCTGAGGCTAGAGTGCTTAGGACAGGCTCTCAGGTCACAGGGTCTCATTTTAGAAACTTGGGGGTTTGATCCAGCCTGAAGTTCAAACTTGGGCAGGGTGGCCCGATGACCCCACCTTTCTCCCTCTGCTCACCCAACACCCTCACCCCGAGTGGGGCGCACGATTCTGTCCGACCCAG
>NW_017731396.1:2018226-2032071 GCF_001890085.2 Hipposideros armiger
GTGGGCTCAAGGGGTGACCTACGCAAAGGCCACTGCTCCAGGCTCCTTGCCACAAATGGTCTTCCCCCTGGGTCACCAGAGCCCTCTCCGAGCCAGGCGCCTTGGATAGGAATGGCCTCACGGGACATCAGGTTACAAGGTGTGTTCCAGAGGAGGGCATGGGGGCCGGGCCGACCCCAGGGGGGATCACCAGGAAAGGGGGGCTGCAGAAGAGCTGGGGGAGGTTCCGAGAACCCAGTTACCTGGCCGTGTCCTCCCACTGTCACATTCACGGGTGGCTGCCCAACCTGGATACCTAGATGGTGCTCAGAGGAAACGTGCGACAGAAAGCACAGGAGAGCTGGCCAGGAGGGGAAGGGCGGGCGACCCAGCCGGGACACGCAGGACACCCTGGGGGTGGGGTCTAGAAGTCACCTGGTGTTCACTCACTCCGTGGGCACGTTGGGACTGACGCCTGCTTGGTCCTGAGCACTGGGCCTGGTGGCAGGGACACACCGAGAATGAACCGGGCTAGTGTGGGAAGGTGGCAGGCGAGAGAAAGATGGACAGACAGACACACAGACCAACCACAAGGGCAAATATTAGAACATGACTGGGGTGGGCAGTGAAGGCCTGAGGAGGAGGTGACATCTGAGCTGAAGTCAGCATGATAAGAAGTGGACAACCTTGGAAGGAAACTAGTGTCAGGTGAGGTAGGGCGCTGGGCGGGCTCGAAGCCCAGGGCTGATAGGCAGCGTCAGAGGCCAGGCCAAGGCCATGACCTTAGACTTGCCCTCGGTTCTCTTCACGTTGTCAGCTTGAAGCACCCCCACCTCCCTGACAGGGCACCATCTGGCCCTACCCACCCCAGGGGGCTAAGACTTGATGAGCCCTGTGGAAGCTGGTGGCCTGGATGGAGCCTTGGCTCTTTTACTTGCCGTCCGGGTGACTTGGGCAGCTGGCTTCAGCCTCAGAGCCTCAGTTTGGATTTCTGTAAAACGGGAAGGAACTCAATGCTGACCTTCCCGAGGACTGAGGAAGAGTAACGGGGCCCAGCTTCCTGGTGAGTAAGCATTCCTCCGGGGAGTGGGGTGCAGGGAGGACAGCTGAGCTTGCAGCTTGGCAGGAGAGTGTGGGCATGTGGCCCCGTTCTTACCACCACAGACATTTGAATGCAGCCCACACCCCATGGAGGAAATGAAAACTTGACAGCTAGGTCCCTGCCATTGTGCACACGGTGCCCAGAGGCCTGAGGCGTCTATAGAAAGGGCGGCTGGAGTGTCTCTCATTCCTTGTTACCTCTAACGTCCGCCCGTCCGTAGCCATGGACTCTGAGAGGCTGCCTGCTCCTTCGCTGAACCCAGAGCTGTCTTTCCCTTAAACAAATGTATCTCATTTCGGGCCAAACAATGTCGAGAACCTGGTCCCTTGAGTTGTGTTCCTAAGAGGGACTGCTGCACAGATAGAGTCCTTTTCTCCCGCCTGGTCCTTCTGTGGACCAGGAACCTGGCAGCCAGCCGGTGGACAGGAAGGTCCTGGGGGTGGACCCTGTGGGCCTCACCCTGTCATCCTAGACTGGAGCCACAGAGACAGAGAATGTGGGCCCAGGGTGGGAGGGATGGGAAGTTGACTGTCCTCCAAAGAGATTCCTGATCCCAGAGAAGCTTCCTTCCTGGGGTTCTATAGCCATCATTCTTCTTTCGTCTCCTAACATAAAATTAGCTGTGTTTCCTGATTAGAGAAATAATATATACTCAGTTTGTTTGTTTTTCATTTTTTAAAATTTTTATTGGGGAATTGGGGGATGGGAACAGCGCTCGGGAATTGGGGGAAGGGGAACAGACCAGTTGCTGTCCTTTTGTTCTTCAGTCTAGTTGTGGAGGACGTTGCTTCACTGGCCCAAGTTGGCACCATCATTGCGCTCTTCCTGGGCGAGGCAGATCAGTCGCCGGCTTCTGGAAGGCCGCTCACGGCAGCTGCTGGCCGCTCACGCTGGCTGCTGGCTACACATGGTAGCCCATGGCAACCCACTGCCACAGGAGCTGAAGCCTACGCCGTCGCCGGCGACTCACGGCTCCAGGTTGAGCTGTTGTTCAGCATCTTAGCTGTAGAGGGCAGTGTCACTGGCCCTCATATGTGGGATCCGAAACGGGGCCCTCTGGCGTCCCAAGCCAGCTTTTAACCAACGAGCCACTCGGCCGGCCCTATAACTCAGTATTTTTAAAAATTGAAATAATGTTAAAACACTTGCAGGTCTCAGTAGCTGTCTCACTGTCTCACTCCCTGACCGTGGCCCCCCTTCTCTCCATCCCCCTACCCCAACCCCCAGGACAGCTGAATCTGTCACAGAAGTGCCTGGTCCAATATGTTGAACGAGTGAATGAATGAATGAATGAATGAACGTGGGGATGAACTTATGTGATCCTTCAAAGAGAGCTGACTGCTTTAAGAATGGGTCATTATGGGTCACCAGCGTCCTGCCCCCGCAAAGAAGCAGGTTTCTTAATGCTGGGCTGTCACACAGTGGGATTTCCCTGGGGTTCGATGGCCTTTCTACTTCCAATCTTTCCCACAGTTCCCGGGCCAGGGGCTTCCCAGAGCAGATGGTCTGTCCATGGGCTCATTGTTAAAATATTTATTTAGTATTATTCAAAAGATGGTGTCGTGACAAGAAAGAAAAAAAAAAAAACAGAAGAAAAAAATACAACGAAAGAAAAAAATACTGGGCATTCACCAACTGCCCGAGAGAACACTATCTCTCTGCCTGCAGATGGGCCTCAGGACCCAGCTCAGTACAAATTTGTACAGAGCTGCAGTTTTTTGGTTTTTTTTTTAAACTTATGTTTACGATACAGTTTTATTTAACACTTTAATAGATGTTTTCTGTATTTCCATGTAATCTTTAAAATTCTCACTTTAAAAGTCGTGTTAATGGATTTATACTATTCCTTCACATGGCTGTCCCATATTTTTGGAAAGTTCTTCCCCTAATGGATGTATCGGGATATGTCCTTTTTTTTAAAATTTTTTTGCCCTTGACAACAGCACAACCGTATGTACTTCAGCAGCCGCGGCTTTTGCATCCCTTAAACCTTTTCCATGGGATGAATTCTAATAGAGGGTCACGGGGACCAAGGACATCAATAGTTTTATGGCTTCTTTTCTGGGTGTCATCTTCGTTTCTTTCACAAAGGCGACATCACTGTGCAGTGCCATCGGCAGCCAAGTAAGGATCCGAATTTCTCTGCATACTTGCCAATGCTGGGTGTGGCCTTAAAAACATTTTTTTTTTTTGCTAACATAGTAAATATGAAATAGGCCCTCAGTGCTGCCTTAGTCTGCTCTTCTTTGATTATTAGTGAAGATAAACCTTTCCCCTAGTGGTGATTCAGAGCAGGTGAGCTTGGCAGGTTCATTGACCTTCAGCTCCAGACTGTCAGACATAAACGGGATGATACCACCTCCTCATGGCATTGCTTGTGATCCTTTTTTTTTCTTTCCAACTCAGCCAATCATTGTCTTTGCATTTGCATATTTATAGGAGCTGTAGGCTCGGGCAGTGATTTCAGAGTACCACAATCAAAACCTGGTCTTGTCGGGCCGGCCGAGTGGCTCAGTTGGTTAAGAGCTCGCTCAAGAGTTTGAGCTCTGAGCAACGGCGGTTCGAGTCCAGCCCGAGCTGAGCAGCCGCTGAGCTGCCAATAGGTAGCAGGATGGCTCAGCTAAAAAAAAAAACCTGGTCTTTGCCCCAAGAGCAGACAATCTATTTTCCTATTTCCAGTATTTCTCAGAATTGCCCTACATGAGTCTTTTATTTTATTTTATTTTATTGGGGAACAGCCATGGTCATCGGTTATACATTGCTTTCATGCTACAATGGCATAGTTGGCTCTTTTAAGGAGGGTGCAGCTCACAGTGGCCCATGCAGGGATCGAACCGGTAACCTTGATGTTATCAACACCACGCTCTAACCAGCTGAGCTAACCGGTCACCCCTACATGAGTCTTTTAAGAGTAGCTTGAATATACAGTAGTAATTCCATTATCTGCAGAATCCAGACAACTCAGAAATAAATTAATTTTATTCCAGACACAGTTATCCGGGTTGTGAATATGTACATATTTTCCAGCCACTTCCACCTCAGTGAATAGATGACATACTGCAGACATCTCCTTGGTTGGAGAGATTTCATGAAGACAGCAGTGAAAGAGCTTTCTGGGGACAAGCAAAAGGGTTACAGCATTTCACAGGTAACACAGAAAAACAATTTGGAACATGTCACAGTCACCAAACTTCACATTTGTGGGTTGGATGTTCTTGCTGCACTTTCCGTGACAACTAAATGAGATGTGAAACTCTTAATGTGGCGCTTGCCACGGGATAAACGCTCAATGAATGCCGACTGCTTTACTCCAGTTTCTTTGTACGTCAATGATCTTTTCACGTTCTTTGCTCATGTGTATTGGACCCTTGATGTGTTTCTTGTTTGTTTTTATGTGCTCTTTATATATGGTAGCCACTCTGCCGTTAGCTCACATTTCCTGACATTTTCCTTTGGTCATAACATTTAGAATATTGGGAAGTTTGTGGTTTTTGAAGTCTGCTCCTTCCTCAGAGCTGTGCTGGCTTGCGTTCCAGTCACCCCTGTCCCTCAACCATCCAAGAGCAAGCGGGGAGAAATGAGAACCTGGAGGTGTACCGGCTGAGTCATTTAGCTGATCTTGTGTCAGGCTCTGTCAGCTTTCCCTGATGTCACCGCTCCCTGGGGACTTGGCTCATTGAAGCCTGTGGAATATAATTCCCTTGAAATGAAAGGACTCGGGATCTCCTCATTTTGAGGGGTTTTGTCCCAAACGAGGTAAGTTTTCTTGATTTTGTGGTGGTGGTTCTTGCTTTATTTTTTCGTTTGCGGCTAATACCTTCACGCATCGAATATCCAAGGAAAGCCTTCTATGTGCAAAATGCTGAATTTGGGGACATAATGGTGAACAAAAACAGACATGTCCCTGCCCCAGTGGAGCCCACAATTTACTGGGAGACACACACTGGCCAATATCATCTAGTCAGTGAGTATTTATTGAGTATCTGTTGTGTGCCAAGATGTCTGCTAAGGGCTGGGGACACCCAGGTGAGCAGCCATGGCTCACCAATAAACAAAGAGCCACACAAGTAAATAGAGGGTGACACATAACAGGTCTGAGTTATGAAGGAAGGGCTGGCGGTGCTACGAAGGCGATGACACAGGGATGTGACCTATTCTGACTGGGGGTCTGAGGAGAGGAAGGGGGATCAGTTAAGGAAGGCTTCGCAGAGGAGGTGACATTTGAGGTGAGCTCTGAAGGCTGACTGGGATTTAACCAGGCAAAGGTGCAAAAGGTTTGTTTCATAACAAAGGGAACAGCACAGGCAAAGCCCCCCGGGGTGGGGAGAAACAGTCAGCTGGGTCCAGGGTTGGCCACGGGGACTCTGGGATGAAAGGCTGGGTCAGGGTTTAGGGGACCCCTCTCACGGTTCCGCCCACCCTCAGGGCCCCATCTGCCCCTGCCCCACCTGGGCAGCCCTCCTCTCGACTGATGGCAGGAGAGGTGTCAGGGTTGCTCAGGGGCAGAAGCTCCCTTTTGGAGGACACATGGCAGAGAGCGAGGGAGGGCCATGTGGAACCTCACTGTCACCCTGCTACTTTCTCTGACCTCGGCTGGGGCGTGGCTTCCCGCCTTGAGGAGTTCACGGGGAGGTGAAGTCTCCTCCAAGCGGAGGCCGGTTTCTTTCCCTCCAGGGAGGCCTGGGAAGGCCAGGAAGGCTGTCCAGCTCTGACTTCTCTCCTCCCAGCTCTAGGGACCAAGCAGCAGGGGCTCCCGTAACTGTCCTCTCCTGCGCACGGGCTTGGTGGGAGGACCTGAGACCTGGGGACCTTGGGGTTGAGGCCAGACCACGGCCTCTTCCCCGAGCATTTCCCTCTAGGTGCAGGGACCAGCTCAGAGCTCAAGTTCACTCTGTGGCCACAGGACAATGAGAGTGGTCGCCACCTGGAGCACTCAGGGTTTGCACAGCGTGCTCCAGAAATGAGGCTTTGGCTCTTTCCCTCTGCAGCACCCGAGGCTGTCATTGGCTTCCCACAAGTCCTTGCGGGAAATTCCAGTCCGTAACTCGGGGCCTCAGGAATGTCTGCATAGACTTTGGAGCCAGACAACTCCGGGTTGGAATTCCTGATCCATCTCTACTTACTCTCTGTGGGACTCTGGGCAGATTTACTTCTTGAGCCTCAGTTTCTCCACATGTAAAATGGGTTCGCCTTACCCTGCGGGGCTGTCGCACTGATGGTTTGGTGCCTAGCAATAGTTCCTGACAGCAGCTGGGGGAGAGGGAGCTTTGCCACCACTGGCTGCTCTCAGCAAGTCCTTAGACTCAGACCTGGATGCTGAGAGGATGATCGTAGGTAAACTGAGGCCTCGCTTGCAGGACCCTGCATTCTAGCAGGGAGGCTCTGCCCACAGGTCTTGTTTTATCTTCACAAGAACCTGGGGATAGAGATATAAGTAGTATTAGTCTCTTACAGACGAGGGCTCTCAGGCCCAGAGAGGTTGTCAGACTCACTCAAGATTGCACAGCAAGTAAAAGGCCCAGCACAGTCGGGGTGGGGGACATTTACTGAGAACCTGGCCCAATCTTGGACCCAGAAGCTAGGAGCCGGAGAGGAAGACGTTTCCTGCACCAGCTCTCCCTGCAAACCCCAGAATTCCCCAACCCCACGCACCACCCCTGGACCCCACAACAGCTTCCCAGCAAACGGGGCTCCAGGCGGAGGGAACTCAGCCCCAGCGAGGGAGCTGCTTGTCACTCCTGCCCAGCCCCTGGAAGAGCAGCTTGGTGAGCAGAGCCAGGCCGGCCCCTTTGTTGCATGCTGACAGGACGGTGCAGCCACCACACACTTCAGCTGCCAACTCGCTGCGGTCACTCAATCCATCACCGGGGGCGGGGGCTCCTGGCCTGCCGCTCGCCTGCAGTGCTGTTCTAGTCTGCCTGGAGCTGTGAGATAAACGGGGCATGAACTGGCCCCCTGGCAGGGGGTCAGCCCCTTCTGCCCTCATTAAAGTGCCAATCAAGAAGAGGAATGGAGACAAGTGAGTGAGCTCAGCCTCCAGGCCACCGAGACTCCCCCCACCGCTGCCCCCAAGAAAGCCCAGTGAATCCTCAGCCTCGGCCCTCGGGCGTCTGGTTGCAGCATCGCCCTTGGTTTTCCCTGCAGTGAGAGAGGCTGGGGGTCTGGAAATTCAAGGGAGCAAAGGCTGACTTGAGTCACTGCTTACCTGCTGCCATGTAACAAACCACCCCAAAACTTCGTGGCTTAAAACAACCACCGTTTTATTATCTCTTGTATCTGAGTGTTAGCTGGGCTCAGCTAGGTGGATCTCAGCTCCGTATGATGTCAGCTGGGGCTCCACTGGGCTGAGAGCTTCCAGATGGCTCATGCACGTATCTATCTGGTGCCTTTGTAGGGACACCCAGGAGGCTGGGCTCACCTGCTTCTTTAGGATGACTGCACTTTTCTCTCCATTTCCACAGAGTGTGGGGGTCTCTGTCCATGTGAGCCCTCCTCGTGCTCTCCCCCACAGGGTAGCGAGGCTACTGATCATGACTTAGGACTCCCCAAAATGCAGGAGTAGAGGGGTGCCAGGTCTTTCTGAGACACTGACCTGGGACAGGCACAGAGTGACTTCTGCCCCATCCTAAAGTGAGTCATAGGCCAACCCAGGTTCTGCGTAGGAGGGGACCCCAGGGGAGTGGATGCTGGGAGGCATGATCTCTTAGGGCCCCCTCCGGAGACGGGCTAATACGAGTGATCCCGGCGGAGGTGCTTTGCTCAGGAAAGGGGAGGACAAGCTGTCTTCTCTCCTGGGTCTTCTGCCCGGAGACCGAGTGAGCCAGAAACCTCTTGGTGGGGGGAGAGGGGGCTGTAATTCTCCCCTCCCATATATACACATACATACTCTCCACAATTCATGTATTCTCTAGAAATATCCCCCAAAGCCTATAATGATGCACTAGAAAAAAGTGAATAATAGCATGATTATGTATTCATTTCAAATGTTAAATAATAATTGTTACCATGGCTTGGGAATTTACAATATGCCAACACTGCCCTTAGAAATTATACCTTATTTCATTCTCCCAGCACCCTTGTGGAGATGACACTCTGGTGACCCTTGTCTTACGGAAGTATCAGTTAAGTGGGCTGAACTGTAACAAATGGACTCCCAAATGCTTGTTAACCCAAGCACAACAGAAGTGTGTTTCCCACGTACGTAACCATGAGGAGAATTCCTGGCCAGCTGGCTGCCCAGCTCCACTGAGTGTTCGGCAGACTCAGGTCCATCCAGATCGTGGCTCTGCTATTCCCTCCGGCAGCCACATGGAGAACAGGCTCAGGCGCGTGTCTCTGTGGGGAGGGGACGGGGTTTGACGGCTATGCCAACATTTGCCTTCTAAATCCACTCTCCCCTCCTCTACCGCACTCTCTGCCCAGGGCGGCTGACCTCCATGGACTGTATCGATGGGCGCCCAGCCCTCTGGTTTCCACTGAGGGTCAGCCAGTGGGAGATGGTGGCAGGTGATCAGAGAGTCCCCTGCCTCTCTCTCTGCTGGGCTGTACTTGGACAGTAGCTGACCTTTTTTACCAAAGGTCATGGCTCCCATCAGGTGGTCCTTTCCAGCATCTATACTTCTCGTCCGTCCTGGGGGTGATAACAAGGATGTCTCTTGTTGGTACCCTTGACCACACCCATAACTTGTAAGTATCCCTTTGATAACCTCTCTGCAATCATGTCCTCTGAGTGTGCCATCTACATCCTGCCGTGCCCCCGGCTGGTCCAGGGGGCAAGGGTGGAAGCAAAGAAACTGTTTAGGAGGCTATTGTGAAAATCCAGGAGACATGATGGTGAGTAGATTTCCAAGATTTTCTGCTGGATTGGATGTGGAGCTTGAGTTAAAGAGGTGGTTCAAGGATGACTCCAAAATTGTTGACCTGAACACCTGAAAGATCTGAGTTATTTATTAAGATGGATAAGAGCAAGATAGAGAGACACATGTGAAGGAAATAAAAAACAACCATGAGTTCAGTTTTAGACATGTTAAGTTTAGGGTGCTTCTAACACTTCCATGTGGAGATGCTGAAAAGGCAGCTGGAGCTCCAAGTCTGGATTTTGGGGTTCGGGGCAGAGATCCAGGCTGGAGATATAAATTTGAGAACTGTGAATATGTAGATGGCATTTAAAGTCTTGGGACTCAATAAGATAACCAAGAAGATTGCGGTTGGAGAAAGGGAGAGATCTGACAGTGAGTTCTGAGTTTTTCCAGCGTCTGGAGGCCAAGAAGATGAAGAGAAACCAGCAAAAAAGACAAAAGAGGAGCTGTCAGCCAGGTAGGAGGAAAACCGAGAAACAATCGTTTCCTGGAAGCCAAGTGAAAACAAAAAGTGTTTCAAGGAGAAGAGAGCGATCAACAATGGAGAATGCTGCTGATTGTTCAGGTTAGAAGAAGCCTTATAATGAAGATTAGAGTTGACAAAGTAGGAGCCATTGATGACCTTGAAAAGGAGGTCTTGAGGATAAACGTTTAATTGGAAAGGGCTCAGAGAAGAGTAGCAGACATTTCTGGTTCTATCCATGGCAGAGTGGCTGGTATTGGACTTTTATCTTCCTGTCACAAATAACTATAATACTGGACAAAATATATGAAACAATCACTATCAGTCATGGAACCACAGCTAATGCCAAGCTATGATCCTTAAGAGAGGGGGAGCACAAAGGCTGAACGCCACATTCAACTTGACTTTCTGCCTAGGGGGTAATTTTCAAACTGTGACACAGGAAAGCAAGTTCCAAGCACAGAGTATGGTCTCAGTTGATGGATAAAAGACGGTTCAGAGTTTTGGGCTGCTAAGACAGCTAGAAATTGTGGGGTAGATTACCAAAGAAGAGGGAACCACAGAGAAGAATCGGCAGAGATGGAGCCCCCAAATTTGCATACGTGTCCCCCTCAGGTCTGTAGCTGAGTCCGAAAGTGTACATGCACAGGGCAAGACTCCACAAGGCCTAGCAGAAAACCTCCTTGGGAGCACAAGGCTGAACAGGGATTTCAGAGGTATCAGTGCTGAAGTGATATTGGAGTTCTGAGCCATCCAGAGAGAACAGAACTCAGTGAATACGCTGAGAATTCAACTGAAAATCCAGGGCCCTGTTAGAACTACGTACATAACCTAGAAGTAACGGCTTCACCCTAGGACTGTGGGTAAAACTGAAATAGACTCGCCTTAGCAAAGTCTAAAATCAATTCTCAACAAGATCAAGTTATTTAACTGCTTACCAGCAAAAAACCAAACCAAAACAAAACAATACTTTTCAGAGGATGATATCATAATCCAGAGTCCCCACAATGTAACATTCAAAATGCTTAGCATATAATAAAAAATTATTAGGCATGTAAAGAAGCAGGCAGTGTGACCACAGGCAAGAGAAAAAAAAAGAAAACCTCAACAACAGCAAATTCAGTGTAATCCACATGTTGGAACTGGCAGACAAAGACAAAAAATATATAAACGTATTAAAGGATTCAATGGAAAAGGTGAACAAAACATTTGTGCCAATGGGAAATTTAGCATAGAAATAAAACACTTTTAAAGGAAAATTCTTTTTTTTTAATAAAGATTTTATTGAGGAATTGGGGAAGGGGAACAGCATTGGGGAATCCGGGAAGGGGAACAGACAAGTTGCTGTCCTTTTGTTCTTCAGTCTAGTTGTGGAGGACGTCGCTTCACTGGCCCATGTTGGTATTGTGATCATTGCGCTCTTCCCGGGTGAGGCAGATCAGTCACTGTCCATTGGACGGTCGCTCACAGCAGCTCATGGAAGCTCTCGCCAGCTGCCGGCTGCTCACAGTAGCTTACAGAAGCCCCGCTGCAGCCTACGCCATTGCAGCAACTCATGGCAGCCCAGCTCCAGGTCGAACTGTTGTTCACCATCTTAGCTGTAGAGGGCGCAGCGTCACTGGTCCTCATGTGGGATCCGAACCAGGGCCTTGCTCTGCTCAGAGCTGGCGTCCCAAGCCAACTCTTAACCAACAAGCCACTTGGCTGGCCCTAAATGGAAATTCTTAAACTGGAAAACACAGTATCTGAAATGAAGAATTGTTTGGAAGCACTTAATATCATATTGGACACGTTAGAAGAAAGGACCTATAAACTCAAAGACAGTTCAGCAGAAATTATCCAAACTGAAGCACAAAGAGAAAAAAAAAGAATAAAAAAATAAGACAGAGCAAAGCATCCAAGAACTGTGAGACAATGTTAAAGAGTCTAATATACTTGGAGTTTTAGAATGAAAGGAGAGAGAGGACATGGGATAGAGAAAATATTTGAAGAGATAATGGCCAAACATTTTCCAAAACGAATGGTACCTATCAACCCCCAGATTCAAGATGCTCAGTACATCCAAAGGAGGATAAATACAAAAATACCATACCTAGATCATCATAGTCAAACTACTAAAATCCAAAGATAAAGAAAAACATTCTTAAAAATCAGCTAGAGAAAAAAGAATACATCGTGTTCTAAAGAACAACAGTAAGAATTATGGCTGACTTATCAGAAACTTCGGAAGCCAAAAAATAACAACAATGAGGCCTTTAAAGTGCTGAGAGAAAATTGCCAACCTAGAATCCTTTACCCAGTGAAAATATCTTTCAGCACTCGAGATAAATATATTTTCAGGAAAACAAAACTGAGGTAATTTGTTGTCAGCGGAACTTCACTACAACGAATACTAATGATGTTCTTCAGGCTAAAGGGAAATGATCTTAGATATTATAGAATCATATTATCTGCAGGAAGGAATAAAGAGCATCAAAAATGGTAAATATGTGGGTGTTCACAAACATTTATTTAAAAGACTATTGGCTAGTCAAAGCAAAAATAATAGTGTATGGTAGAGTTTATAATCTATGTAGAAACAAAAGATATGACAACAACAAAAGGGGAGAAAAGGTGTAAATGAAATTATGCTATCCAAAGTTCCTACAATAATATGAGAAATGATGTGATATTAATTTGAGGTAGACTGTGATGAGTTAAGGATGCATATTGCAATCTCCAGAGCAATGCTAAAAAAAAAAACAACAAGTATGTTTAAAAGCCAAGAAGACAATGATGTAAATATAGTTTCATCATCTGTAACAGATGTACCACTCTGGTGCGGGATGCTGACAGTGAGGGAGCGGGTATATGAGAACTCTACTTGTCACTCAGTTTTGCTGTGGACCTAAAACTATTCTAAAAAATAAAATCTATTTTTTGAAAAAGTTGAGAGGAGATGAAATGTAACTCTAAAGTATACTCAATCCAAAATAAGAAAGGAAAGGAAAAAGCAAAGGAACAAAGAGCAGATGGAACAAATAGAAAAATGGTAGACTGAAAACCAAGCACATCAGTAATTACATTAAATGTGAATGGACTAAACATCCCAAAGCAAAGACAGAGAGGAAACAACTGGATACAAGAACGAGACCCAACAATATGCTGTTCATTAAATATAAGGACACCACAAGGAGGAAGGTACCGGGCTGGGGGAAGCTATATTACGGAAACTAATCAAAAGAAAGCTGGCGCAGCTATGTTAATATCAGACAAAGAAGGTTTCAGGACAGAGTGTTCCAGAGATAAAGAGAGATACTGCAGGGCCGGCAGAGTGGCTCAGTTGGCTAAGAGCATGAGCCCTAAGCAACAGTGTTGCCGGTTCGATTCCCACATGGGCCAGTGAGCTGCGCCCGAGCTGAGCTGCCACTGAGCTGCCAACAGGTGGCAGGATGGCTCAGCTGGTGAGAGCATGTGCTCTTAACAAGAAGGTTGCTGGTTCGACTCCCGCATGGGATGGTGGGCTATGCCCACCTGCAACTAAGATTGAACACGGCACCTTGAGCTGAGCTGCTGATAGGCGGTCAACGGGCGGCCGGATGGCGACTGGACTTGAAGCTGAGCTAGCTGCGCCCTCCACAACTAAGATTGAAGGACAACAACTTGGCTGTTTCCCCGATTCCCCAATAAAATCTTTAAAAAAAAAAGAGAGAGAGAGAGGCTGTATAATGAAGAAAAAGCCAATTCATAAGAAGACGTAGTCATCCTAATTGTGTCCTATTAATAATCCTAATAACATAGCTTTAATACATGAAGCAAAAACTGACAGAATGAAAAGAAATCAACAAATCTACAATAATAGCGATTTAAACACTCCTCTTGGAGACACTGACAGGAAGCAGACATGAATCAATACAGATACAGAGGCTTTGATAAAGAGACTGTGAGGAGAGGAGGTGGAGAGGGAAGCCCCAATCTTTTGAAGCGTTTTAAAGAGAGCAGAGGCTTGAGCGGCGGCTGGGCTGGGGTGTGAGGTCAGGGGCGGATTCAGAGATGGGAGAACAGACAGCACGCTTGCACTCGGGCAAGGGGCGTCCAGGAGGGGTGGGAACTGGTGATGCAGGACAGTGAGAGCACAGCGGCAGGTGCAAGGTCCTTGAGTCACAAGGGAGCCAGGGACGTGGGCAGCAGCAGACCCGGCCTGCGGGGGTCGGTGTTCATGTGTCAGGGGGTGGACCTTTCCCAAGACGATGTCAGCTTCGGCCCCTGGGCCTTGTCCCAGCGCCAGGCTTCCTGGGGATGGGTAGGGGCAGCTGGGGCAGGATCCTCACCAGCCTCTCGGACGTGGCATGCTCTCGGGCTCCAGATCTTTGTCCCAAGATAATTCAAGCAGGTCACAGGAAGCTACCCCGACACTAGAGGCCGGGACAAGAGTGCTGCTTTTATAATTTTCATTCTCTCTC
>NW_017731396.1:2033612-2039042 GCF_001890085.2 Hipposideros armiger
CCCTCTGCCTCAGGCCTTCCCAGCATTTGCCCGAGGGTCCAGAATCCAGACACTTCCCAAAGCACTTTCTTTGCATTTCTGTGAAACAGCCAATAGTGGATCGTCCCGTCATCTACTTCTGTTCTATCCAAGATGGCAACCGCCAGCTACCTGTGGCTACTGAAATGTGCCTAGTTTGAACGGATATGCTCTGTAAGTATAAAATGCATCCCAGATTTTGAAAATGTAGTGCAAAATAGGAACAGAACGTATCTCATTAATAGTTTTTAGATCGGCTATACACACTAGGTAATATTATGGACATAGTGAGTTAAATACATTATGAAAATTAATTTCCCATTTCTTTTTCCTTTCTGTAAAATGTGAGTGCTTTAAAAATTTAAATTATGTGACTGGCATCATATTTCTATAGGACAGCGCTGGTGCACTTGGCAACACTAACAGCTGTATTTCTCAGAATCCCTTCTGGTTCCGAGACAGAATTGCCAAAAGCAGGGGCGGGTGCACGAGATTTGGGAGGCAAAGGTTAGCCTGGCCACTGTGCCTTGAAGGTCATTGATGGGTCAAGGCGGTGAGAAACAGCCCTAGAAGTTAGAAGGTCTGGTCGGCTCCAGGCTTTCCTTGCTCTTGTCCTGCAGCCGCCTCTTATTCCTGATGGCCGGCCTTGCTGATCGACACTGACCCCTCCACAGCCTTTGCTGCAAACTCAGAGGGCAGCCACCAAGAGTCAAGTACCTTTCCAAGATGTCCACCTGGGCCCCTCCTCAGTCCCACGTGTCCATCCACCCAGAGAGGTTAATGACCTTGTTCTGATCTTCTCGCCCCATTTCAGCCGTCACCTCCCAGGCTCCGCCCATAACTGTGTGCGGTCTGATTCCTACAGCACAACCTTGATTCCCTAGCAGCCCTCATGTTCCTGCACCCTCACTGATGAAACCCGCCCCTCGTGAGGCACTGAGGCCTCACAGTCTAGTTTGATTAGGAGTAAACAAAGCTGAGAACATAAAACACGTTGGTTAATGTATCAAAATACAACTGGACATGTCTCCGAAGCAAGAGGGCTGCTCTCTGCTGTCGGGCTTTCTGCCCTGGCCTCTAAGATTCCATTTTCCGTCATTCCACCCACCCCGAATTATTCTTTCTCCTTCGCCAACCCCTTTTCCACTGGCTGCTTCTTTCCTGTTCATGAACGTGCCTAACTCCCGATTTTTTTTTTTAAACACCTAAAAGGAAAAAAAATAACACCCTCACTCTCTCTCACAGCCAAATTTGAAAAAGATCTCTCCACTCACTTCTTCACGTTTGGATCCTATTTCAATGCCGTCACTCCCAGAACTGCTGGGGTGAAGGTCGCCGATGGCCGAGTTTCCAAGTCCATTAGCGTCTTTTCAGTCTTGCTCGACCTGATCTCAGAGCAGAGCTGGACACCACTGCCCAGTCTCTGCCTCCTCAGCCCCTTTCCCTCTGCCATTCTCACCTCCTCTCCCAACGCTTCCATGGGGTCTCCCCCAGGTTCTGACCACAGCCCTTATCTCTTCTCACTTTACACCCTCCCTCTGCAATGTCATTTACTCTGTAGTTTATTTAAACTTTCATTTCCAAAGGAATGACTCCCAAATCTTTATCTTGCCAACACTGCTAACTGGGTGTTCCCAAGGGCCCCGTGCTCAATGTGTCCAAAATGAAACTCCACCTTCTGGGTTCTCCGTCTGATAAGACCCTTCCTGTTGCAAGCGACCTTTGTAAGCAAATGGACTTTGGAGCCAACTCAAGCAGAGCCCAGGGCCTCCGTTCATGTCCTCACGACCTGGCCTCTCTCCATTTTGCTTCACTCTGGGGCAGGCCCTCCCTACACACTGGTTCCCGGCAGCTCCAGGTGCCTACCTTCCAGGTTCAAGTCCAGTGGAAAGAAAGCATCTCTTCCGGGTAACTTCAGCCCAAGGCCCTGGGTTCACTCTGATTGGACCAAGTGTCCATCCATAACCAATCCCTGTGTCCAGGGACAGGCTTACACTGATTGGCAACTGGATTTTATGTATCCACATTTGGGTGGGTAAGAGATGGTCCCCCCCAAAAGGAATTTAGAGTCTATTTCCAGAAGAAACGACGGCTTGCCTTGCTTTTGCTTAGCACAATTTCAAGGTTCACCCATGTGGCTTTGTGTGCCAGTGGTTTGCTCATGTCTCTTGCTGCGTAGTAGTCCATCCTTACCCTATACTCCAATTTGTTTATCCATTCACCTGTTGACATTTGAGTTGTTTCCAGTATTTCGTTATTATGGTTAAACATTTGTGTACAAGTCTTTGCGTGGACATCTTCCCATTTCTCTTGATACCCAGGAGTAGAACTGATGGGTCATATGGTGAGTGTATGTTTAACCCTGAGAAACTGCAAGCCGTTTTCCAAACTAGTCTTACATTCCCACCAGCACTGGATGAGAATTCCATGTGCTCCACATCCTTGCCAATAGTTGCTGTTGTCAAATGTTTTAACTTGAATTACTCTACAGGTGTGTGGTGGTATTTCATTGTGGTTTTAATTTGCATTTCCCTGAGAGTGATATTGCACGGTTTTCATGTGCTTTTTGGCCTTTTGTATATTTCTTTTATGAAGCGTTTGTTGAAATGTTTGCTTATTTTCACTTGGGTTACATAACTCATTGAGTTTATTTACGAAAAAAATTGTTTAAAAATTTTGCATCTCTGTTCATGAGGGATATTGGTCTTTACTTTTTTTTTCTTGTAAAACTTCTGTCTGGTTTTGGTATCAGAGTACTACTGACCTCATACAATAATTTGGAAAGTGCTTGCGCCTCCATTTTCTGAAAGGACTTGCATAGGATTGATCTTAACTTTTCCTTAAACGTTCAATGGCATTAACAAGTGAAGCCATCTGAGCCTGGACTTCTCTTTGTGGGAAGGCTTTTAATTACAAATTTAGATGTAGGGATATTCAGGTTTTCTGTTTCTTCAGTTACTTTTGGTAATTTGTGTCTGTCAAGAAATGTATATCTACTTTATCTGAGTTGTATATTTAAAGGCAAAAAGTTATTCATAATATCTCCTTGTCATCTTTTAAATGTCTATAGGATCTGTAGTGATGTCCCTCTTTTCTTTTTTCAATGTGGAGTATTTGGTGGGTGTGGAGGGGTAGAAAGGAACAAATCCTAATCCTCCACTGTAGGATATCAGTAGATAACAGCTCCAATGGAAAGAAGTGAATAGGTGGTAGAAATATGATAGTTGGCAAAATGGAGGTAAATAACCAGAAGAAATTGGAAGACTTGATAGTAGTTGCCTGTGGGGATAGGACTGGGGTGGAGTGAACACAGTGGGGCAAAGGACTGGAAGACAGTTAATTCCAAACCAGTACAAATCTGAGTTCAGGGTTCTCTCATTCTCAGTCTCCCCTCTCTCATTTGCCTCCCCCTCCCCCAATTCAGGCTGTACGAACAATGTGTTTCATGTTTAAATCCTGTGAAATCTTCTCATCCTCATCATTAGGGGCCGTGACTCAGTCTGGTTTCCCTCGTTATGAGACCCAATTCTGATCCCATCTTCAGGAATGGCAGACTTCAACATCCCCTGGGATCCTGACCGTGGACCAGGGATGTATCTAGTATACTTAAAACCCAGATAATTTTTTAATACTCCTCTGAAGATATGACAGAATTATCTTCAGTAATAATCACGAACAAAACAAATAATAGTAACAAGAATGCAGGGATTGATTTTTTTTTCCTTTTCTTTTTTTCTTATAAAAAATTTAAATTAAATTTATTGGGATGACATTGGTTAATAAAATTATACAGGTTTCAAGGGTACAATTCTATAATATAACTTTTAAAGTACTTAATTATGCCAGAAGAAGTCAAATAAATATTATAGTACAAAAAAGGGCAGAGCTACTTAATATTTTGATATTGTTTTTATGTTTATATTTTATATTTACTGGATGGCTTGATTTTTTTTAATTACAGACCCATATAACAAATGTTTATTTAATTAAGTGTCCAGTGACTAGTAAGTGAATTTTAATAAAATCAATATATTTGCAAAAGGTATGATTTTGGCAACTAATAAATCATGCCACTGATACAGAGCTTAGTTTCTTTATATTTCATTTAGGAACTAAAATTTGCATTTTCTAAATAAAAATATACTTCATCATCTGCACTGTTTCACTATTTAACATTTAAACACAAATAAAAACTGCACGTGGTCACACAGAATGATAGAATTCAAGCAACTCAAGTTCTACTGCTTCATCTTTATGATCACTGTCTACCATTATTTACTTCAAATAAACTATTTAAATGCAGGGATATGTAGTAACACAGGGGTTGGAGACTTGAACTGAGCCTCATGTAGGCTGGAACAACTCCAAATCATTAGACTTCCTCTCAAAATGAAGGTGTATAGCTGAGTCTGTGTGTGTGTGTGTGTGTGTGTGTGTGTGTGTGTGTGTGTCCCACTGCATAACTGNTGTGTGTATCTCTCTGGAAAAATACACAAGAAACCAGGAAACTGGATACTGATGACAGGAGTGGGAGGGAGGAAATAGATAAAGTAACCATAAATAAAAACAAACACAGAAGGCAACATTTAACAAACAACACTCAGTATAGTCTACTCTACTTCCTGTTCCCTCTCTAAACACTACATTTTATCTTCTACATAGATGTGTTTCAGGAATTCCATCGAGAAAATACGAAGACCATTTAAACCCAACAATTTGACCACAAACTAGGCTATAAGCAGATAAGAGGTGCCTTGTAAATGAGCCTCCCACTCACACGTGCTAAGTAAGCACTTACTTTGTGCTTAGCTTCCTAATAAGACTCACCCTGCCATGAGCAGAGAGTTCACAACCAACGATTCATCATCCCTGTTTTCAATCTGTTGACATATTTTAAATATTATGAATTATTGAATTAAAACACTAATATCCACAGACATTCTCATCCATCATTTGTGAGGGCCCTCTTGACTGGATAACTAGATTAACAAAACAAAGCTGAGGGCCAAACTAGGAGCTGCAAGATGATAGAATGCCTCCTTCCCCCAGTGCCTTTGCTTTTTAAATGTAATTGGTGTCATCTTCTGAAAGAAACTGGCTGAAGTGTGAGCACTAACTCCTGTGCTGAAGCACACGGGGGCCGATGGGCACGGGGAGTCTTCGGGTCAGATGTGGCCACCAAGGCCTTGGCTGGCCTGCTTTTCCTGGTCTGTTTCACATGTGCATGTCGTATGCCCATCTCCTGCCTCTGTGCCTGGGACTTTAAACACCCTGGGCAGCTGGCCAAAGGCCTTGGTTTTCTTTGCAGAGTTGCCCAATCTGATGTTTGTGTTTAGCAAGCAAAGCTAGGCTCCTGGAGGCCAAAGAGAAACAGATGGCCCTCTTACCTCTTCTGACCCCCAGGGAACTCCA
>NW_017731396.1:2045056-2053614 GCF_001890085.2 Hipposideros armiger
ATTTTTAAAGGGTGGAGAATTTTTATCAGATTTTGTTTAGAACTGCCAAGTGCATGATGAGAAAAAGAAGACTGGCTTTTAGTCCTTGTTTCATGATTGTTTTTTAATTGTCTACAGGCACCCAGGCAGCCACTCCCACCCTTGGTATGTCAGTCATGGGCCGACCATTCTATTGCCACTCTGTCACAGGGCAGGACACTCATTATTTCTACTTCATCTATTCACTTAACATTCAACAAATATTTTTAAAAAATTTTTAAAGATTTTATTGGGGAATTGGGGGAGGGGAACAGCGCTGGGGAATCGGGGTAACAGGAACAGACAAGTTGCTGTCCTTTTGTGCTTCAGTCTAGTTGTGGAGGACGTTGCTTCACTGGCCCATGTTGGTATTATCATTGCACTCTTCCTGGCTGAGGCAGATCGGTAGCTGGCCACTGGATGGCCGCTCATGGCGGCTCTTGGCAGGTCACGCCGGCTGCCAGCCACTCACGGCGGCTCACAGCAGCCCACTGCAGCCTATGCCGTTGCCGGCGACTCACGGCAGTCCAGCTCCAGGTCGAGCTGTTGTTCACCACCTTAGCTGTAGAGGGCAGTGTCACTGGCCTTCATGTGGGATCCAAACCAGGGCCCTGCTGCTCAGAGCTGGCGTCCTAAGCCTGCTCTTAACCTACGCGCCACTCGGCTGGCCCAACAAATATTGAACAGTCAGTAAGCGGACACCAGCCACAAACATCCTGCTCTCCCTCCAGCGCTGCCCATTTCGGTAATCACATCACCAGCCACCTGGTTACTTGTGCCAGGAATTATCCTTGATGCCTCCTTCCCCCTAATCCTCCACATTGAATTAGTCCCTGATTCATCTGTTCTTCGAAAACATATCCCAAATAGTGCTCTCTCCATCTCCACTGTCCTATCTGAGTCCAAGCCCCGTTGTTTCTTACCTGGACTATTGCACATGCGCCATCCACTCTTGACTCATTTGACCCATTCTCCATTTTGCAGCCAGAGGGATATATATATGTGTGTGTGTGTGTGTGTGTGTGTGTGTGTGTATACATATGCACACACACACACACACACACACACACACACACATATATATGTTTTTTTTTTTTAGATATTTTATTGGGGAATTGGGGGATGGGAACAGCGCTGGGGAATTGGGGGAAGGGGAACAGACAAGTTGCTGTCGTTTTGTTCTTCAGTCTAGTTGTGGAGGGCGTTGCTTCACTGGCCCAAGGTGGCACCATCATTGCGCTCTTCCTGGGTGAGGCAGATCAGTCGCCGGCTTCTGGATGGCCGCTCACGCTGGCTGCTGGCCGCTCACGCTGGCTGCTGGCTACACACGGTAGCCCATGGCAACCCACTGCAGCAGGGGCTGCAGCCTACCCGGCGCCAGCGACTCACGGCAGCCCAGCTCCAGGTTGAGCTGTTGTTCAGCATCTTAGCTGTGGAGGGCAGTGTCACTGGCTCTCATATGTGGGATCCGAACTGGGGCCCTCTGGCATCCCAAGCCAGCTCTTAACCATCGCGCCACTCGGCCGGCCCGAGAGGTATTTTTTGACGCCAATTTTCCAGTGAAATCCACGATTTAACACCTTTCCCCGTACACAGCCCAACATGACCGGGCCCCTGGCCACCTCTGCGGCCTCATCTCATGCCACTCCAGCCGGCCTGAGACCCTGTCCTCCGATGTGCTGAGCAGCTGGGCCTCCCAGACCTCACATGCGGACCAGCCTTTCCTCTTGGCCTCACTCGTCCCCTTCAGCCCTTTGGGACTCAGGCTACCTGCCTCGCCCCCTGTGACATCTCCCTTGCCCCACCCTTATGTCCACTAGCCCAGTGAGGGTGGCGAGAGCGTAACCCTATCCATTGCACATCCCTGGCCCCCAGCACCGAGCCTGGCACCCAGGTAGATGCTCACAGCAAGGGCTGGCAGAGGCTGAGTGACGCTGGAATCAGTCACCAGTGTTGTCTGGGAGCTGCTAGGGATGGGTGGTCTCTGTGGACAAACCATCTCACAGAATGGAGAGCTGCTTTTCTACAGGCTTGGTCAAACTTCCCAGAGGGCTCCGTGTACCTCTGAAGTTAAGTGCCTTAGGAAAACATGCCCCAAAGGCAGCCCTTTGCCCCTAAAGTGGGCCTGGGAGTCATCTCAGAACCCCTCCTTGCCCTCCCCCCCACACCACCTCCCTCTGGGGCCCACTTGCCCAGGGTCTCCAAGGGTCAAACGGATCTAGATCCACACATTTCCGCCAAGGCAACACGTACCCATCCATGACACTCCGGTGCTTTTGAGTCAGACCAGAATAAACATGAGGTGTGAAGTTTTATTACCCCGGGAGCTACTTACACTGGGTGTGCTGCTTGGGTGAGGACTGTGGGAGGAACATGGTCTGGCTCCTCGTGAGAGCAGCAAGTGGGCGGGCCCAGCTCCTGGGGAGAGGAAGGCAGCTCTGAAGGGCCTCTGGTCCAGCATCAAATCCTTCTGAGGTTCCCACTGGATTACTGGGGGCAGCTTGATTAAGGCTGCTGTGTTTTCTTCTTTCTTGTAACTTTGTTACTTAAAGGACTTATTGCCATTTCTAAGGAGTACAGCAGAAGTTAGAAATCGCTTCTCTGGCCACTTGAAGATGGAGGTCAGAGCTCTCTTAAACACAAAAATAAGTAAGATCATACAGGATTGATATAGTCTATAAACTTGTGTCTCTAAGTATGTATGTATGCATCAATTTACCTTCCTACCTACCTACCATCTTTACATGCCCCAAAGAGAATATACTTTTGTTTCATATGTTCATGGAACATTTATAAACATTGATCAAGTACTTGGACCAAAAACAAACACCACAACAGATTATTATTTTTTAAATGTAGAAACCTTCAAGTTACATTTACTGACTATAACCCAATATTTGAAATAACTAATTTAGGGAAGATACTTTTTTTTTAATATTTAGACATTATAAACATATTCCTAGGTAGTTTTTAGACCAAAGAAGAAACCAAAAGTAAAATTAAAAACTATATAGACGAAAGAATGTTTAATACCAAAATCTATGAGATAAAGCTGTATTCAAAAGAAAATTTATAACTTTAAAATGCCCTCATTATTCAAGAAGGTGAAAAAACCCCCCAAATAAAACTAAGTACTTATCTTAGAAAGCAAGAACAGAATAAATAAATCAAAACAAGCAGGTTAAGGGGAATCAAAGATTAAAGATTAAAATCAATAGAATAAAAACAAAGTAGCAAGGAAAAACAAATCCCAAACTGGTTCTTGGAAAAGAACAGTAACATCCTCAAAAACTTATTTATGAAAAAAATAAAGGGTAAAAAGATACAAGATTAGGAATGCGAAAGGAAAAATAACCAGATGTAGGAGGTATTAAAATAATCTTGAGAGAATACACGCAACTGTATGGCAACAAATTAAAACATCTAAGAGAACTGAATGATTTTTAAAAACCAAAAATGCCACCAAAATTGACCTATGAAGAAATGGGACATGTGCACCATCAATTATTATGAATATTCCAATTAGCAGAGGACACATGGGGCGGTGATTAAAGGGAACCACTAGAAAAGATTCTGGAACCTGATGAGTTTGTGGCCCACTTTCATCTAACTTTAAAAAACGAGAACAGGAAATTCTAATGTAATTCAAGCACTGCAAACCATATTAAAAGGGTGGAACTCTCCCCAGTCCATTTTATGAAGGCAACATAACTTTAAGTCTAAAATCTGATGAAGATACTAAGAAAAAGGAAAATCATAGACCTCTTACTCTAAATATGCAAAGACTCAAAAATACTAGCAAATAGAACCAGGAAATGTATCAAAAGAATAAAAAAATTAACACATTATGACCAAGTGGGGCTTATGCTAGGGACGAAGGATGGTTTGATATCAGGAAATCTTTCAACATAATGTTATTACGTTAAATCATTAATGGAGAAAAAACAATATGGTCATAATAATAGATGCTGAAAGGGCATTTGCGGTTAATTCAGCAGCCATTCCTAACCTAAATTCTTCCAAACAAATGAAAAGATGGTCAAGTTCACTGCTAGGGAAATGCGAAATAAAGTTAAGAACGAGATACCAGTTTGTACCCATCAGGCTGGTGGGTAGAGGTGCAGGGACAGGGCGCTCACACACGGCTGCAACCTGCCACATTCTGGCCAGCATTTTAGGAGCGTGATCTCGGACAAACCCTGTGATACAATCTGCTCCTGGGACTCCACTGCACAGAAATAAAATGAGTGCCCAAGCACATAAATATGGGGTTGTTTATTGTAGTGGTGTTCTTGGGGGGGGGGGCAGAGTCGAGTGGACTGAAAACCAAGGGAACACCCATCAATAGGGTCGTAATAGTTATTATATGGAATAGTTAAGTCAATTACAGGACATGTGCACCATCAGCTATCACGCAGCACTTAAGAGAATACAGGGACGCCAACCTGAAGGTAATGCGGAGGAGTTGCAAGAAAGTGTATGAGTCCAACTTTATAAAGACAAAAGTCAGGAAACTCGATATGAACACATGTATCTATGTACACGCCTGCATATAGTTACACGAGAACAGTGAGACGAGGGCAGCACGCGAGGTGATTAGTTTGGAGGTGAAGTAGAAAGGGGGTGAATACCGGGCGGGGGAAAAACAAAGGGGAAAAACACAGCAGTAACTGCCTTCGTGTGATAGGACAAATATGTGAAATTGTATTTTTGTTTTGCATTTGTATAAAAGACTTAAAAACAAATTTTTACGTTTCAACAGGATTATTCCACAGCCAGTTCCTTTCTTCTTTCTCTGGTATCTACGATTGCTTGAAAATCAGCCTCCAGCCAGAGAAATGCAGCCCAGACCAGCGATTGCTCCTCAGGACCTGGTCTTGTAGTCAGGTGGTACGTGCAGGGTAGCATGATGAGCTGGCCGAGGGAGGTGCCACAGGCACATTCTTGCTGTGCCAAGTGTCTCCTTGTCCTGTGCTTGGACAGCATGTCCTGAAACACTGCCCCACTACCCCCAGAGCCCTGAAATATTCTAGTTGTGCTCTCATGTGGGGGGTGTTAGCTGCACCTCCAACAGTTTCCCCCACTTAGAAAGGGCGTCTTCTTTAGATGAGTGTAGCCCCTTCCTTCTCTTAAGCTCTTGGATTTCTGTTGGACATTTGGCTCTGACTGGCTCCTATCGAGTTCAAGTGGGCAATGGTGGATGGGGCGTTGGAACAGGTGAGAGGGAACACTTTTTGATTAAACCCAATTCTTTGCCTATTCTATGCTGAATGCGTCTGGAGAAAAACAACCAGGCTGCCTCGTCTCATTTCAAATTCATGATCACCAACCTGGAATTCATTGTCTGGTCTGGTCATTTTGCCCTTGTCCTAAATTACTGTTTTACGTCTCCTCCCCTCTCTCCAAATCTCTACCTCCCGCCCCCTACTCACTCGCTGCTGATCTCCCTGAGGAAACAGAAGCAACCCAATGACTACCTCCTGACGCTTCCGCCCCATCTGCTCGCCTTCCTGGCCAGCTGTCTCCCGTCTCTCCTTTGCTTCCCTCCTTCCCCGTCCCCTTCTCCCTTGAAGCACCAGCCACTTCTCTCCCTCCATTTATAGCCAGGTCGCTCCAGAGAGCTGTCAGTATCATCTCAAATTCCTCTCCTTCAATTTTTCTCTTAAAACTACTCCAACCCAGCGTCACCCTCACCACTCCACAACTGCTCTTGGAAAGGTCTCCAGGGACCTCATCGGTGTCGTAAATCCGATATTAACTGTTAGTCCCCATCTTACTTGGTTTATCGGCAGCATCTCATAGTTCATCTCCCCGCTCTCGGAAATCTTTCTGGACTCTGCTTCCAGGACCGGTCCCACCCTCCTGGTTTCTTGTCAGTCCCCCTTGCTGCTCCTCTCCATCTGCCTAAACTCTATAACCCTTGGAGAGCCCCAGGGCTCAGGTCTGGGGCCTCTTCTTCTTTTGCTACCCACACTTAGTCCTGTCAGCCTGTCATTTGTACGCTGACGACTCCCAATGGGGCACCTTTGGTCTGGACTTTCGTCTTGAATTCCAGACTCCTGTGGCCGATTGCCTTCTTGACAGTCTCCTGGGGATATCAAGGAGGCACCTTGAACCTAACATGTCCCAAGTGAGCTCCAAACCTGCTTTTCCTGAAGTCTTCCCTCCTTAGTAAATGGCAGTTCCCATCCTGCCGGGGCCCAGGCCAGCACCCTCAGAACGGCGGGGTGGGGAGCCGCCGACATAAAGCCGGGGGCCTGGAGAACGCCAAGTGCTGCCGACTCTTGTACAGTTAAGGACGGCTCAAGGTACAGGCTTTGCCCCAGTAACGAGCTTCCCTGGGGCGCGGGGAAAGGGAGCATATGGTATTGGGAACGTAATACGATTGGCATTTGCCATTGATGATGGTTCTACAACCTACAGAACACCAAGAAACCAGAAGAAAACAACATTTCTGAGAAGTCAACAAAGCATTTTATTCCACAGGAAGAAAAATAACGACTCTGATATGGGAAACAGGTTAAAGAGTCTTAACACATTGGTGATTGTAATAGTGTTTACGCGGTGGAGAACCACATATTCTGTTTTCAGGATTTTATCAAGCAGCTACGATGGCATTTGGAGGCACAGATGATGCTGAGACACAAACTGGCCCTGGGGCCTTCTGCACGGAGGTGAGTGCCCACCCAGCAGCGAGACCCTCGGGCTGGAAGAGGCCGCTGCTGTGTTCCGCAGTGAGTGGCGGCCAGGCCCGGGCTGTGGGGACGTGCTGACCTCTGGCTGGCCTTTCCAGCGGGCAGAGAGCAGCAGCTCTGGTTAGGCAGCGACATGGCTGGCCAGCTGTGCTGGCGCAGGGCATTAGGATGGCTTCTGCTCTCTCCTTATCCAATTTCTCCTTATCCAACGGGGTATTCATGGAGCCAGGGCCAGGGCCTGCTTCCTCCACAGCTTTGGAGTTTTTCCTGGCAAATCAGGAAACTATGTCCAGAGCCCCTGAAACCTTATCGTCATGCCTGGCACGAGGACTGTGAGGGCAGAGGAGAGCTTGAGAAGCTCTCAGTGGGCGTCCACCCCCTGACACACCTCCCCAGCCCATTTGGTCTTTGGGTCCCGCGTGAACATTCTGAGGCGCAAATGTCAGAGAGGAGTTGTGCAATCACAGGAGATGGGCAACTATTTCAAGAGCTGATTAAAATTAGAAAGGAGCGGGGGAAGGGCCTCTGAACACCTCCCTGGAGTCCTCCAGGAAGCACCGTCCATTTTCTGCAGTCAGAGCCCAGAAAACCCAGCTGCTGCTGGGGGCAGAAGGCAGACTTCTTTTCCTCAGTCATACTAAGCTCCTTACTCCGGTACAGAAATTCAAGTGACTTCATTCCAGAAAGTGACAGAAGGCTCACTGATGCAAACCATCAACCCTTCTGAGAGTCTCATCTTGAAGAGATCATGATCTCAGGCAGTGGGTTACTGATGACAAAACCACAAGGCAAACTTGTGGGGTGCAGGGAGGCAGGCTGGTGAGGGAGGCCATTAGACCTGCAGGAAGTAACACTCCAGCCGTGGACCGCGGATCCTGTGTGTGAGGCTGATCCAATCCTGACTGCTGCCCAGCAAAAGCCAGCCAGCCAGTCAACCAACCAACCAAAAACCCACCCCAACCCTTCAAAAGCCAAGTTTCAGTTCTACAGTCCACAAACTTAAGAGTCCAGTGAAGACTATACAAACGAGGTACAAGGTACAAGGTGATCCGTGAAAACACTGTTCAGCTAAAGCACTTAAAATACTTACACTAAAGCGCCTCCTGCTTCTCTGAACATACACACACACGCACGCACGTACGTATGCACACATGCATGCACGCACGCACACACACACACACGCACACACGCACACGGAGATGGAGGGAGAGAGAGACAGAAAGATCAGCTTCATTTGTGTCTTAGAAGGTTTTGGGTCATGAGTTATAAACACCCAAACCTTCTGCACATCCACTCATCCACTGAGTCGTTTTAGATCTCAGCTACAGGGACAAGGTTGGAGAAATTGATTAGCTTTATGTAAATAAAAATTTAAAAATCACAAGGCTAGTCATTCATTCTAGAGTGGGGTCCACCTCAGTCCCCAACTTGTCTCTTCCTTAGAGAAAAGGGAAACCCCAGAAACCAGCCTTGTTCCTGGTTGTAATTTAAAACCAAGGACAAAAGACATTTTGGCCAAATCTTGGTACCATGAGAAACTTACAAAAACAGCTTTTTACTACTCAAATTTCATTCCCTTTTCTCAGGCTCTCTCCCTCTCCCTTCTGGTCCTAGGGCTTACCATCACTGTGTCCCCAGGGCTAGAGTTGGGTGCCTGCCTGTGGTTTTCTTTATTAAAAAGAGTCCTAGGTTCTTCTTCTCTGTTGCTGCCCCGGATGGAGAACATCCTTACTGGGGATTTTTATTACTTATTTATTTTTTTAGCTGAGCCATCCTGCTACCTGTTGGCAGCTCAGCAGCTGCTCAGCTCGGGCTGGACTCGAACCGCTGTTGCTCAGAGCTCAA
>NW_017731396.1:2053659-2060570 GCF_001890085.2 Hipposideros armiger
GGGACTTGACGTCCTGAGGGGAATTTGCAAACCGTAGTTGCTCAGAGCCCAGGCTCCCCCTGGAGCTGCTGGAAGGCCAGGTCCCAGGGCGGCTTTTGTTGTGGTGTCAGCAGTTGCTAAACACTCTGATGGGACGGAGGCCTGCCAGGCTGGTTTGCTTTCAGTCCCAAGCATGTGCCGGGCACTCGCTCACCTCTGAGCTTAGAGAGCACTCCCCATCCCCAATTCAAAACACGCCTTGTCTCTCAGCCTCCCCATCCCAAGGATTCACGAGTTCCAACGTCTCCATGAAGCTTCTCTAACACATTTTTCCCACGAAACACTCCAACCCCACCCCCACTCTTGAACACTTAACCGCTTACCTTCAAAAGTACTGCCAAACACTGACTTGTTCTCTTTATGTCTCCTGGATAGGCATGCCAGCTCTCTGACTACGCTGATGTAAGAGAGGGGTCCCCATCCTACCCCCGTGTCTCCCTGGGCAGCACCTCCGCATGAGCCACCCTGAGTGCTCGCTCAGTAAGCACCCGCCTGGTCCCAGTCGCCATTTTAGTTATGGCCTCGTATGATAAAAATGGGGGTTTATTGTTCTAGTCTAACTGGTGGATAATGCCAAGAATGTGGACTTGTGAAGTCTCGATGCTCAAATTAGAAACACCCAGCAGCTTTTGGTGGGCAGGCCATTTGGCACGTAATTTCCCACATCCTGGGCCTTGGCGGCACCAAAGGGGCAGCTTCTTCACTTGATCTAATCGAATGGGACCTGAACTAGCTGGTCCAGGGGAAGGAAAGGAGGCGGGGACAGAAAGGAAGTGAGGTTTAAAAAAAAAAAGGCTTCCTGAAAGACAGGAAGTGCTACAGGGCCAGCTAGAAGTTGCTGAGAAATCAGATAAAGAAATCAGGTCAAGACTGAAAAACGGCCTATGGCTTCTGGGCACAGGTGGGCGGGGCAAGTGGCGGTGGAGGCTGTACTGGGCTCTCTCCCAAAGTCGGCCACTGCAGCTGGGGTGAGAGCAGGAATGCGCATTAAAAGTCCAGCTGAGATGACTGTCTTTGCTCTGGTCCAGCACAGGATGGGGCCCTTCCATGCCCTCCCCCTTGCCTCCACTCTCACCGCATCTGGCAACCCCTGTAGCTGACATTTACACTCAGCCTCCGAAAGGGCCGAGGCCTTTCCATCCAGGCAGCTGCTCACGCCCAGGCTGGAGTGGCTGATGCTATTAGTGTATTTTCCACACTGGAACACTTTTATAAGCTTTAAAGTAGACTCCTTTTCAAGATGCCACAGATGGCAAAGTCCTCTGTCAGGCCAGAGCCACTTGGGGAGGAGGGGTGCTCTGAGCTGGGAGGCTCTGCTGTGTGGCATTTCTCCCCAACGTGCAGGAGGGAACCGTGCGAGCGGGCAGAGAAACCCGCCAGGCTGGGCGGCTCCGGCCGGGCCGGCAGGTGGGGGGGTGGGGGTAGGATCTGCTGAGGTCAGGCTACGAGCACGAATGAAGGACTGTACCTTTGGGACTCAAATCTAAAGTCTGGCGAGGCTCAGAGAGGGAAGGAGAACCAGCCCATGACTGCCTGGAGGCCTTTCTTATCAACAACACCAGAGTTGTTCACTTGCCTTGAAAGGGGCAAAAATGCAGCTGGGCAAGGCTCCCCACAGGGACAAGGAACTTGTAGAAATAACTCACACTTTTGGGTGTGAACTCTACTCATCTCCCAGCCCTAGCTTAAGCCAGTGACCCCAGGGGAGCCTGCACAAGCCATAAGGAACCCAAGTGCATTCCTGAGCAGGGAGAAGGTTAAGGGGAAGAGGCCTGATAAGGTCGGATGCTATTTCTGATCAGAGAAAAGCAGGACCATTTTGAATGACACATCATTCTCACTTGCAGGCTTGAAAATCCTAGCGTGCCAGGCGAAAACGAGTCAGGACTAACCCTGGGTTTCATGAAGACACCAAATGAGAACACAGCTGAGACGGTGAGTTTCCTCACTATGCTCCTGCTGTGTGGAGGCCACAGGGCAAAGTGGTCTAGGAGGCCAGCTCTGGAGCTGCACAGCGCCTGGCTCTGAACCGCACCTCCTTCTGGTGTCGGCTATATAACCAAGTCACTTGCCGTCCCCAAGCCTCTGTATCAATCAGCCAAGCAGGGACAATGACAGTCCCAACATCAAATGGCCCTTAAGAAATACTTAGTATCCAGCCAGGCATACAGTAAGCCCTTCCTGAATGCTGTTTGTCAATAGCAATGTTATTATTTACAAGTCCTGCTATAACAGTGTCTCGTACCCTTTGGAGGCAAAGTATAAATTTTACTTACAAATATTTATTGAGCATTGACCCTGGGTGGAAGCCCACGCTAGACATTGCTTCTTTACGTATGTGCACGGGCCACCCCCTCTCCCGCAATTAGTTTCCAGTTAATACACAAGACAAATAGAGAGGCCAGTGCGTGCTCTAACGCCTTCTTAGGTTCAATGCACTGAAGAGTCCCATTTTAGGAGTAAAAAGCCCCATGTACCATGTCAGTCAGCCCTTATTATTACCCACCCTACATGGAGGGTACCTGAGGCATGAGAGCTGAGTGAGTCGCCCGGGCTCGCCAGTGGCAGAGCTGGGACAGCGGTACCACCCCAGCTACCACACACTGAGGACTCGGAGGCAGCACCCCGGGATTCACAGCCCCGCCATAGTCTCAAAGGCGTTCCGGCTGGAAAGCGGGAGCGGGCCGGCCCGCACTCACCATTGGCTTCTGGTGGGAAGGGCCAGGGATGGACACTCCGCTACTCGTGTTCACCGCCTTCTTGGTCACCTGCACGTACACCTTCCCGTGGTCTTTGGAGACCAGGCAGTGGTACAGATCGTCGTACTTGACTTCCAGGAAGATGGCCTCCCGATCTATGTAGTCTCCACTTTTCAGGAAGTAAACAGCCTTGGAGGAGATGAGCACACAGTAGCTGTCGATGTTCTCCACGGCTATGAAGCTGCGAAGGGACAGGGGCGGTAAGAAAGGCACACCGCGAACCGTGCTCCGTGTCGCTAAGCCAGCACAGAGGGTGTGTGGGCCCCGGGTGGGCCCCGGTCACCAAAGGCCTGACCTTGGATTCCAGCTCCCTCACTCACTACGCCTTGGGCAGGTGGCTCAATTGCTCTGAGCCTCCATTTCCTTGTTTATAAATTAGGAATAAAAATGACGCCGGCCTCCCGCGGCCGTGAAGCACTGGGCCCCTTACACAAGGGCGCTTGACAAATGTAAGTGCAATCTGAGGACGACCAACAGCATCAGCAAGAGAAACAGTTTATATCCTGAACCTGTACTGTGTGGGGTGTTCTCAGTGAGAGTTTTTATGTAGTTTAAGGCTTAGAGAAAACTGTACCAATGCTTTGTTGAACAAAAGAGAAGAAAAAATGATGCTTTTAAATGCTGACGAAGCAGCAGCTGAGGAAGTTTGCTGTGAACGCAAACAGTAGCAGCTGAAGACACGGGCCAGCGGGTGGAGATGGGAGGGGAAGAGGAATTAAATAGGTGACCAAACGGGAGGACGTGAGAAGATGGCACCACGAGGCTCTAGCATTTGCACACTCACGTTCATTTCCTTTCTATCAGTTCTAATAAGAGGTCAACCAGGCTCGGCTGAGCACCTCCTGTGACAGGGAACCTGTGAGGCCACCGCTCCATTTTCAGAAAATTCCATTGGTTAGAAGGTGTTTTGTTAGTAATGCTGTAATCCTGATTTTCGTAACTTTCAGGCATTGGTTTTAGGGGCTTTAGGACCACTCAGAAAAAAGAAATCTCATTCCTCTCCTTCCACGGAGCTCCCAGACTTAAAGTGGAAATTTATGCACATCAAACCTCTCAGCTCAGCTACTGAATGGTGAGCAGTGACCCTTGGAAGCTGCTGCGACAGCTCTCCAGGGCCTGGCTGCCTCTACTGCATCTTGTGACAGCCTTCCACAATGGAGCGGTGACGTCGCGGGGACAGCAGAGGAGAACAGATGATGGCAAGAATACTAAGAGTGGACCACAGGCTGGCTGTCAAGCTGCGGCCCCCCCGGGACTTGACGTCCTGAGGGGAATTTGCAAACCGTAGTTGCTCAGAGCCCAGGCTCCCCCTGGAGCTGCTGGAAGGCCAGGTCCCAGGGCGGCTTTTGTTGTGGTGTCAGCAGTTGCTAAACACTCTGATGGGACGGAGGCCTGCCAGGCTGGTTTGCTTTCAGTCCCAAGCATGTGCCGGGCACTCGCTCACCTCTGAGCTTAGAGAGCACTCCCCATCCCCAATTCAAAACACGCCTTGTCTCTCAGCCTCCCCATCCCAAGGATTCACGAGTTCCAACGTCTCCATGAAGCTTCTCTAACACATTTTTCCCACGAAACACTCCAACCCCACCCCCACTCTTGAACACTTAACCGCTTACCTTCAAAAGTACTGCCAAACACTGACTTGTTCTCTTTATGTCTCCTGGATAGGCATGCCAGCTCTCTGACTACGCTGATGTAAGAGAGGGGTCCCCATCCTACCCCCGTGTCTCCCTGGGCAGCACCTCCGCATGAGCCACCCTGAGTGCTCGCTCAGTAAGCACCCGCCTGGTCCCAGTCGCCATTTTAGTTATGGCCTCGTATGATAAAAATGGGGGTTTATTGTTCTAGTCTAACTGGTGGATAATGCCAAGAATGTGGACTTGTGAAGTCTCGATGCTCAAATTAGAAACACCCAGCAGCTTTTGGTGGGCAGGCCATTTGGCACGTAATTTCCCACATCCTGGGCCTTGGCGGCACCAAAGGGGCAGCTTCTTCACTTGATCTAATCGAATGGGACCTGAACTAGCTGGTCCAGGGGAAGGAAAGGAGGCGGGGACAGAAAGGAAGTGAGGTTTAAAAAAAAAAAGGCTTCCTGAAAGACAGGAAGTGCTACAGGGCCAGCTAGAAGTTGCTGAGAAATCAGATAAAGAAATCAGGTCAAGACTGAAAAACGGCCTATGGCTTCTGGGCACAGGTGGGCGGGGCAAGTGGCGGTGGAGGCTGTACTGGGCTCTCTCCCAAAGTCGGCCACTGCAGCTGGGGTGAGAGCAGGAATGCGCATTAAAAGTCCAGCTGAGATGACTGTCTTTGCTCTGGTCCAGCACAGGATGGGGCCCTTCCATGCCCTCCCCCTTGCCTCCACTCTCACCGCATCTGGCAACCCCTGTAGCTGACATTTACACTCAGCCTCCGAAAGGGCCGAGGCCTTTCCATCCAGGCAGCTGCTCACGCCCAGGCTGGAGTGGCTGATGCTATTAGTGTATTTTCCACACTGGAACACTTTTATAAGCTTTAAAGTAGACTCCTTTTCAAGATGCCACAGATGGCAAAGTCCTCTGTCAGGCCAGAGCCACTTGGGGAGGAGGGGTGCTCTGAGCTGGGAGGCTCTGCTGTGTGGCATTTCTCCCCAACGTGCAGGAGGGAACCGTGCGAGCGGGCAGAGAAACCCGCCAGGCTGGGCGGCTCCGGCCGGGCNGCCCTCTTACTGGGGATTTTTGATAAATTTGTGGATTTTTGATTTGTTAAGAGAAAGAGTTCTATGGGATATTTTTCCCCTTTTAAATCAACAGAGCCTACCAATGTTTCAAACCTACGATAACCCAAGAGGAAATTATAATGCTGTGTGTGTGTGTGTGTCTGTGTGCCTGTGTGTGCGCACACACATGTATGCAGCAACGGAACACACGTTTATCTCAAAGTTTGGCAAGACTTTTCAGGAGAAAGCCAAATTGCTAGGCAGGTAAAAAATAATAATTTGTGATCATCTAAGGGCTACCTTTGAAACGGGGGTGAGAAATAAATAAAAGATGGCTCCCCGAGCCGTGCGCGTCCATCTCTGCTGAAGGGCCAGCTCTGGTTCTGAATATTTTGGCGCACAGCTCCAGCCCGGGGAAGCGCAGCTTTCAAAGGCACCTTCAGTTTCAGGCCACTCTGCTGTGAATGCTCTGGATTCCAAAACTAACACATAACATTCTTCAACTTTCAACAGTGCCTTTTTACAGAGAGTACCCTGAATCGGACGTGTGGAATTAGTGCAATAGAAGATCCAATATACTTTTATATTACTTTACAGTTAACAAGCCTTTACACACATCACAGGGCCTGTTCGGAAATGTGCCTCTATATTTACAAACACACAGTTGTACATATATACATGTTAACAAAATACAGGGCAATCTAAAAATTAGATTCATCTCAGTACACCTTTTTTTTTCTTACGTTATTCAACCAATACCTTTTAAAAATTACTTCCCCATAATCTAAAGTAACCCCCGCTCCAGAAATTACTACAGCTGCTTTCCATTTGTACCTCCCTCTTCAGCATTTACTTTCCCTCATTCCTTGACATCGTCCCCTGAACCGTATTCTGGTCTTGCCTCTAATTTGAGCCCAGTCTGTGGGCCTCTGCTCCTGATTGGCGTGGGGTCTGGGAGCGCCTCCCTCCAGCCGCTGGGATGCTTCAAGAGTCCAGCTCCAACTGCTCCTGATTTTCACTGAGTCTTAACATAAGTTGCTGTTCATAGTACAGGCTCTTTGCATAGTTTATTTCTTGTGACAACTTGATAGCGAGGACCTCCGATTTCACATGGACCTGGAGAGAGGAACAGAATGAGGAACCTACCCCAGAGGTAGGAAAGCAGCATCACAGGACACGTGAGTTAAATCCACCCAGGCAGCTGCGCCCAGCATGGCTGCGGAGAGAACAGACTGGGTTTCCTTTTAAGAAGCAGATTCCCAGGGCCCTACTCCTAATTACTGCTGATTCGACGTCTGGGGGGTGATTCCTGGAATCTGTATCTGTAACACATCCCCCAGGTGGGTGAGTGTAGCCAACCCATCATCTCCTGACATTTCCCAGTCCCCAAGGACCAGTTTCAGCTCTGAGCGGGGGTGGGG
>NW_017731396.1:2063120-2083877 GCF_001890085.2 Hipposideros armiger
GGGACTTGACGTCCTGAGGGGAATTTGCAAACCGTAGTTGCTCAGAGCCCAGGCTCCCCCTGGAGCTGCTGGAAGGCCAGGTCCCAGGGCGGCTTTTGTTGTGGTGTCAGCAGTTGCTAAACACTCTGATGGGACGGAGGCCTGCCAGGCTGGTTTGCTTTCAGTCCCAAGCATGTGCCGGGCACTCGCTCACCTCTGAGCTTAGAGAGCACTCCCCATCCCCAATTCAAAACACGCCTTGTCTCTCAGCCTCCCCATCCCAAGGATTCACGAGTTCCAACGTCTCCATGAAGCTTCTCTAACACATTTTTCCCACGAAACACTCCAACCCCACCCCCACTCTTGAACACTTAACCGCTTACCTTCAAAAGTACTGCCAAACACTGACTTGTTCTCTTTATGTCTCCTGGATAGGCATGCCAGCTCTCTGACTACGCTGATGTAAGAGAGGGGTCCCCATCCTACCCCCGTGTCTCCCTGGGCAGCACCTCCGCATGAGCCACCCTGAGTGCTCGCTCAGTAAGCACCCGCCTGGTCCCAGTCGCCATTTTAGTTATGGCCTCGTATGATAAAAATGGGGGTTTATTGTTCTAGTCTAACTGGTGGATAATGCCAAGAATGTGGACTTGTGAAGTCTCGATGCTCAAATTAGAAACACCCAGCAGCTTTTGGTGGGCAGGCCATTTGGCACGTAATTTCCCACATCCTGGGCCTTGGCGGCACCAAAGGGGCAGCTTCTTCACTTGATCTAATCGAATGGGACCTGAACTAGCTGGTCCAGGGGAAGGAAAGGAGGCGGGGACAGAAAGGAAGTGAGGTTTAAAAAAAAAAAGGCTTCCTGAAAGACAGGAAGTGCTACAGGGCCAGCTAGAAGTTGCTGAGAAATCAGATAAAGAAATCAGGTCAAGACTGAAAAACGGCCTATGGCTTCTGGGCACAGGTGGGCGGGGCAAGTGGCGGTGGAGGCTGTACTGGGCTCTCTCCCAAAGTCGGCCACTGCAGCTGGGGTGAGAGCAGGAATGCGCATTAAAAGTCCAGCTGAGATGACTGTCTTTGCTCTGGTCCAGCACAGGATGGGGCCCTTCCATGCCCTCCCCCTTGCCTCCACTCTCACCGCATCTGGCAACCCCTGTAGCTGACATTTACACTCAGCCTCCGAAAGGGCCGAGGCCTTTCCATCCAGGCAGCTGCTCACGCCCAGGCTGGAGTGGCTGATGCTATTAGTGTATTTTCCACACTGGAACACTTTTATAAGCTTTAAAGTAGACTCCTTTTCAAGATGCCACAGATGGCAAAGTCCTCTGTCAGGCCAGAGCCACTTGGGGAGGAGGGGTGCTCTGAGCTGGGAGGCTCTGCTGTGTGGCATTTCTCCCCAACGTGCAGGAGGGAACCGTGCGAGCGGGCAGAGAAACCCGCCAGGCTGGGCGGCTCCGGCCGGGCTGGCTGCTTTCTTCAGGGCTCAGTTTCTTCATCTGAGAGAGGGGACACTACTGACAGCCTCTGTCACAAAGTTGGTAGAGAAGTCAAAATAGCTCCTGGTCACACAGAGCTGTGAGGGGACGGACGCAGTGAACAGGCACAGGCCTCTCTATTCTGAGAGTCCGGGGCCGCATTCACACCCCAAAGCTGCTACAGGTAATAACATCTTTTTGACTTTTACATGAAATGTTCTAAAGTCTTTTCAAAGCAAAAGCTGATCAGAGCCAAAGGTGTAACCAAGAGGAGGAGGAAGGGAGACAGTGAGGCCGCAGCCGGCAGCCGGAACACCAGGGTCCCCACCACGGGCTGAGCAGGAACCCAGAGGCTGACCTTGCAAACCGCTGTGTCTCCATTTTCCTCCTGACGCGTCCTCAACAACCAACAACCAAAGACCAAGGCTGTGTGTGTGTGTGTGTGTGTATTATTATTTTTTTTTTTTGCAAAATCTGCAAACCACGTCAAAGAATAATTAGCTCCAGACGAGGGGTTTCCTCCTGAAATGGAGACCAATCCCAAACTCGTCATTGCGAGAGGAGCTAAAACTCAGGGTGCAAGAGAAGCCCAGCCACAGCAGCGCTCGCGACAGTGTCCCCTGCCAGGCTGCCCCTTCCTCTGTCCCTTTCTCCTTCAAAGCTGCAGCACCGCCCTCCCTTCACCCCTGTCCACCTGCAGGAGGCCTGCTCCCCACGGGCTTCCATCTACTTCACTGGAGAGGCCCAGGGTCCCGCCACCAGAGCAGCAGCAGCCATTGCTGCAAGTGAGTGGAGTGCGGGCACTGGGCTCCCCACTCTTGGCGCCCTGTGTAACCACACTTCACGCGGTGGTGCTCTTGGCCCACGAGGGAGGGACTACTGGAAACCCCCACGGGCTGACACAGGAGAAGAGGGAAGCCGCAGGTCTCAGGAGATCCTGAGTGCGTCCTTCTGTTCTCTGGCCTGCTAGGAACTCGGAGGGAGAAACACAAAGCTCTGGATAAGCTTTGTCCTTCAAATGTGAGAACTAAAAGTCACCCAGGGCCCTGTTCACACATCTTAGGTTGCTGTAGATACTATCATGGGTCCTATAAAAAACAGGATTCTCAGACCTCAGTCACGAGTTTTACTTTTAACTCTCCTTTAAGGAGAAGAGGACACTCTGACCTTGGGATCAACCTGAGAAAGTTTCTTGGAGAGAAAGTCAGGCTGGGGCACATGGCTTACATCATTCTCTGAGGGACAGGGACGAGCAGTGGGCTCATCGGCAAGGTCCGCTGTCACTAATGATATCGCAAACCACGGCCACCGCAGGGGTGGTCTCAGCAATACCAGTGGCATCATCAATAGCTTCAGATCACGCCCTCTGTGGCGCGTAACCAAGTCTCCTCTAAGTCCCGTGGCCAGCGTGCCACTGGAACCATCTAGCCCTAGGTGCCAGGTGGCTCTGCCTGTCACTACCAGATGGCTTTGCTCAGAGCCTCCCTGCCGTCGTCTATAAAACAAGAATCATCCCATGTACTCTGCGGGGCCAAGGTGACAATTAGAGCTGATCTACAAACCCGATACAGAAGAGAAGCCCAGTCAGCGGCGTTGTTCCTCTGTTTTCTGCTGAGAACAGATGCCAAGCTCTCCAGACACCAGGGAGGGTCCCCTCGCAAGTCTACAAATCCTCGCTCCAGCGGATGGAGAAATGAGTGTCCCTCTAAGAGGCCTCATGGAAAACGGGTTCAGGACCAACGGTCCTCAGGGAGAGAGAAATCTGCCAAGTCACTGTTTCAACCAACAACTCTCGTGGTTTGATTTCTTTCTTTTTCTCCCATTCTTTTGTTAACTCTATTTATATATCTACAGTCTACTCATTTTGGAGTCATTTCAAACTCAGAAGAGTCCTGGGTCATCTCACTCCAGGTGCGCTCCTAGAAGATGCTCCTCCCCGGCCATGTGTCTCCCCCCACAAGTCTGCCTGGGACCCCCTCACACTCAGCGTGCCCTCCGCTGAGCTGCCCTTACCCCTCCAGTTCTCTCCGTCTTCAGCATTGCCGACTGCGGTGGGTGGCATCTCCCTCCAACCACACACGGCCAAGAAGCCCAGGGTCATTCTTAACCCTTCTCCTCACTCAGATTAAGAATTTCCTTAGTCTGTGGACTGTACTTACGCCACCTCCTAAATACCTCTCAGCTCTGTCCTTCTCCTCCTCTTCCCAGCCACCGGCCGCGTTCAGGCCTCTCCACCACGTACCTGCATTGCTCCCTGCAGGGCCTCCTAACTGGTTTCCTGCCTCCAGGCTCTCCAACTTCTATCCCTTTTTCTGTTGCTGTCAGAGGTTACATTTTTAAAATGTAATTTTGAGTGGGATCCTCTTTAAAATCTAACCTCTGCCTACAGCAGTAAACTTAGCGTGGCGGTCAAGGCTCTCCGAATTTGGCCTTGTAACCCACCTTTCCAGCCTTCCGGCCTCTGCTGTTCCTTCCCTCCCGTACATGTGCTGCCCCCGCCCCCCCAGCACCTGGCTAACTCGAGTTCTCCAGAAACGCCATGAACTCTTCAGTCTCCCTCTGCCCACACTCTTCTCTGCGGACGTGACTTTCTCTCCTCTCTCCTTGGCACATCTCTCCCCATCCTGCAGGGCCAGGGCAATTGCCCACAGCCTTCCCCAGCTTCCCAGGCATAAATTAATCACTTCCCCTTGTGGCCCCATAACACATGGCTCACACTTCTATTTTAAAAGCAATCATACGTTATAGATAGTAGGTAATGCTGTCCGTTTCATCTGCTAGACTGTGAACTTGTCAAGGCAAGAGCACATGTCTTATTTGTCCTGTCCATAGTAGGATTTAATAAATTTATGTGTTAGGTAGTCTCAGAAAATGACTGTGAAATGACATTGTGAGGTCCAATGGAATTGCCAGAGTACATGCAACTTGGGATGTTGGGGATATTTTACCCTTAGTCAAGTTAAAGAATTCTCTCAGAACGCTTGATTTAACTTATTAAAGATTTAGCAAGCCATTAACCTTGATCAGCATAGCTGAATAATCCATCAAATGAAAGTTTTAATTCAGTGGCGTATCAAAGAATGTCCACTTCCCTAAATGTCAATGGTTGACAGATTATTTCCTGGTTTAGAGAAGGAAGCTGATGAATTCTATCGCATTCCTCAAACGGACCCGTATTTTGTTTTTGCTGTGAGGCTGTCTATGTCACTACAAGGTTTATCTTTGTAGTTATAAGCTATTAGAATGAACATTTCAACCGGTGCTCAAAAACATTTCTGATTTCTCTCTGTCTCTTTCTGCAGCTTCTCAGGAAGGGTAGACAGGATACAAACTACCACAGACGCAAAGGGGACAAGAAAGGAGACTTTTACTCCTGATTTTATATCTGTGCTCTTTGAATTTGCTAACCACGTGCATGAAGTTTATTTCCTCAAAGAGAGAAAGCACTTATCTGGCTGGTGGGTTTATAGGCTATTTTTGTTTTCTTTTTTATATATTTCTGTATTAAAAAAATCTCACAAATGTTATTTTCTGAAACTACATTTTGAAAATACAATCCGATTGTCAAACTCCAGAAAATGGCATGGTAGAGCAGCTCCTTAGGTCATGTGGGCTGCTCATGGGCCCCTTTTTTGAAAATGTAAGAGCCACCCTAATGCTTATAATGCCAGTATGTGACTTTGTGATGAAGGATTAGAAATAAAACAGGCACTTAAAAAAAAAAAAAAGAAAATGAGATTCCTGGCTACAGACAGACACTGGTTATAAAAAAAAAAATTAATTTAATGAGATAGGACAAATTTTACTTTAACATCAGCTTAAGCCAGGATCCTATTTCAAAACCAAAACTGAGAAAAATGGGAACAATGGTAATTCTGCAACATACCAGAGAGATATTTGATTCATGTGAGACTAAAGCCTTTTCAGCTGGCCAGATCTTAAATCGTATGTCAGTAACTATCTTTTTAATACTAATTAATTAAATAAAATGAAAAAATTAAATGAAACTTGATCTGGGAGAACAAAGTTGAAGTAACCATGGCACTGGGGACTTTGTGGGGTTTTCACGACATCAGGAAGTAATTACACAATATTTTCCAGAAGTGAAACAGTGAGTCTAACTGGAAAAAAATGTGGAAACATTTAGTTAGAACAGTAGAGCAAGGTATTAAAGAACCTTTTAAGGGGTTAACTCTGAGGAAAATATGCAAACAATTAGGTCTGTAAACATGTTTTTAATTACAGTTCTAGGATAAAAGTCAGAGGTATAATTTGGCACTCGTGTGCTTTTCCTGAAAACTCCTTACTTGCAAAGTGATGATGCTAATGTTCACGTCACCGTGAGGACCCAGCCTGACAACCGAGGATACATCAGAGAAACATTTGCTGGTTCCCCGATGGCGTCTTCCTCGTGTACTGAGGAAGGCCATGGTCACGTGCCTCCTTCCACATGCACTGGCCAAGTTGTAACTCGCCAACGGGTAGAGACACATGGTTTTCATCTTTAGAGTCAAAATTCATTCATGCCAATATCTTTTCCCGGTTCGTATGAATTTCAAGGGTTTCATGAAACCTATTTTACTGACATCATTTTGATTCCAGTTTTCAGCTTTCCGTGGATGTTTCCAGGGTGTGCATGTCACTGGGAGCAACCCTATGTCAGCTGTGTGACACGCCTTCCTGTACTACACACTGTCTCCCTTGTGTTTTTGGCACAAGTCAGTCTACTGAAAATGAATTTCACAAGGACCAGGGATGGAAATTAAAAGCACAATGTACAGTAATTTTATAATCTCAACCTTTGACCAACCTTCCCACTCCCCCTCCTAAGGATGGAATAGTGCACACGTATTAATAAAGCGCTGAACTGCAGCTATCCGGCTATCATTCACGCCACAAATATTTACTGAGTGCCTATGATGTGCCAGGCACTGCTCTAGGTGTGAGGGTTCCTCCATGAATGGAACAGACGAAAGTCCCAGCCCTAGGCGGCCGCCATTCTAGCAGAGTTTGCACCGTGCCCTGCTGATCCTGAGAATGACTCTCTGGGCTGCTGATCCAAAGGCCTAAAGTGGTATAAAGCGTGGCCACAGTGCGAAATCCTATCCCCAAGGAAGCAGGCATTTCCAGTCCTCCCTGGAGTGAAACTGCACAGGGATTCTGGACACTGGAATGATGACTGGCGCTGAGGCCGGACTAAGAGAACAGAACATACTAATGACACATGCTATGTATGGACTGAATTGCTCCCCCGCCCCCCGCCCCCCCCCCCACGAATTCCTATGTTGAACTATTTTGAGTAAGGAAGTGAGGTTCAGTGAGGTCATGAGGGTGGGGCCCTGATCTTATAGGATGATTGTCCTTATGTGAGACACCGGAGAGCTTACTCTGTCTCTGCCACGTGAGGACACAGTGAGAAGGTGGCCATCTGCAAGCCAGGCAGCCTGAGCTGACTAAGATAACGTAATGCACCTCCATCATTAAGAGACCCTCCAACAACACTGCAGGAGGTCTGGGGTGCACAAGACACACCCAGGAAGACGCCATCCTATCCAGCAAGCAACAAATGGATTTGATGGTGGATGTCCCCATTCAAATACCACAACAGCAATATGAGATGAGGTCAGCTAACACCGTTTCTACCAGTGACACTGAAGGCTACTCTGAGAGTTACCCTCCACTTCAGACACGCCTCCACCAACCAAAACGCACTCATGGCCCTCATAACTGCCCCTAGCTGGCTCTATTTTAAAGGAGATACATGAGAAATTAAAGTAGCCTTTTGCTTCTCATCAGGCGTAACTAATTGCTTTCTCTGGGCTGGTGGTTCTAACACCTACATAAGTTACAGAGCACTTTACATTATAAGGGTCCCTGCAGAATATCTTAAAATAGTGACATACTGAATTCTATCATACCAACCTGGGTTAATTTCACTAATTGAAAATATTACAAGACCCCAGGGATGTAAGGCTCTGCATTCAAAGAGTAACAAAGCGATCTTAAGAAACCTGCACCTCCCCCCCCCCAATTTTTAGCTGTTATTTGCTTATCTGTTTTGTTTCACTAGATTTCTGTAGCAAACAATAGAACACCAAAGTTTAAGAAAATTTTACAGGGGAAAAACAACCCTTAACATTGAGAACACTTTATTCATTATCTTGTCTCTTTGAACTAACTAGAAAGAAACTGCCATTTTCTAGGAACAAAACATTAAGGTCCCGCTTGGAGCTCAGTTTGAGAGCCACTGTTTTGAGTAGAAGGCGGTTTCCAAGCAGTTCTATCTAAACCTATAAAACCAAGGAATCTCTGACTAGTTCCATGGTCTCAGAGTCAGGACGACACTCAGGTCAGGTAAAACCTTCTCAGCCTCAGAGATAAAAGACACAAGTCGGTGAGCCCACAGGGCTGGCTTCCCACCGCTCCACTTACAATTCGTCCTGTACGTTGTCCGTGAGCTTGAAGAGCTGCTCCTGCCCTTCTGCCTGGCTCTCAGAATAGCGGGGGAGCAGCCCCTGGGGCCCCGTGCAGCACCGGGGTTTCCGTACCCTCTGCGCTTGAGTCCTAGATGGGTAAATGGACAAAAAGCAGGGGTTAAGTGTTGTGTTAAAATGATTTCCCGTCCTCGTCTCAGATAAAAGCTCACTACCAGACATACTCTAAATTAGTGACCGGAAACAAACCGCAGTGTTACGTGTGTGAATGTACAAAAAGATGGGGATTAAAGACTCCAATCCTGAATCAGAACCGCGCTTTTGCTGTTTCCTAGCTGTGCGATCCTGGACAAGGTGGCTGACTTCTGTAGTCCGCGGTTCCAGTGTTCTCTGTAAAACGGGGTCTGACAGCTCCACTCCCTCACAGGACTGCTGTGAGGGTCCAGTAAACGATGCCTGTCAAGCCTGTGCTCAGAGACAGAATGGGGGCTACCTACCAACCAGTGGTTGGTACTGTCCTGCTACTGTCATTATTACTGGACACCCCATTTTTCTAGGAATCTCTTCAGGAGATGCATGTCCGCACTTGCAGGGCCAGGGAGGAGAGTGATGGACCTTGGGCATTTAGTCAGCACACACCCAGCTTCTGGGTTTCCTCTAAGATGAGCTCAGCTGCCCGGGAGTAGGGTGAGGGACGCGGTGATCACATGAGGGAGACGAAGGACTCCCTGGGCTGGTCCCAGGCCACAGCCTGGGTTCTGCAGTGGTTCTGACTCATGCCACTCAGCTGCCGGCTGCCCAAAGGAATCTGCTTCGCTATGGCTTTCAGGGTAGGCTGATGTTGTCTTTCTCCACAAACCATATACAGGCTAATTGATAAGTACTTTTTGGTGTTTTCCTAGAAACAGGAGCCCGTATTTGTCTTGGAAAGGCTGTGCATATTTCAGATGACTGATAAGAGTGTGCTGGTTCTGTCCTCGGCCTTGTACTTGCTGTACTTTTCATTATTTGTTCCTGGATTCCACTGAAGCAAAACACCCCTCTTTAGACATATCTAAAAATGAGGACGAGGCATACACACGGAGTCAGCACTTCCGAACCATGTACTAACAGCAGTGGAGAGGTTTACTACAAGGGCAAAGAGGGCCCTGGAGGCAGATCACGGAGTAATACGGACAGGAACTTGCCACGGGACACGCAATAGTTAGCTGCAACACTGGGCCAACCTGCGAAGCACCCCTGGACCCAGGAAACACTCAGCTCATCAGGCCATGATGTCTGAGGCCCACACCTGGGTAATGTTTGCTGCGTGCCGGAAAGCCATAAAGCCAATGATAACCTTTGAGAAGTTCAGTAACAAGGAGGCCCTAAGCACCACTGCTTGTACTCTTCCAGGGTGATGTAGAGACTTAAAAAGTTTCAACAATCTGCACTAAGGAAATGGATAAAAAAAAAATTGAATTGATTATCATATACGCACATCTTCCCATTAGGCATCGTCTCAATTCCTTCTTCAAGACTTGGGCCTATTGTTGGCTCTTTAGACCCCAATTATTGACTGATGTGGGGAGGGCGGTGCAGGCAGCTGCACTTATGAACGCGGGCCGACCACCGCGAGCCCAGCGAGCCAGGGGGAGGAGAGGCGTGCAGCTCCAGGCGCAGAGCCTGCTCCTCTCTCCCTGACGAGTAGGTCATCTACTGTCGTTCCAAACACTGCCTAGGACAGGCAGGTCACGTGTCTCTTCCCCCAAGCCAGTTCTACTATTCTGTCCCCGTGAAGCTCCTGGAAGAGGTTCGGGCTATGGTGGCAGAAGCCCAAAGGCTCCTCCAAGACAGATGTGACAGGACCTGCTGCTCATCACTTTTCAATGTAGGCTTCGTCCTGATTCTTCTCACCACATCGCCCCCAATCTATTGGGGGGGGAGGGGTGTAGGCTCAATTTCCATATATATCCCTAGTCCAGCTATTCCTCATCTCTGGATTTGTGATGGATTATTACAATAGCCCTACAACTCGTTCTTTCTATTTCCATCCGTATCCCCTCCCCTCCTAACAATGAGAATGACCCTTTCAAAATACAAGTTGGAGATAAAGTCAGTCATATGCTTAAAGCACATTCACCTCACATCTCACTTAGATAAAATATTTGCTCACCGCTTGGCTCCCCATTTGGAATGTAACTGCCACGAGAAGAGGGATTTTGTTTTGTTCACTGTTATCCTACGAACTAGAGCAGTGCCCAGTACATGGTGGAAAAGCAATACACAGGAGCTGAATAAATGAATGAATGTATTTGCGGGTAGGGGACTGGTATAAGGGCCATTGTGGCTCTTGAGCTAAAAAAGGAAAGGTGCTATGCAAACTTCGGTGGAGAGTTTGAAGACTTGAGATTCTGAGCTTTGAAAGTCAACAAGGTCAAGGCAAAATGTGAACCAGCTAAAACCCCATCTTCCTGAAAGCTTGGGGGTGTGTCTGTCCCATCCCCTGACCAAAACAAAGGAAGGGGTCGGTATAAAGACAAAGTCATGACATGATGTCTCTGCTGACACACGTATGCTCCTTAGAAGAAATAATCTTTTCCTTAGTACCTACAGTGGGAAAAACATGCTACTGAGGAGGAGAAAACTTACTAAGAGTCCTAACCTCCTCTGGTGGGAGCCAAGGAAGACAGAGAAGCCACGGAAAGGTGGCTTATTTCTGAACCCTTGGAAATCACATCTTGTAACAACTATGCAATCGTTGGGAATGTAAGTAAGTGTGTCCCATGTTATCTCATTATCAAATAGCTTTCTGGTCCATTCAGCCTGACTTCATGGCCTCCCTCAGGGCCTCCCCCAAATTTCAGTGACCCAACCTCACCCCACTCCCAATACATTATCTGCTAATTTGCAAACTACAAACCTACTCAAACACAGAGAATACAAAGGCAGAGCAGCTCCCTGGCGGGGGACACACTGCCTAGTTAAGTTTCTTTTCTTATCTGTCTTCCCAACAGGCTGCAAACTATCTTCCCATTTCCAAGGTCCTCACTTTGCAATCAACCAAATATCAGGGCAGGTTGGAAATAGTTCTTAGATGTTGCAGATGGAGGAGGTTCACTGTGGCATTCGAGGGTCATTTTTCACAAGGATACAGAAGAAAAGCGAGTTCAACTTTGCCAGAGAGGAAATGTAGTCTTCTCTTCTAGTTTTATAAATATCGGTACTACTAGAAGGGGTGATTCCAAGATACTCTTAACTAGAAGCAGTGAGTTGGATTAAAGGAATTCTTCCCACAATCTCCTATTACCTTATCACTGTTGGTATCTGAAAAACTATTCTTTCTTCTCTGAAACTCAACTAAAGTTTTAACTTCTGAGGTCTAAGTTGGGAGGTTGGTGGGAGAGAGAGGGGTGCTTAAAGTCACCATGTGTGAATAAATTTAGTCCCAAATATATCAAAGAACTATAAACAAAAAACAACAAGCTAGTGTTTTCCAATATCATAATCCAGCAAAGAGTTTAAAGGGATATACTTTGGGTCAGGGTATCATATGATACAACTGTTTTCATCATCTATTGATGATGGCACTACAAATTCACATAAGCCTTTGAAAACAGTATGACTGGGGCTGGCTGAGTGGCTCGTTGGTTAAGAGTTGGCTTGGGAGTGCAAGCTCTGAGCAGCAGGGTCGCCAGTTCGTATCCCACAAGGGCCAGTGATGCTGTGCCCTCTACAGCTAAGATGGTGAACAACAGCTTGACCTGGAGCTGGGCTGTCATAAGTCACCGGCGACGGCGTAGGCTGCAGTGGGGCTGCAGTGGGCTGCCGTGAGTGGCCGGCGGCCGGCATAACCAGCCGTCCAATGGCCGGCAATTGATCTGCCTCACCCGGGAAGAGCGCAATGATAATACCAACATGGGCCAGTGAAGCGACGTCCTCCACAACTAGACTGAAGAACAAAAGGACAGCAACTTGTCTGTTCCCCTTCCCCGATTCCCCAATGCTGTTCCCCTCCCCTAACTCCCCAATAAAATCTTTAAAAAAAAAAACCAAAAACAAAAGAACAGTATGACTGTAACAGAAACCCTAATTTGTTCACTATGTGATTCAGGAATATAGCGGGTCCACTGCTAAGTGGTTGCTGTTATATCACTTTCATGTATATTCCTGGGAGCCTATCAGCATCTGGAGGGAAAGGACTCTCTTCTATTTTTTTTTTAAACTGGGCTCATCATTATCCTCAGTTCAAGGTCCACTATCATCATTGGCTTTTTTAAAATTTGTTTTAAATGATGTGATAAATATGTGAAACCACCATCCCCAGCAGGAAAACTCCATCGTTGACCATAAATTGAGTCTGTCTGCGTGGTCCTCTGCCGCGCCTCAGCCCACCCTGTTCCTCCTCTACCTAACACGGCTATTATTCTGAATCCTATATTGATCATTTCTTGGCTTTTCTTTTTCTCGTAGTCCTATCACATTTCAAAGTATGTTCTGGTAGAGTCCTATTATACTCTTTGGTTTTAGTTGTTTTGGGCTTTTGAAAAAGGATGTCACTGCCTTTTTATGTTGTGGGACTTACTCCTTCCCCCTTGAATCAAATTGCCAAGATTCAGCCATTCTTTTATATGTACTCGTTATAATTCATTTATTGTGCCTACTTTTATTATTCCATTGTCTGAATATGCCATCATTCATCCATCTTCCTGTTGGTGACATATGGGTGATTGCCAGGTTTTGCTATTACAAATGATGCTGCAATGAACATTCCTGTCTATCTCCTGGTGAACATGGACAAGGGTTTCTTTGGGTATCTGTCTAAGGGGGGTTTGCTGGATCGCAAGGCATGAATGTTCACCCAACAAGATAACTCAAATTACTCTAAAGTGGCAGAACCAACTTACACTCCCACCAACGATGATTTAGGACAGCTAGTTAGTAATCTATATCTTTCTAACACTTGATATTGTCTAGGACAGCTTTGTCCAATGCATAACAACCACTGGCCACGTGTGGCTACTGAGCACTTGAAATGTGGCCAGTGTGACTAAGGAACCGAACTTTTAAAGTTTAAATGTAAAATGGGTATAGACAGTACTGGTCTAGACTCTGAATTTTCGCTGCTTGAATGGATATAAAAATGGCACCTTTGGAGCCGGCCGAGTGGCGCAATGGTTAAGAACTGGCTTGGGATGCCAGAGGGCCCCGGTTCAGATCCCACATATGAGGGCCAGTGACACTGCCCTCTACAGCTAAGATGCTGAACAACAGCTCAACCTGGAGCTGGGCTGCCGAGAGTCGCTGCAATGGCGTAGGCTGCAGCCCCTGCTGCAGTGGGTTGCCATGGGCTACCATGTGTAGCCAGCAGCCAGCGTGAGCGGCCAGCAGCTGCTGTGAACGGCTGTCCAGAAGCCGGCGACTGATCTGCCTCGCCTGGGAAAAGTGCAATGATGGTGCCAACTTGGGCCAGTGAAGCAATGTCCTCCACAACTAGACTGAAGAACAAAAGGACAGCAACTTGTCTGTTCCCCTTCCCCAATTCCCCAGCGCTGTTCCCATCCCCCAATTCCCCAATAAAAATATTTTTTAAAAAAGGCATCTTTTCTTCTCATTCACACTCTCTCCTTTCAATGTGAAGGGTACTGGTGTTCAATAAAAAAAGCAGCATAGGTATGGCGCCTGCCCATGGGCACCAGAGCAGAGAGGTCAACTTCTAAGCTACTCAGGCCCACCGCTGATGGACAACCCCGGGAACACCCTCCGGCCTCCCCTGGCGGACTTGCTTCTCTTCTCACGATCGCCTTTACTATCAAGACTGGCTGCTCCTAGGGCAGGGTCTGGTACTGCACCCTGGGGATAATAGATCATTAAACAAAGGGGTGGCAAAACTTCACCCACTCACCTCTCATTAGTTGACAGCGTCTCTTACTCACAGTCGACATAAAAGGTAGTTTACAACATGAGTCTGTTTAGTGCACATGCAGCAACTCTGCCTCCACAAACCTTTGTTTAGCCAAAGGTCTGCGGTGTATTTAATTGCTGCCAGCTGGGGGCTGGTCGGCCATTTTAAGCCCTCAGCTGCTGCGGTTTATAAATTTCACAGTGTATAGAAAGAAGCAGGCCTTCCAGTCAACCAGCTAATCCAAAATGTCAGCACCAAACCAACTTGAGCTTTGAACTCCATGAAAATGTCAGGGAGTCGGCTGTGCAGTACGGACGACTCTCCCCCCAGGGAAGGGGCTGCTGATACAGTGGCTGATACACTGCAGATATCCACCCCGCGAGGGAGAGCGATACGGAAGAAGTCTGCGGCTGGCCACTGCTATCTGACACACACTGGAGAGCCCCAACCCGAAGATCGGGGTAATGAAAACAATCCATGTCATTTTCTTCAAGCAACAATAAATCCAAACAAGGTGACACAGGAAGATCTAACCAGTTCCACTCGGCTAATCTTGCCTTTCAGCCCGAGGGTCAACAGTTGGCCAGCCATTCCTTGTTCTTCGCGTTTACGATGAGTAACTATGTCATAGTTCTATTAGTTGAAGACAGATGTTGTACACACATACACGTACCCCTGCACAGCTTAAGCTATTAGTCGGTTGAGAAATCTGTCATGGCCAATGTCTATCAACCAAGTGAGGTTCAAAAACAATCAGTAAACGAGGAGAAAGTGTGTGTCAAACATGGGACTTCCTCGCGTAATAGAATGTTTATTCAACTGATGACTGCCACCTTCCTTAGGGGCCGTGTGGACTGACCCCAACAAAGTGATGGATTGTGCTTGCATTTACTTTATGTGTGTGTCCAAGACTTTTGTTTTGATTACATACCTTCCTGATATACACTGTGCTCGGCTGGGCACAAGCAAGCAGGCTGCGAACAGAAGGTCAACCCAGACTATCTCTCCAAATACTGCTAATGGGTAACAGCTACAAGATACCAAGATTCTTGACTGAACAGCTCAAGCAAACATTTGTCAGTGCCCCGAAAGGAGCTCAACAGTCTGTCTAAACCGTCCTCTGCACTGAGTGTGCGAACCGGTGAGAACCGTCCTCTGATCGTCCCTGCAGCGCAGTGTCTGGAAGTGCAAGACGCCTGCCACGCCACGAGCGACATCTCATGTCTGACCTCCCTACCGCCTCCACTTTCAGAAACTTGGTAGAAAAGCATTTCTCCACAGATTTTACTCCTTTCGGTGAATGCTGTAATCAGAGAAGGCTCTACTCGAGGACAGAAACTTCTGGAACTTGGCTCCGTTTACCCCAGGAACTCTGCCCCACAGTTCCATGATAAACAGAAATCCACTTTCTAGAACCTACCCAGAGACACTGTTCAATCCATAGGTTGAATGATAGCTACTGAGGTCTGATTGAATTAAACCCTGAACCAAGAAAATTGCACCAAATATCTGTTACGCCAATTTGGATTTTGAACACATGAGAAAACAGGCTGGGCAGGAAGAAACCCGATGGCAGTAGAGGTTGGCCCCTAAACAAAATTACTGTAATAACTGAGGGTCCGAACTAAGGCACCAGAAAAAGGAGCCTGCTCAGAGCCTTGAGAAGGGCTTGCGTCTGCCCCTGCCCCACCTCCCACCGCGTTTAATGAACTTTTCCTGAGCGATCCTACGTGTAGGCCAGTGTGAGGCCTTCAGGAAGACCGGATAAACCCCGTGTCCAGGGAGCTTAGTGGAGGCTCACGGAGGAGATAAACCAACAGGCAATAATGCTGAGAGGACAGGCTCTGGAGCCTGGCTGCCTGGGGGGAATCCCAATTCCACCATTTACAAACTGCAACCGACGGCGGGTTGTGTAACCTCTTGGAATCGTGGTTTCCTCATCTATAAAACAGGGACGATAATAACGGGGTTGTTGTGAGGAAAAATAAGTCAGTATGCGCACTGTGTTCATAGGAGTACCTGGCCCCTACTAGGTATCAGTAAGATGCTTCCTATGATGATAATGATGGTGCAGCGTCTGGAAAGGGTGCCTTGGGTGCACAAGAGGGGCCTAACCTAGCGCAGGTGGCTGAAGCCCAAGGGGAGACAGGGTCCAACGCCCAACCTTTCTCACTTAGTTTCTTATTGGGGAAACGGCTTCAAATGGAAATATTCCCCTTTTCCCTCTTGCTTTCTTGTTAACGACCTTCTACTTACCACTCCCCGGAGTTCTGAAGTCATCTGTGTAACAACAACACATAAAACCCCACACTGTATCGCTGCAATTGAAAACGTGGGAAAGATGTTGATTCATGAAATCGTTAGAAATTCTATTACTGTCGCTGTTACGATTTGGGTAATTTGACGTCCTGCAGTGGGGGACGAGGCTTCCTGGGCTGGGTTTTCTCTCATCAGTGGGATTCACACATGACTTGTTTATAGGGGTCAAGGCTTCCTACAACCTAACACATGTTTTGGGGACTCCATGACATTGCAACTGTGACAGCTGGTAGGATTAATGCCAACAGATATGTCTGTTGGGATTTAAACTCTAAGAACAAAACCTCTCCAGGGGTTTTTTTCCTGTCAACTCACTCCCTCTGCATGAGACTACCTGTTCAGGAGGCTGGGGGAGGGGCAGAGAAGACTGGCTTCATAAGGAATTCCAACCAAGTGGACAATGTCACAGTGAGATTGCAGCCTGACAGAGGGATTTCCAAAATGCCTAACTTTTGTACGCATTCTGGGGTTGCTCTGCTTTAAAAAAATAAAATAGTGGACAACTTATAAAGTGGCTTGCAACTTTCAAGACTGTCACAAGAATGAGGCATTTTACACATGCAAGCTTCATTTGTGTTCTAAGCACAACATCCTGAATCAGAGTGTGTAGTGCTTATAGGAATCCCACAGGGTCAAATTCCCTGCTAAACTGTCACCTCTAATGCCAATCCCAAGGCATTTCATATGGGCCCAAATACAGTTTCTCATAAACTTCATTTTGGGGCTATTAAGTACAAATTCTAACAATAACAAGCTGACTAAACTAAACAAACCAGTTTATTTTCAGATTGATTTCTAGCAAATGATGACATAATTTATAAAAAATCTTAATATTCTCGCTCTTCTCCCAAAAGCGGATCTCTTTTGAGAGACAGATGAAATTTAGGGGCATGGTGGTCTAGAGAAGAACATAAGGCTTTGGAAAAAGACCGACACAGACTGAAATCCCAGTCCAGTCACTTATTAGCTGAGTGATTGTGAAGAAGTTACTAGATGGCTCTCAGCCTGTTTCCGTATCAATAAATGAGAATACTTACTTGGTTGATAATGCTGAGATGATACATGAAAAGTGCACATGGCACAGTGCCTGGCATATACCAGGTACTCACAAAAAGTGTCTCCCTCTCTCCTACCCTTACTCAGAATTATTGGGTGTCGAGTCAATTTAAAATACCAAAACACAAAAGTCTTAAACTTTAGATTTAGAATTTTAGCTTGACAGAACACTCTGGGGAACCTGATGTAAGAATGACTCATCAGGGATGCATCAAATGTTTGGACTCTTAGGTGTTTTCTAAGGAACCAGTGCCGAAGTGTTTACTCACTTGGTCTACCCCATCCATACCTTCTTTGCTTAAAGGACTTTTTAAAAAAAGAGCTACACTAGCCAACCTAGAGGCTCAAGGAATTATACCAAAATGTCAAATTCTTAGAATTGGAATTAAGAGAATTTTAGAATACTGCCATTAATAAAATTCACCATATCAGAGGTTTTCAGTGGTAGGGCATGTTCTCTATATGGAGTTTATAAGATAACTGAATCCACTGAAGCCCTGAGAATGGAGCTGCCCGGGCAGAAGTACCGGATGTGTCCTTAGCATCCCCTCCGTGCCCCCGGCCACCTCACTTAGTCGTGTGAAGGGTCTCCCTCAGGACCAAAGCAGGCCTCGTATGGGGTCCGCTCTGTGATTTGTTTGCTTTTTCAAGATTACCCATTCAGTCAGGCTGGACGTTTTACACAACCTTTTACTATCAAATAGGGTATGGCGGCGGGTGAGGTGGAAAAGAAGCCACTTCAAAAACGGACAAGGACACTGACACGAGAATGAAAGCTTACGCACAGCTGCCCCTCTCACGGGGATAAAAACAGGATCGGTTTCAGGCCCCGAGGTTAGACTTTAGGTGGTAGAGGGAGAAACTGAGACCCCCGGACGGTGGAAGAGCCAGCAGGGACACGCCCTCTTTCCCGTCACCCACTTTCCCAGGGACGGGCTCGTGTCCTGAGCCCAGCCACGGCCTGGAAAGTGTGGTAAGTCAGCGGAAGCGCATGGAGCCCGAGCTTTGCGCCTCTTCTCTGCACTGTTGGGGGCCCCAGACCAGTGCCCAGCACACAGTGGGTGCGCAACGCACACATGGGAAACGGACAGACCGGCAGCCACGAGCCAGTGTGACAACTGGTGGCTGGAGAGCCACAGCTGCTGCTGCTTCTGAAGCCAGTGGGGGTGGAGGACGCAGCCTGTCGTGGAACTTCTCCTCCGAGATGAGCCAGAGACAGGCCGGGAGTTGGTCCCGACCCAGGAACCCTTGGAGTATAAGAATGCAGATCGTTCCATCCCGGAGGGACACTAGAAAGTTACTGACCCAGGTCATGTTCTCCCAGGGGCAACTGGCTAGCTGCCTGGCGGCCTCGGGGCAACGGGCTCTGCCTGCGCTTTTCCAGGTAGGAAGAGCAGTGGGGCCTGGACCTCTGCAGGCTGCCCAGGGGTCTGGGTCCCTATGGATAGTCTGGTCCAGGCTTGACACTCAGCACTTAAGTAGCTCAGAACCTTCTGGGCAGAGTGAGGGGTTCTCTGCCCTAGCTCAAATTCCAAGCACGTCTTCAAAGGCTTTCTATGTGGCTTTCATTAGCTCAGTCCCCATTTTTAGGTTCTTTCGACCTAGAAACATAAAAAAATCAGCCAATCACCTACTTCCCTCATCTTCCTCTGACCAGCTGGCACTTTTTTATTGTTTGTCCTCCAATGTAACCTGTGGCCAAGCTTTCTCAAGATGCCAAGGCCACCTCTAGTCAAATCTATCCCTCTATAAACAAGAAATGCCAGCTTCTTTTTGAACTTGTGTTAAACGGGCCCTGGCCCATCATTCCAACCCCCTCAAGAGGATCTCTTGCATTTTTCGGGGAGAAGAAGAGCCTCCCCTGTGTTCTGGCTCTCGCCGCAGTGCCCAGGTCTGAAGCCAGAGCGGGAATGGGCGTGTGTGTGAACGGGGTTGGGTTCAATGGTGTCCTTTCCGTCTGGATAGGAAGGAAGCAACTCAAAGGGGCAGCTCAGTGACACCCTTCGGGGCGTCTACAAGGGGTTCATTTCTGCCCGGTGCCATGATGTGCAACCCGGTGACAAAAGACTATTGTTTATCTGGCGATAAGAAGGTCAAGCTGCCTTCTAATTAAGTGCTGCCAGTGTGAACATGAATGGGACTGATTGCCACAGTCCATCCGCCCTTGGCAAACTGGTTTGTTTGGTCTGGACAGCAAACAGCATTCCATACTACTGGATTTTTTTTCTCCCAGATCCCCTGCGGCCCCATCACCCCCCAAACCTTTCTTAAAAATTACAATCTGTTCTGCTGTCTCAAGTTACATTCTGTAAATAATAAGCAACACTGATGAAATGAAAAAAGCTGAAAATTCGTAAAGCAGAAAGATCTGCAGTATGTCCCACATCTGTGTCACATTAAATGTGCACTCAACAGATTTGCTGATTCCCGTCTAATCAGCATACGAGGGTGACGTGGGCGAGAAGGGGTCTCTCGCTACATGCCACAGCAGGGCCGAGGGCCACCAGAGGCAGGCCAAGGAGGGGCAGGAGCTGGCACCAGGAGGCGGAGACGCCGAGCCCACAACACAGATGACACTTGAGCCAGCCTGCCCAGTCCTGGCACATGTGCACCACACACTGGTGGGTCACTGCTGAGGTTAGGTCACGGGACAGCGACTGCTCAGAACCGCCTTCCCAGTCCTCCATGTTGCTGAGGCTGGGCCCACGGCGGTTAAACCAAATAACATGTTTTAATGACAAAATGTCTCATTTGAAGGACTTGGCTCCCTATACATTAAAATGACTACGAAATAAAAATAGAACAGAAGGAAACCAGTTAAAGTCCACTTGGCAAAATGCTGAGAGGCTACTAGAGATGTTAGTTGCTATGCCAGGCAAAATTTGATCCCATCCTAATTTCTTCCAAGCATGTTAAACACATACACGCACACACACGCACATACATGCAAGTGTGTGCACACACGTGCAGGCACTCATGCTCCCATTTAAGTATTGGCAGAGCATGAGAGAGAAACTGGCATGTTTTAAACTTGTGGCGTTGTGCTGAGCCCATGATGATTAGAAGGCTCCATGTTGGGGGAAAAAAAAAACAACCAGATTCAGACTCAACCAAGAGTCTTTATCCAGAGGAGCATGAGAGCCTCCAAGGATACTCAGGAAAAACTTAGTGCATCACCACCTCAACCAGCTCTTGTACATCTGTCTTGTGCATACAGCTCTCATGAACTGAGTTAAGTTCGCGAACTCATCCTAGAAAAAGTGCAACCTACCTCATTGCTGAATATCACTACCGTCACCATTGAAGTCCTCCCCTTGGGAAGCTATGCACTGACGCCAGCACCTAGTCTGCCCTTCAAAGCAATTTTGGAACTCTTTTTCTGGAATGGCCATCAGCGTTGTTGTCATATTACCCTTGATGCCCTGAATGTCATAAAAAAGTCTTCCTTTCAAAATTTCCTTTATCTTCAGGTAAAGAAAGCAGTCATTGGGGGCCAGATCATGTGAGTAGGGAGGCTGTTCCAATACAGTTATTTGTTTACTGGCTAAAAACTCCCTCACAGACAGTGCCGTGTGAGCTGGTGCATTGTCGTGATGCAAGAACCATGAATCGT
>NW_017731396.1:2090997-2103112 GCF_001890085.2 Hipposideros armiger
TTATTTTCCAGGCCTTGGCTGGAAAAGGGTGGGATCCATGAGCAGTGTACGTGAACACACGCGCATGCACGTGTATGTGTGTGTGTGTGTGTGTGTGTGCATGGAAGGAGGTGTCCACAGCAGGTTCGATCTCCTGGAAGCGAACAGGAGAAGGGCCCATACACATCAGATGTTCTGCATCTGAGTCTCCCATTTGCTTTCATCCTTGATCTTCAGTATCCTTGATTAGTGTACAGAGGATTAAACTAGCAGTCCGATGGACAGGAGGAAACCACTCCTGGAATGGCTTTGGGGGTGCACTGCAGTTCACCCAAGAGGGTGCCGTCAGATGGACAGACAGGTGAGTCTTCTTGGAGCGTTGATTCGTGGCTCATCATGTACGTGTATGTCTGTGGTGCCTCAGTGGGTCTACCTATAAAACGAGGTTACTGGGTTGAACTGTGGAAGTCTGCAATGATTGCTAGAAACCTTCTAACCAAGGTCCAAGCATAACAGAGAAAGAAGGTGTAAGAGGAACAGAGAGAAAAAACCCCATGGGCTGGCCGAGTAGCGTGTTGGTTAAGAGCTGGCTTGGGACGCAAGCTCTGAGCAGCAGGGCCGCCAGTTCGGATCCCACATGGGGCCAGTGACGCTGCGCCCTCTACAGCTAAGATGGTGAACAGAAGCTTGACCTGGAGCTGGGCTGCCATGAGTTGCCGTCACGTGGGCTGCTGCAAGCTACTGTGAGCAGCCGTGAGCGGCCGTCCAATGGCCGGCGCCCGATCTGCCTCACCCGGGAAGAGCACAATGATCACAATACCAACATGGGCCAGTGAAGCGACGTTCTCCACAAACAGACTGAAGAACAAAAGGACAGCAACTTGTCTGTTCCCCTTCCCCGATTCCCCAACGCTGTTTCCCTCCCCCAATTCCCCAATAAAATCTTTAAAATAAAAAAAGAAAAAACCCCAAACGCCAAACCAAAGACATGGTGAGAGGAGCAGGTAGCAAAGCCTGTAAGGGGAGACACTGCTAACTCTGTAAGTGCTTTCCTGCCAATTCTGTCTTTCAGACATTGTTATGCAATACTAGACTAGGGCCCAAGCTTGTTTAAAAATAAAAGCAGAAATCCCATACCAGCGACAACATGCAAAAGGGCATTTTCCGATTATGGGTAGAGGCACCTTCCTTGATGGGTCTAGAGAAGCCAGTGATCTGTTTTGAATCAGACCCTGGTTCAACCTGAAGGTGAAAGAAAAGTTGCGCTTCCTCAACCAGGTATTTCTGAGTGGAAACTGCATGCACATTCTTGCATTTTCTCCACGAGGCTTCCTTATCCACTGCTGCGTTGATGTTTACATATGAGCTAATGACTTTGTCATTCCGAAGCCTAAAGCACCCTTTCGGGGGCAGACAGGAGGAGCCGTGCAATGAATGGATCCCAGAAAACTGTCGCTTGTTACTGAGAACGTTTTTTCTTAGGGTAATTCTTCTACTGTATACTGTTTGTTCTGGTGTCTTAAAAATAGACATTATAGAGAACCACTTAAGCCAGGAAAGAGGAGGCAAAAAAAAAAAGTTAGGTGGGCTAATTTAGGAAATTTTCAAGAAAAATGTGCGATCCATTCAATCTGTCTCCAGGTATTCATACACAAGTTCAGGGTTCAATTAAGTCTGAGTCATAACAATGCCTCCCATCTCCCAGGACAATCTACACATCACGTGCACACACATGATCACACAGGTTACATCAATCGTCATAAATGAATCCAGTCTCCGTTAGGTGTCGGCGCATAACAGAAGGACTCCTGGAGGCTGAGTTTGGCCCATCGTTAGCCCAGATGCATCGAGATTCTCTGATACATTAAAATCTGGAAAACTGGACCCCCGCCCCTGAGAATGTGAATCTATTATGGGCCAAGACGGACTGAGAACTTAGAAACAGTGACCTGGAAGCTCCCACTTCCTGCTGGACTTTCTCCATCTCAGGGTCACTTTGATGACCATATTCCAGGGACATACAATCATGAAGAGGCCAGACTCCAAAAATGCAGGAGTACAAGCAGCTTACAAACAGGATGCAGCCGCCTCCACGACACACGCCTGGAGGGACTTGCTGCGGCCCACATTTCTCCCCTGCGTGCTCTGGGCTGCCTCCTCCACGGGCCGTTTGCCCCTGCTATCGAGTCTGGCCCTGTGGGCGGGGTTGAGGACTAATCTGGTACTAGCTGGGGAACTAGAAGGAAATATATTTTGAAATTTGCTTTTTCACACCACACACATCCCTTCTTGGTGCAAAATGGCCTCTGTTGAGGTTTTTTTTTTGTTTTTTTTCATTGATTTCTTGGCCATCAGCTAACAGAAACTGAACATTCTGGTACCTCTGCTATGACCAAGTGGGCAGCCGTCCCTTTGCCACAGTGGGCCTGGATGCTGTGTTGTATGTAGGCGATCCTCACACCCTCCCCCCGTGTGATCTGGCCTGCCCCGTCTGGGGCCACTTCAGTGTTCCCAGAGGTGAGATCAGAGCGAGGGCTGAAGCAGGGACAGGGCAGGCCCAGCCACAGATTCAACCTCTCAGGGGATTAGATGTAACCAATTTAAGTGGTGCTGGGCCCAGTCAGGGTTCAGGCTAGGGGCAAGGGCTGCTAAGACTATTTTAGGGACAACCCTGCCTCAGATTATTAACCCCCTGCCTTTGCATTTTTAGAGAACATCATCGTGCTTTCCTATGTCCTGCCTGGGTTCTTTTCATCTCAGTGCCCAACTTCCCCCCTGATGGCGGAGCCAGCCCTAGGAACAGCCCTCTCTGTGAGTCACACAGCTAGTCACCCACCTCTGCCATGCACACAGGGCCAGGGGAAGGAGGACCCTCTCCCTCTCTGAAGTNGGAGCTTTCTCGTGAGGACAGGGCCATGAATTGACCATTGCTGTGGACTGGATGCTACTTCTCCCAAGACTGGGAGGCCGGGCCTGCACTATAGTGGACGGTGGTGAGGGTCATGGGTGTTGCTTTGTGAACCTGTGAGAGCCCTGCGGGAGGCCTCCTCCCCGACACATCTGACTGCCTTCTCCAGCACCGTCTTGCTTTTTGCCCCTGAAGGGCGGGACCAGAGGGCTTCCCTTGCTTGCAGTAACTGACCAGCTCAGGGCAACATGTCCTAACTGGTGAGTGGGAGGGGCCAGGCAGTGCCAACACAGACCCAGGTGCTCACAACACTTTCCCTGAAGAGCCCACTGAGGCGTGGGTTGCAGGAGCGGTGCTCGAAGAACGGGTAAAAGCAAAAGCGTTCTGCCTCCCAGCTTGCCCGAGTCCCCCTCCTGCGAGCACGGGGGAGAGAACATCTGGAACTGGTTTTGAGGCTCTCCAGCTGCAGAGCCACTCGAGTGAAGTTCGTGTTTCATTGGAAATTGCATTTCAGGGGCTTATAGACTGTCCTTTCTGATTCTCATCAGGGTGAAGTACAGCCTAGAAGACAAGCCGGTTCAGAGACCAAATCAGCTTTGCTTTGAAATGGTCTCCTTTCCCCACCCCCCTTTGAAAGCAGAATTAATGGTCCAGGTGGTGAGACATCAAAAAATGAAAGAAAAGGACTTGGGGTCATCTCAGGTGCACTTCTGTGCCTTCATAAAAATCAGACACACCCCCTGGGACAGAGCCCACCACACCAAGCCTCCGGAGCACTTGTCCTCCTAGGAAACAAGAACCAACAAGACTGAATCCATTTAAGTCGTTGGACTGGGGCTTGCCTCTATATGACTAGGAAAAAACGTGGATTCAAAATGTCTTCGAGCTTGTTGAGAGCCAAGGAGACCGTGGAGGAAATGCTAGACCCCTTCGGACCAAGGGGGCAGCAGAAGCAAGTCCCCCCAGACCTCGTGCCAGCTGTTGCCCGCACCCCACCATGTGCTTCTGCAGTTGCCTCCCCAGGCACTGGGACCCAGGCTTGTGAGCTACACAGCCTGGTTAGCGGTCGGCGCCAGCCCTTCCACCTGGGCCTCACTGCCTCTGGGAAAAGCAGACGCATTGGGAGCCCGTCCAGTGTGGAGGCAACATCACCTCTTCCTACTGTGCTAATGGTGAACACGGAACCTCTATTCTAGCCTCTCCTGCCAGCTGAGGGCTTGTTTCTCCCTCCGGACCTGGGGGCGGAGGCCGTAAGGGAGGGTGGGCGGGAGGGCATGGGGCCCTCCAAAGACCAAGTTTCTTGGGGTGGAGAGACACATGCAGGCCTGGGACACCACTGACACCGACAGAGGGTGAGTCACACAGGGCAAGACGTGGCTCTTCAGCTGCTGCTGTTTGTCAATCGCTCAGGCCAGATTTCCTTCCGCATGTTACAAAAAGCACTGGAACTTCCTAGTTCTTTCTGTCTTAAGATTTTTGCAGATAGGAATTCCTACAAATCCCAGTTAGCATGAATGATCTGAATACCTCAAGGCATCTTCAATCATTAAGCTGAACAAAAACAATTCAATAGAGCAGCAGCCTACAATTTAACCACTCACTACTTGCTTAGCAATTCTCTCCTCACATCCCCGAAGACTGGCCACAGCGTGGCTACTTGAGGCCAAATGAGCTCATATACATGCAAAGAGAACCCCCAAACAGGTGCCCCATTAAAAGGTTGGCTAAGCTTCTGGTTTACCAGTCATTTCGTGAAGTCCAGACCGTAAGTTAGCTCTACCCAGGGACTCACTATCAGAACCTGTTTTCTAGGCTTTTCAAGCACCTTGACCATGAAAGCGTAACTAAATAGAATCAAACAATCTCGGAGCTGGCCAGCCCTTTAATCACTACTCCCGCCTCCAGGAGCCTTTTGACAGGCCCCACAGCACCAAACTACACAGAGTTATCCCTGGGCACTGAAAGGTGAGCACACACCTCTTGGACATTCTCCTTCCGAGGCTTCCTGTGCTGAGTACCAGCCGGAGCTCCCAGGTGGCCAGCTGGGGAACACGGCCCTGGCTGGAAGGCAGGGCACAGATAAGTTGGAGCCAGGATGTGTGTCTGCTGTTTTGTGAAATTGGCAAATTCTGAACTTGGAAGGCTGCTGTGGTTCATCATTTGGGGAGGGGCAGGAGGGGGATGTAGGTGATGACATGCAGAACAAAGGACCAGGGACAGCACAGCTCCCTGACACAAACCTCTGTGACCTGGATCTGGTTAAGCTGGTAGGGCGTGGGAGCAAGTGATAAGCACCCTTCACGCTGTGAGGTTCAGTTTATAGTACATCCCCCCAACTGCATTAGTATCTTTTCCAAATCTTCTGGGTGACAGGCAGACATCCATTCCCACTGTCCACATCCAAGCATCAAAAGGCAGCGGATCTGAGACCTGGGAAAATACCTTAGGCTGAAACCATGGGGTCTTCTGACAGGAGAGACAAGCGATGCGCCAGACGTAGCACAGCAGCTGGGAGTGTGTGCTCTGCATTCAGACCACCAGGCTTCCAACTCTGGTTCCTTCTCTCCCTTTGACGTCTTAGACAAGCTATGTAACCTCTCCGTGCCCCAACTTTCCCACCTGCAAAAAGTGGGGAACACAGCACCCACCTCACTGGGCTGCTGTGAGGGTACCAGTCACGCGTGTAAGATGCTTCAAGCAGTGTGTGGCATGCGTGAGCACTCAGCATTTGGAGCATCTAAGACGTCTTGTGTGTTGCAGACAAGCAGAGATGGAAACGACAGAAATCCATGTCTTGCTGGGCGGCATGGACAAGGGACAGGCAGGTCCCCAGTTTGGCCAAAGGGTGTGACTGGCTGATGGACAGGACTGAACTATACCCCTTAGCCCACTTTTTCCTAGGGTCCTCTGAACAGGCAGGCGGGCCTTTCTTTCTGCCTGTACTTATACCAAAGTACATGTCTGTCTGTCTGTCTGTCCATTTACTCAATGCAGTGTGACTGCGAGAACCCAGGCTTCTCCAGGCCTTGCTGGGACACACACCCATGTCCCCATGCCCCCGACAGTCCACGCTAACAGGCCGTTCCATAACCATTGGCACAGCCTTCCACCTGCTCTGTTTGAGCATTTGGGCTTGGCCGTGGGACGCCAGACGGCGAGGCTAGCAGCCGCCTTCGAGGGGGCTGGGCACGGGGAACGGAAATGGCAGCGTCCCTGGTCTCAGCAGCTCAACAAGAACGCTCCACTGTCGGCATCCAACCACCTCTGCCACCAGCGCAGCCTCCTCGGAGACGGGTAGGTTTCCTGTTGTGTCAGCCCCGTTTCCTTCAGCAACATTATACTGCAAACACAGAGCTCCTCTCAATGAAGCACGATGGTGTCCTGTTTCTGGCCGGGGGAGGAGGCAGACTGCTTCGCTTCTCCAGAGGGAAACATTACCGTGCCTTGACCCTCTACACAGCGTTTCTTCCCTCTCCCCCGGCCTGAAAAGCTCTGTTTGAAGAAAAGAAACGTGCAGGCTTTCCTTTCTGACCTCAGATGGGCAAGTTCTGAATGGCAGCTGGGTCTATTACATGCAGTGTGAGAGGGTTAAACAGGACAGCCTCAACTCTTTATAAACTTTTGCCCTGTGGATATGTACTCATTGGCGGCAGTACAAGACTCGAGCTGTATTACACGCCTTAACGATATGGTTCAACTGTCGGTCAGGCTTGGGCCTGGCACCGGGCCAGACCGCAATCAATGGGACACAGAACCTCCCCCTTTCAGATCATCACGAAGGCTCATATTATCTCCTTTTCGTCGTGCTGGTTAAATTTATGGAGCAGAACCCTGAAGCCGCATTCCTCGGCCCGGCCGGCCCACGCGGCCCTCCCTCCCTTTGTTCGGTACTGTAAGCGAGCCGTGCTTCGGACGACTGCAGGGTTGTTAGTTCAGGCGCTGACTGTTTGCTCATGACTGAAATGAAGAGAGTTCAGTGGAAGGGCAAAGGGACAGCCCAAGTGTAAAGCCCCATCCCAGCAGGCCCTGGGCCCCGACGTGTAGGCCCCAAGCCGCTCCTGAACGTACGATTGAGCTCTGTTCTCACAAAAGCAAAATCTTCAATCTGATCTCTGATAAACCTTCTACGAATCAGCAACCAAGTCCTCCTGCATCGCCCCTCTGCATGAACTTGTGGGTTCTCAGGGACCACGGGAGGCAAGCTGGCCCCTAATATGGCTAAGACATTAAACGGAGCCCTAGTTCTCCAGCCATCTTCTGTCTTCCAAGGGCCCACAGTGGTTGGTCTCATTTTTAATGTTAATGCAGAAAACAGTAAACTTATTTTCCAGGCCTTGGCTGGAAAAGGGTGGGATCCATGAGCAGTGTACGTGAACACACGCGCATGCACGTGTATGTGTGTGTGTGTGTGTGTGTGTGCATGGAAGGAGGTGTCCACAGCAGGTTCGATCTCCTGGAAGCGAACAGGAGAAGGGCCCATACACATCAGATGTTCTGCATCTGAGTCTCCCATTTGCTTTCATCCTTGATCTTCAGTATCCTTGATTAGTGTACAGAGGATTAAACTAGCAGTCCGATGGACAGGAGGAAACCACTCCTGGAATGGCTTTGGGGGTGCACTGCAGTTCACCCAAGAGGGTGCCGTCAGATGGACAGACAGGTGAGTCTTCTTGGAGCGTTGATTCGTGGCTCATCATGTACGTGTATGTCTGTGGTGCCTCAGTGGGTCTACCTATAAAACGAGGTTACTGGGTTGAACTGTGGAAGTCTGCAATGATTGCTAGAAACCTTCTAACCAAGGTCCAAGCATAACAGAGAAAGAAGGTGTAAGAGGAACAGAGAGAAAAAACCCCATGGGCTGGCCGAGTAGCGTGTTGGTTAAGAGCTGGCTTGGGACGCAAGCTCTGAGCAGCAGGGCCGCCAGTTCGGATCCCACATGGGGCCAGTGACGCTGCGCCCTCTACAGCTAAGATGGTGAACAGAAGCTTGACCTGGAGCTGGGCTGCCATGAGTTGCCGTCACGTGGGCTGCTGCAAGCTACTGTGAGCAGCCGTGAGCGGCCGTCCAATGGCCGGCGCCCGATCTGCCTCACCCGGGAAGAGCACAATGATCACAATACCAACATNTGAACTGTTTGTCCAGTTGGTACAAATTCATAATGAATAATCCCTCTGATATCAAAAAAGGTTAGCAACATCGTTGCAACAAGTTCATGAACTTAATTGTCAGATCTTGTATTTTCCTACAACCTTAGGTGAGAAGACATCTAAACTAAGACTGGTGGGCCTCCAGGGTCCACAGTATGTCTCTATCTCTGCATTCACTGAATTGACTGTGCACTGGTCACTCTGATCTTCAAAGCACTCTTATGAGAAAGTGTTTTATTAGTATTCCATTTCATGGAAGAGGAAGCTATGCCTGAGAGTTTAGGAAGTTTGTCCGAGGCCATTCAGCTAGTAAGTGGTAAAGACACACTTGATCGTGCGTTGCTCTGATTCTCTTAGACTCATTAAGCTTATTACCAGCATGACTGTTGATGAGAATCTCTTTAAGACGTACGTACTCTGAGCCCATCACCGTGTTAGGCATTCTGGAGATCCCGGAGGGCTACAAACGAGGCAACACCAGGACCTCAAGAAGCTTACAACCCAATTGAGGAGACTCACGTCCTTGAAATGATGGTGGAAGAAACTCAGGCCATGTACTAGTGATAAAAGAGCTAAGGCGGTCTGGCTCCACCCACTACAGAGGGCAGGATGGGCTTCCTGGGAAGGCCAGGCTTCATGCGAGGCCCTGCCTAATGGCAGAGCAAGACTTTTATTACTGCAACAATGCACAGCATCAGTACTAAGCTGCCAAGTTTTGCAAGAACTAGTGGTAAACATATACTAAGAAATAAAAAGAAACAAATAACAAGATAAAAGCCAGTTAACAGACCATACCACAACCTAGAAACATGTGACTGAAGCCTCATTGTTAATGCTTAAAGCAACAGACTGAAGAACTATAAACAGTGACAGCTCTCCTTTTATAAATTCATGATGCAGACTTTAACTTAACAAAAATGAAACTTGCCAACTAATTAATCTAAATTTCATTAATATTTGGAAAAAAAGATATGTACTAACATGGATGAGAAACTGATAAAAAGACAACTATTGGAAGGGTGGGACCAAGGCTGGGTGAGAATAAACAAAAACAAACCCACTAAAAAAGAAGACAAATGATGACCTCAAGGGGTTTAAAGAGGATTGGGGCAAAGAATGTGCAAAGATAATTCACAAAGGAAGGAATCCAAATGGCCAACTGAAATATGAAAAGATGACTCAACGCTCCTCATTACCAAAGAAATCCAAGTGGTAACACTGAGAGATTCACTCTCTCGGGTCAGCACACTTAATAAGAGCAACAAGGCTTTGCTCTTTGTATAGCATCCACTTCATAAAATTCTTGACTGAATTCTGAATGAAAAGCAGACCTGGCAGAGAGGGTTGGCAAAATGGGCCCTCTCAAGCACTGTGGGTGGGAGGACAAACTGCTTCAACTTCCTAGAAGGCAATTTGTAATGTGTTTCAAAACACAAAAATGTACTGCATTTCCCCATGTATAAGACGCACCCTTTTCCGAAAAATTTGGGGTCTAAAAACTGGGTGCGTATTACACAGTGGTTGTACGAGTGCAAAAACAAGTGCGAAAAAAGCGGGAAATGTAAGTAAAAAAAAATCTACAACCACTGTATAAGATGCACCCAGTTTTTAGACCCCAAATTTTTCGGAAAAAGGGTGCGTCTTACACATGGGGAAATATGGTATATACCCTTTAACCCGGCAATTTTATTTTCAGAAATTTACCCTAAAGAGAGAATTATATGTATATAAAAAGATATATGTAAAAGATGCTTATAATAGCAAAATGTTGGAAATATCCATCAATAAAGGAATAGTTAAGTATATTATTGCATAGATGCGATTCATTATAAATGTTAAAAAATGGTGATTTACTTTTGGAATGGAAAGATGTTCTAGAGTCACCGTTGAGTGAAAAAAGGTTAAGCACTTGTGTGTATGTGTGTACTTGTGTGTATGTGTGTACTTGTGTGTGTGTGTGTACTTGTGTGTATGTGTGTACTTGTGTGTATGTGTGTACTTGTGTGTATGTGTGCACACATTATCCATTCGTACATAACCCGGCATGGTTACCATTACTAGTTTTTTGGTGATTGTTAACGGCCAGTGGGACTGAGTTCTTTTTATTTTCTTTTTAAAAATGGGAATCGTAGCACCTATCTAATTGGTTTGCTATAAGAGTTAAAAGAGTAATTAGGGCAAGGGCCTTGGAACAGTGCCTACACACTGTGTTTATACACTGAATTTTCAAAACAGTTTACATTTGTATGCATCTTTAAACTCAAACAATAGAACTAATTTTTCAAAAAGATGATTCAGGGAGCAGTCAGTCAGGCACAAACACCCAAGTGTCTAAAGCACACTTAAGCAGCAAAGCATGAATGAGTACAAATTCCTACCATCACATACTGCACACAGGCATGGGTTGGGTGCAGGCTAGGAAAGAATGAGGCAGAATGGCCAGGCTTCGTCTGCAATGGCTGTTTTCTGGATAAGAGGCAGTCTGAGCGGAGCTTTCTCGTGAGGACAGGGCCATGAATTGACCATTGCTGTGGACTGGATGCTACTTCTCCCAAGACTGGGAGGCCGGGCCTGCACTATAGTGGACGGTGGTGAGGGTCATGGGTGTTGCTTTGTGAACCTGTGAGAGCCCTGCGGGAGGCCTCCTCCCCGACACATCTGACTGCCTTCTCCAGCACCGTCTTGCTTTTTGCCCCTGAAGGGCGGGACCAGAGGGCTTCCCTTGCTTGCAGTAACTGACCAGCTCAGGGCAACATGTCCTAACTGGTGAGTGGGAGGGGCCAGGCAGTGCCAACACAGACCCAGGTGCTCACAACACTTTCCCTGAAGAGCCCACTGAGGCGTGGGTTGCAGGAGCGGTGCTCGAAGAACGGGTAAAAGCAAAAGCGTTCTGCCTCCCAGCTTGCCCGAGTCCCCCTCCTGCGAGCACGGGGGAGAGAACATCTGGAACTGGTTTTGAGGCTCTCCAGCTGCAGAGCCACTCGAGTGAAGTTCGTGTTTCATTGGAAATTGCATTTCAGGGGCTTATAGACTGTCCTTTCTGATTCTCATCAGGGTGAAGTACAGCCTAGAAGACAAGCCGGTTCAGAGACCAAATCAGCTTTGCTTTGAAATGGTCTCCTTTCCCCACCCCCCTTTGAAAGCAGAATTAATGGTCCAGGTGGTGAGACATCAAAAAATGAAAGAAAAGGACTTGGGGTCATCTCAGGTGCACTTCTGTGCCTTCATAAAAATCAGACACACCCCCTGGGACAGAGCCCACCACACCAAGCCTCCGGAGCACTTGTCCTCCTAGGAAACAAGAACCAACAAGACTGAATCCATTTAAGTCGTTGGACTGGGGCTTGCCTCTATATGACTAGGAAAAAACGTGGATTCAAAATGTCTTCGAGCTTGTTGAGAGCCAAGGAGACCGTGGAGGAAATGCTAGACCCCTTTGGACAAAGGGGGCAGCAGAAGCAAGTCCCCCCAGACCTCGTGCCAGCTGTTGCCCGCACCCCACCATGTGCTTCTGCAGTTGCCTCCCCAGGCACTGGGACCCAGGCTTGTGAGCTACACAGCCTGGTTAGCGGTCGGCGCCAGCCCTTCCACCTGGGCCTCACTGCCTCTGGGAAAAGCAGACGCATTGGGAGCCCGTCCAGTGTGGAGGCAACATCACCTCTTCCTACTGTGCTAATGGTGAACACGGAACCTCTATTCTAGCCTCTCCTGCCAGCTGAGGGCTTGTTTCTCCCTCCGGACCTGGGGGCGGAGGCCGTAAGGGAGGGTGGGCGGGAGGGCATGGGGCCCTCCAAAGACCAAGTTTCTTGGGGTGGAGAGACACATGCAGGCCTGGGACACCACTGACACCGACAGAGGGTGAGTCACACAGGGCAAGACGTGGCTCTTCAGCTGCTGCTGTTTGTCAATCGCTCAGGCCAGATTTCCTTCCACATGTTACAAAAAGCACTGGAACTTCCTAGTTCTTTCTGTCTTAAGATTTTTGCAGATAGGAATTCCTACAAATCCCAGTTAGCATGAATGATCTGAATACCTCAAGGCATCTTCAATCATTAAGCTGAACAAAAACAATTCAATAGAG
>NW_017731396.1:2107319-2136268 GCF_001890085.2 Hipposideros armiger
TACAGCTAAGATGGTGAACAACAGCTCAACCTGGAGCTGGGCTGCTGTGAGTTGCCAATGACGGCGTAGGCTGCAATGGAGCTGCAGTGGGCTGCCATAAGCTACTGTGAGTGGGCAGCAGCTGGCGTGAGCTGCTGTGAGCCGCCGTGAGCGGCCCGGTCCAATGGCCGGCAAGCGACTGCCTCACCTGGGAAGAGCGCAATGATAATATCAACGTGGGCCAGTGAAGCGATGTCCTCTACAACTAGACTGAAGAACGAAAGGACAGCAACTTGTCTGTTCCCCTCCCCTGATTCCCCAATGCTGTTCCCCTCCCCCAATTCCCCAATAAAATCTTAAAAAAAAAAAGTTTAAAAAAAACCTAGGGCATATTAGGCCCCAGTAAAAGTGTCTTTAAAGTCTCTCCCTGGAGCACTGTGCACTTATCACAGGGTCTGTGTGAGTCCAAGTCCCAAACGAATTGCCAGCCTGGATGTCACTGTCCCAAGAAATCCCTCCCTCGCCCCATGACACCCAGAATTTCCTGGGAGTTGCAAAAGGCAACAGGAGCTCAATTTCTGGAAATAGGACAAGTGGGAAATGAGTTATGAAATGAACATTTATAATCTAGAGAAAGCTCATTTTCAAAGGCTCAAAGCTTTACAATAATCTAGAATTATCTCTGCTTTCATTATGCAGAAACCATGAACTAAAGGATGCCTGATGAAAACAATGCTTTAAAGGGCTCATCATACCTCTCTGGAAATGAAAGAAATAATTTTTTCTTTAAACTCTAGCCCTGAATCCGAGAGCACTTTTTTTTGAACAGACACTGGGGACCCCGACCTACATGATAACATCGTTGTGAGCCCGTCCTGGCGGGAGTTACACAGATAAGCCCCTGACGGTTCCAACAGCCCCACAGAAGGGGGTCTGATTCTACAATTCAAAACCCTTCAACAATACTGAACAGCGGACTGTCATGCGTCTGGAAAACATAACCGTTTTTGAAGAATGCTTTCCAAACCACGTAATGCTTTTAAAGCTGTTTATCAAAAGAGCTGGATGAGCCACAGTGGCCTGAAACCGTCTGTCAGCTGTTACAGGGTCGCATGCCCCATCCTAATTTCCGTGAAGGCTCCATCATTCTCGGTTGTCCTGCCCTCGGCAGACAACAGATGCCAATGTTTGGAGACATTCGCTACATAACTTTTACCCGACAAACCTGGCTCCAGGACAGATTTCCATGTCATGTGGGGCTTTTGGCTGAACTCTGCTCGAACCCAGAGGCATATCATTTACAGCAGACACTAACAATAGTTTGGGATCACCTGCTCTTCACAAGTGAGTTCAGAGCAAGTTCGTGGCCTCTGCACACCTTTTCCAGTGGGGTTCTCATACACAAAGGCTGAGAGCCCAGGTGAGTTCCTCCACCCAGCGATTCCACCCATGTGACGATCACAGGTTCGCAGGGCTGAATTTAACTGTCTATTGTGTGAAGAAAGAGAACGGGAAGGACAAAAGCCCAGCAAAGCCTATGAACTTGACGCAGCACTACGGCAAGTGGTGAGCACGTTTTCAGGGACAGGAAAAAAATAAGAGCTAAAGACATAATCCCTGTTTCACTTACGCTCAACATCCCGCATTCAGAGAGAATACGGACCCGGATGCCATTTCTTGAGCCCTGACTATACACCAAATGTCAACCGCAGTGCTTTATATACATTGTATCATTCAATCCACACCACAACCCACTGCCGAAGGCATGATTACTCCCATCGCATGGGAGTCAAAGGAATCTCACCTCAGAGTTCTGAATGGGGCGGGCAGGGTCGGGGAGGGAGGAAGACTTGCTCCAGGCCACAGCTAAGAAATAGCAGTGTGATGACTCAAATCCAGGCTGTCTGACTCCCCACCGTCCCTCTGACCTGGGGTTACAGACGTGAGAACCAACAGTGCTGTGGGGGCCCCTTCTCCATGCCTGCGAATGCCTGCTTCCTGTTCACATTGGCCACCATCGGGTCCCCTTGCCATTTCTTCCCCAGAACCGAGAAGACCTGTAATTTTATGTTATTTCCACGGCTCTCTCTGAAACAAGCTCCTCTCTTTGAAGAAAGACCTCTTGCCCTTGGAGTGTCAAGATAAGAAAACTTTCAGCAACTTCCCTTGGAAACTACAAAACACCCATCAGCACCCAGGATCTAAGTACAGTCGCTCACCAGCTGCCGGCCCCTCTGAATCGCTTTTATGGTTCAATGAGGGGTGGTGACAGGGCCGTGTCACTACTGTGGGGTGTGCGATTTCTTTCATGTTCCTGGGATCTGACAAGAGCCTTCTACAACCTGTTTCTTTACAACACACAGAATGAGAGATTAAAGACCAGTACCAGACTTAACGCTGGGGTTGGGACTACAAGCACTTCTCTCTAGATGCATTCTAAATCTTCCTGGGAGACAAGGGCCACTGGCCGCCTAAGCAAGCACTGTTCAGAAATTGTGATGGTTCAATGAAATAACACATATGAAGTACACAGAACAGTGCCTGGATCATAGTACAGGTTTAAAAACGTTAGCGCGACTGTGACTGCTGTTTATGAACACCACCGAACTTCAAGGGTGTTTTAGTAGAAATAATGATACGGATTTCAGCGAAACCACGTTAGTTCAGAGTTACTAGTTGGAGGGGGAGGGGAAAGGACATCAAGAAAGGATGAATGAATTAGTGAAAAGTCTAAATTATATTTATAGGACTTCTGATTAAATATGACAGATTGAGTCCAGAGACCGCTCTGAAGTGGAAGCAAAGGGATACAAATGGCATGAATCCAAAAGGATAAAGAGAAGGTGTCAACAATATTTTAGAAGCTGAAAAGCAGATGGGCAAGTGGTGCTGAAACGTAAGCCTGAGGGAGTGGAAGCCACAGAGCAGTGTGCTAATTAGCACGGCAAAGCCCTCAACTTCACAAAGATGGAGGCACGAGAAGCTCTGAAGGCCTGGGGCCTAAAGGGGCCAGGGAGGCGTGTGTGTGGGATGGTGCAAACAGGAAGATGGGTTACAAGTCTGGGTAAGAAGCAGGGGGACCTGTAGGTTCCTCTTTTGCCCCCACTCAGCCTGCTGCTCCTCAGCAGAGACTGGAAGCAGCAGGTCCCCACGTGACCCTTCCACAGTAAGGCACCCCGGCCCCACACAGGGCGTCCCCAGTCCGCTTGTTAGGGCCTCGTCTTTACACGGGAACAGAGCAGACGGTCAGGAATCACCAAACATCTGGGAACCGTCTCTATTCATGAAAGAAAAAGACCAACATGAACAAATGGAAGAGACCCTGAAGTTAAGTAAGCACGAGGGCATTAGCTGGATGGATCTAGAGAGCAACCAGTCCAGACCGGAGCCGGAGCATCGAGGGGAAGAATTTCCTAGAAAAATACTGACACCGATAACTTACTTAATACATTTTAAACATACAGAGAATTTCTGGATAAGTTAGTAATAGGCAGATAGACTTTTTAAATTTTTTTTTAAAGAAGTTACTAACCTCAGAATAAAAGAAGTTGAAAGTAAATAGGAGTTTGGGGGATAAATTGGGACTATGCATACAGGAAAACTAAGCAAACAACATAAAAGTAGTTACTAACTCCAGGGAGAAAAAACAAACCCAAAAGTGAAAGCAAAAAGGAAACAGAACCATAGTAATGTATGTGGCTTCTCTGGGAATATTATTTACAGTCATAATAATGTAAAAACTAAATATTGATTTACCCAAAAGGGATGATATAACTATTGAAAAATGGGGAGAGGGAACATGTATGTATAGCAATAGGAAGTAAAATGATACCAAGAAATAGTACTATACTAATTTTTTTAGAAACATGGAGGTAAATACCTCCAAATTGAAGAAACAGCCAAAAGTGTAGAAAGTGGTTGCGTCCGGGGAGCTGGAATCAGAGAGAAAGGAAAGTGGGGCAGGGGACTGCTGGTTTTTTTTTTTCCAGGTAGACATCTTTGACTTTGAAAAGTGTGGATGTGTTTATTTTGATAAAATAAAATTTAATTTGAAAAAAATAAAAAAATTGTTAGAGTGAGATAAGGTCAAAATCATAGGTTTTTAAAAACTGTGTCCTTATTAACTGTAGATCCTAAATAATATTTAGTAAAAACATATACGGTATGTAAAGAATAACAGAAAAATCAAGAGATCGTTAGCCAACTGTAAACCATTAGTGAAACTATAACGACTTGTTTGGAAACAGCTGTGATGGACCTGGTACTAAGGCAGAAAAAAATGCCTGTATCTGCCAAACCTCCAGCGTATACCATCCCACACAAACGCAGCTTGTTGTTTTCAAGAACAAATAGTTAAATCGCTAATGAAGGGGTGCTTCAAGAAAGCTATCGGAACCTTGCGTTAACCAACCTGTAGGACTATGTTAAGAATATTAGCCCCCAAACAGCTTGGTGATTCTCAAGACTCCGGAAGTCTTCAAAACAGTCTGTCGTCAAGTATTTAAATAGCCTCAGCACTTAGTACCCATTGTATCCCTGGAATGCAATAGGTCAACACTTAAACCAGCTAATCAATTTCCACCGTCCATTTGCCTATATATGAACGAATGTGTTTTCTGAGCAATTGGATCTAAATATCACAAGGTCAGAACTGGCTAAAATGAATCAATGGGGCCCCTCGATAGTTCAAACAAAACCGTAAAAACCCTTTGAGGTTCACACCTGTTCACTGGGGACGCGAAGGATCGCTGCACATGGTGACTTGGCCTTTAACATCTCAGGAGGCGGGCAGGTGCCAGTGAGCAATGGTGCTGCCTGAGCGGATGAGTGGTCTAGGGAACAGCCTGCCCTCCTCCCACACTGGCAGCCTCAGTGAGCCTGCGCTGGCCTCCACCTCGCCCACCACCTAACCCACTGGGGTTAGCGGGGATTCCTGCGACCCATTGTCCACATAATGAGAAGTTTTGCTCCTTTGAAGTTTTCTGCGGTCCTGGGATTTTATGATACGGCTTGAGTCACCCCTGCCATTATCTATGTTTGAAGTATGTTTGGGGAAAATCTACTAGGGAGCTGGCTCTGGTGTTAACACAGAACAACTGCCTCATAAAAACGGCTTTCTACAAGAGTTCAAAGGAGCTTATCCAAATATTGTGGGTTTGTCCTGCTCCCCCAACTCTGCCAGGGTAGAAAGCTGAGGTTTGGCCAAGTCAGCTCTGACACAGATATACCTTCTCGATTTCCTGACTCGGCTCCGGGCAGTGCTACCACCACCGAGTGGCCTTTTGACGAGAGGGACCTCGCACTTTGAAGTAATCTGCCCTGCACTTACCATGCTGCGGAAGTTAGAATTTACTGGGACGGTAGGTTAAGGTGAAGGACTAAATTAGGTAAATTATTGGGAGAGGTCTTTCTGATATGTGATAAAATCTTTCCAACTGTTACTTCAAGAAACCCAGTAAAAGTCAGAAGCAAACCAGGGAGGCTGACAACTGCTGGCAGGAAGCCAAAGCGAAGCATCGCGTTACAGTATCTCCTATAGTTTAATCCACATTAATCCCCCTCTGCCGATAGGTGCTATTCATCAGCGGATGATGGACCATCGCCATCTCCTCAAATAGAAAACAGCCCGGCGAGGAAATTAACCAGGTACAGGTAGTTTTGGCTGGTGGCATATTCATGGAGGCTCAGGAGGTGAGAAGGGTGGCACTGTTTTCACATTTCTGCAAATCTCTTTACATCGCGCTTAACAGAAAACAGCTGCAGTCTCTTATCTGCTCCTACAGTCAATCTGTTGAAACATCACACCTTGTGTAGCTTCTGGAAAACTCCACCATACATTGATTAGAGAATATTATTATAAAAGTAGTTTTTTTATCTATCTACATATGAATTGACATATAAATATATAAAAACAGGCTTGACCTTATGGATCCCTGAGAGGTTCTGGGGTTCCCCGGGGCTCCCCAGACCATATTTTGAGAACCTCTGTTCTAAAAGTACTCATATGTGCAAATTTAGTGCTAATTAGAAATCAGTTTCCTCCATGTATTAAAGTAAATCCACTACGGATACAGATTAGTCACATTGTTAACCTGATTAGAGTTATAGAAACCTGATATAATAAGTGTTTCTTTTAGAGTATATTGTGATTAAAATGTTTTAGTGATTCAGTCTTATTTTCTCCCTGTTTGACAAATGAGTGAGAAACTTATTAAGAACCTGTCTTTGAGAGGCACCCTGGCAAAAGAGTACTAGATAAAGGTACTGGGGTAATGAAATAGGGTTAACTGTAACGCCTAAACCTACCTTTTCTTCCCCCAAAGGTTATAAGCCTTTACTTGTAATACAACAGTCTTCAGTTCCCTGCAACCCACTTGTCCTCTGTGCATCTCAGAATGACCTTACAGTCGGAAGCTCTCTGGGAGCAGGGAATTTGAACTCAACCCTAAATCCTCTCTTGACGGGAGACTGCAATTTCATCCTGAGCCAAGAGGGATGAGTCTTTAAGGGGCAGCCATGACAGTTACAGGGTAGTCATCAAAACCTGAAAATAAACAAACCTAATGCCTTTGAGGAGGAATTCCATACACGGTAAATGGTTTTTCATGCTTCTCTGATGATGCATGAAATACAATTTTTTTCCTCAGGAAGCAATACACTGTTCTGTTTCTCTTGAAGTTCAAACCAAAAATCTCAAATGCACATCTCATGTATACAAGACTGGGTGTCATTCCAGAGTCTTAAAAATCAAGTCCCTCAACAAGGCAGGGACTATGGACGGACAACAGCTTGATTATTTCATTTTTAAATGGAAGAACCCAAATCAGAAAGCAATCGAACTTTCCATTCTATCTTCTTTGAGCAAAGACCTACTGCTTGAGACACAAGGACTGTACTTTAAAGATATACACGCATAAAGTCAGTTTATTTTTACTTTTGGAAGCAGGATTGTACCGTTTCCATGAAGTCAGTCATCTCTGCATGCCAAAAATGGCAAAAAATAGACGCTCTCCTTTCAAGAAACGATTATAAAGTACCATGACCAAAAAAGTGGTTTTCTTCCCTAACAGATAATCTTGCATAAAAATGAGTCATGGGATTTCAGAAGTGGAAAGGTTTTCTCAAATATGTGTGTGCAGGAACACACACACCTTCCGTTTCTTTCAGCAATGGATATGAGCTTTCCGTAAGTTCTGCTATAATGAGAATGGCACTGTCTGGAGCTTTTGAGTGAAAGGGGGGCACAGTATTTGGAGTTCAGCAAGAGGGAAGAAGTCTGTGTTAGAAAATAAGATTTCTCAGCTTGCATTCCTGGGAGACGAATTTTCACTTATAAGGAAGGCATGAAGGACTGTCAAGATGAAGTTCATCAGCTGAGTTTCAGACCCGAGTGAGGCAGCCGATGCCATTAGCACAGCTCTGAATGTTATTAGGTCTTCCGGGATTGCTCAGGAGTGAGAAAATGGCCCATCTTCCTCCAGGCATTCTGTGGAAAGGTCTGCTCTGGCAAGATCAGGAGGTCAGAAGACATGGCTCACACCTCATACACACCCAGGGGTGAGGAGAAGACAGATCACGTGGCCGCCTCTGTCAAGTTCTGTGCCACTTTGGGGCAACAAAAGAGAGAGACGAACAGTCCCTTTCAACAATAACTTTTCAGTTTCCCGACAGTCGGATTCTCTCTCATGATGAAACTGGTATGTCAACCAATGCACTGGCTGCCCTACGCAGTAGACAGTTACCAAGCCAACAGCCATTTATGCTCAAACATAAGAAACTGAGCCTCTGGGTCAGACATGTACCAGGCTCCGGCTTTTCACCCTTCCTGACACACATGTCCTTCTATCGATGCTGCTAGAGTCCACAGGACTCTTCTGGAAGGAGCATGTTGGACTCCTTAACCAAGCATGAGGCAGCAGCCACGGGACGACATGGCCTATCTTTCTGAAGGGTTAATTTTATTGGGTAGTAATGAAAACCACTTTCTTATTAAAACAAACATGGGATAAAATGCAAAATTCATTTACAGTTTCAAGACAAAACAGAAACATTCCAGGAAATGCTGGCTTCGCTCTGCCCCCAGATACATGGGCTGTCAGTGTGCTCTCCTCGGCCCGGGATGGAAAAACTTGAGAGCACTGGTGTATCCTAACAAACATTTAAATGTCTGTTAAGTTTTTACCTTTAGAAGTTCCCTAAAGGCTCAATTCAAGCCAAGTCTGCCTGACGTGTTATGTATAATACCAAGAAGAGCACCCGGCTGCTTTTAGGGGCGAATAATTCAAGGCAGGCCTGCCGGCCTAGGACGAGAGAGCAGAGGAAGCACTGCCTGGGTTCCCTTTGCTGACTTTTTTCTGACCTGTCCAGCCCGCCGGTACTCAGCTCTGGTGGCCCCAAAGCATCTGAACCCTTTTATCCCAGAGAATCATGGGCAAGACGCGAACACTTTAACAAAAAGAGCTTTTCTTTAAGAAAACCCACTTCAGTTTCACGTCTAAGAGGCCATTAACGGAGAGTGCCTTTAACAAATTTTGGGTGGTGTCTCAGGGGTGTTTTTACAGGAAAAATCAAATATGCCCACCATAAATCTTTTCTGTGAAGTCAACCGAAAGGTGACTCAAAAGTTCTCGGAGCAACTGGAATTTCCATCTCCGTGCACGATACAAGGGTCCTGGGATTCCAGAACGCGATCAGAGCCCTGACGGCTGTATTCCTAAACACTGATCTGTGTTACCCTTCAAATGCCCCTTCCTCCTTATCTAACTTAAATAATGAGATAAGCTCCAACACCCCTGAGCTTTGTTAAATCAGTTTAAGTATTTCAAGCTTTGCCAATGCGCTCCCACCCCCCCTCTCCCTCCATTTTGGGTCTTGACTAAAAAGGTGAAGAAATGTTTTGGAGAAAGCCTCAGGGCCCAGCTTCATAAATCTTCGCAAGCCACTTTCCTAAAATCCCAGGCAACCCAATGCCTGCAACAGATGGCACCGAGAGAAAGAAACAAGCAGACCACAGCCCAGCTGGACGCGCCTCTTCTCCACGGCGTTTTTGCCTCTCTTCTGAGATGGCTGCTCCTGTGTCTGTGCAGCTTTCTACCCAAGTACCTTTTCCAATATCACCATCAAACCCCACCACACAGGCCGAGAACGGGGCCCGCATCCCAGGGGGTGCCCTGTTCTGGCCTGTCTGTTTGAAGGGTGGCAGGGCTTTCCTCCATGGTTTCAATGGCACCACAAGTGCGACTGCATCTGTGCCATGTTCCTGAACTTGACTTGGGAACAGACAAATGTGGCCCAATACATGGAGACTAGAAGATGCAACCTGAGCCAGCAGAATGCTGCCTTGGAAGAGGAGTCTTATTTCAGTTCCAAACCACACATACTTGTACAGTTAACAAATGCAGCAGGGGATACTGGTCCACAGCAGTCATGTGGAGGCCAAAGGCTCGGCTGGCCCCCACCTCTTCTCCCCCACCCCCACCTGCCTTCCCCAGAACGATGAGATTGCATGGGAATTTCAGAGAAAAGTTGGTGGCTGTCCTTTTGGAACGCCTGCAACAAGGAGAGGAACTTGGAAGTATTTTCATCTAAAGGAACTTAAGGAGGGGGGTTCCCTATAAATAAAGTCATGCTCAAATAAACACAAGAAAGAGCCAATGTTTCCTGTAAGGGCACTTTTCAGATGGATTACTGGAAGGAGTATTCTTTCACAGTTTTATGGCTTACTTTGCTATCATCTGCTTAAAATTTGGGTCATTTAAAACATCGATGCTAAGATCTGAGCCTTCACTTGGATGAAATATTACAAAGGAGGCAGAAAGTCTCATTCCAAGAGCAGACTCAGAGGCAGAGCTCTTGGACTCCTGGGTTCTATTCCTGGCTCAGTCCCTGGGCTCAGGTCAGCCCTCGGTCAGAATCTCACTTCTAATCCCTTCAAATCATTTGTTAGTCCCTGTTGTCTAAACAGTGGGGAAAAACCCTGAGTAACACCCCTGGATCCTGTTCAATCAACGGGGATGGCTGGAGATGGTTATAGCTCACTTCCAAGAAACCGGGGTGATTTATCCCTGAGTAGAACTATCATGCTCCTAAGGGATCACAGTGTCATCAGAACAAACCCTCCCAGCACTGAAACATTTCTCCACCTGCGTGAATCCCTGTGCTCCTTTCATGTCGTTCAAAAACAATATCACCCAGCCTTTTATAGTTCTTTATAGCTTTCACATTAAAATAACTCTGGTGAGGCTTCAAACCTCTGAGAGGTACAATAAATAGCCGGGCATATTTATCCCTAATTTATAGATTAAAAAAACTGAGGCTTACACAGGCTAAAAGACCGACCGAGGGCCCAAAGCTAATAAGGAAGGGGGTTGGGACCCAGATCTGTTGTCTCCCAAGACAAGTGTTCTTTGCTCTCTAACATATGGACATTCATTAAGCGCCCTACTTTTGGACATCTAGATAAATGGTCTGAGGGAAATTGGCTGAAGTGTATCAGAAGAATTGGTGTTGTGTTTTCAGGGCAAGAAGGGTGGAAAGGCAAATCTCTTGGAGGCCTCCCGTTAGCATGGGTCTAGCAGTGCCCCACTCACCTCCCAGACCTTTGGCCACGCCTACACCACTGCTGGCTCCTTCCCCGGCCTTTGAGCTTCCATGTCCACAGGCATGTGACTACCTGGCTGTTCCTCACTCATCATTTCAGCTTTTGTTGCTAGGAGGCGTGAATGGCTAAGCAGACAGCTGTTCTGGGAAATCTGCAGTTCAAGTTCAATTAGACTGCCCAATTACTGTTTGCTTCAAGGCAAAGTGCATAGCTTCTCTGCACCCATTTGATTCTCTCCTCTCTTCACCTGGCCAACTCCAACCTATGCTTCATCTCAAATAGCACTTCCCTGGGGAAGCATTTCTTGACCCACTGACCATAGGTTAGCCAACTACCCTCTGCCATTTGCCGTCTCACAGCACCCTGTAAAATCTCCTGTGTTATGACCACAATTACAGCCAATAATTATTTATATGATTATTTGTTTTATGTTTGCTGCCCCACTTGATTGTAAGCCCTCTTGGACCAGGGACAGCATTCCTTTATATCGCTTCTGCTATCTTACCAACCCTGAGTTCTTAGGGACTTTTCAGTCAGTATTTACCTACTGAAAATGAATGAATGACACATATATGCTGGCTGACACTAACTGGGACCTTCTATGGCAATGCTGAAATGCTGAACAACTCGTAAACATGACAAGAACACCTTTCTTTCTGTAGCAACCATTCTGTGCCTTTCTTGTGCTCCTAAAAAGAATACAAAACTTTATGGAGATTTCCAAACTGACATTATAGAAAATTCAAGAGATTGCTTTCCGGTAAACATCATTAACGCTCACAGCACAAAATGATCATATTTACAAATTTTAACATGTACACCTCCATCCCTTGACCGCCTTGGGATGTTAAGAATAAGGATGGTGCTTTCGGAATTCTTCGGGGACGTCTGCGATACTCACGCTTCATTAGGTCGCATTGTTCTAACAAAACACTAGAGGTAGGATTCTTGGGCTTTGAGCAGACACGGCAAAAGGAACTGGAAATACTTTCGAAGGCTCCCTACTGCCCCTCCCCCCCAACTCCATAAATGCTTCGAAATATACTCAAGGATTGTTTGAGCTCTGTAGCTGAGAATAGAATGTAACTTAACTAAAGTAAACTCGACGGATCCTTTTTTAAAAAGCAGCTGCTTCCAGATGGAAGACATCCTGGCAGAGCGTGTTACATGGTCCCAGTCTACAATCTCAAGCATTTCCCTACTGCAGTACTGTGTCATCGGTAAAGTTTCCTGGTGACAGATAAATGGATTCATTTTAATTGGGGACGATTTCACTTCAAATCCTAATTGAGGGAGTGCTAGGGTGTGGACATGGCCCAGGCCCTCGGCATTCCAAAAGGGCACACTAATTCACTCAGGGAATATCTGCTAAGCAGGCAGCAGCAAAATCCTTCTGGGCTTAAGTGGGGTCCAGCTTGGCTAGGAGCTGTACCATTCATTATAGCCTTTGTTGATAAGATCCCCAATTAGTCACTCTGAAAAAGGGAGGCTAAAATAGGCCACAAACACAAAGAGCTAAGTTACAGGAGTTGGATTCTGTGGGATTTGGAGCCATATGGGCTGTGGCTGGTTTCCTGTCTCAGCTGGTATCAAGGCCAGACAGCATCCCACAGCAGAGCTGCCAACTTGCTCGGGGAGTTTCGTGAGGAGGCTGGGAGACTGGCTGGCACTTTCAGGTTGAAGAACTAAGAAGGGACAGACCCACGTGGTGAACCACGTCAGGGATTCAAGAATGATGCCACGGCGCTCAGGAGCAAGACAGCTGACGGCCTGGCAGTTTTCTTAGTGGGCACATGGGGGGTCAGTCTCGTTAGTTTGGTGAACAGGGGAGGTTTGTAAGGATGCAATCCTGTTTCTGGTCCCTCTAATGAAGAAAAACAATTACACACACACACACACACACACCCACACACACAGTATATACAGATACATGGATAGACACAGGTATAGATAAAGATCTGCAAAATTTCATGGCACATTTTTGTGCCTCGTTTTCATGTACTTACATTAGGCAAGTTAGAAATTTTAGCTATGTGTATACAAATATTAAAAAAAAAAAATCACAGGCCGGCCGAGTGGCATGTTGGTTAAGAGCTGGCTTGGGACACCAGCTCTGAGCATCAGGGCCCTGGTTTGGATCCCACATGAGGACCAGTGACGCTGTGCCCTCTACAGCTAAGATGGTGAGCAGCAGCTCGACTGGAGCTGGGCTGCCGTGAGTCGCCGGCAACAGCGTAGGCTGCAGCCCCTGCTGCAGTGGGCTGCTGTAAGTTACCATGTGTGACCGGCAGCCAGCGTGAGCGGCCGGCAGCCGGTGTGAGCTGCCGTGAGCAGCCGTCCAATGGCCAGCGACCGATCTGCCTCACCCGGGAAGAGCGCAATGATAATACCAACATGGGCCAGTGAAGCAACTTCTCCACAACTAGACTGAAGAACAAAAGGACAGCAACTTGTTTGTTCCCCTTCCCCTGATTCCCCAATAAAATCTTAAAAAAAAAAATCACATCATTAAAGCAGAAAGTATATTACTAAACATATCAGTATGGACTAGGAGAGGCAGCAGACCTGGGCTAGAAATTGCAAGTCCCTCCCCCCACGACCACTGACCTGGGGCCACTCAGTGTGGCTGTGTCTCTCACCGCCTGGGCTGTTTCGGACGCGAAATCCAGGGCACCTGCCACTGGCTTGGTTACAGTGCCAACGAGCCCTTTCCCAAGGCCGGATATGAAACCGCTCACACCCCCTTCTGTTTTCACACCTTCCACTGTCGAGGTTATCACACTGGTCAGTCCACCAATGATACCTGGCAGGAAAGACAAGGGCTACTGTAACCAGGCCAAGGACAAAAGCAACAGCATTTAAAGCTAAACCCCCCAATTCTGTGCACCTGGCAAAGTAACTCAGGGACATTCTGTCCATCTCTGGATAGGCCACAGGCAGGCCAACCGAAGATAGAAAACCAGCAGATATGTCCCTTAATCTGGAGTCAGAGAATATATATTATATATTTGTCAGAAGTATAGTATGCTTTAAAAAAATCAAAGGAAAGCTAAGAGGCTAACAGTGGGACTTTTCAATTCCAGAGCTGGGGCAGCATATGGGCTATCAGGGAGGGGATACAGACAGCAAGATGAAGTCAACAGACTAGAAAGTAGGGCTCTTGGGGAACACTGGGGTCCCATAAAATGTAAGGCAGAGAGATAACTAAATACAGACCCTCAGTTTTCAAAGAACACAATGACTGGGCAATGGCACCAAACGTTTGAAATGGGGCAAATGCTACCACACACTGCTGGAATCAGGTGTAGGCAAATCAGAGCAAATGAAGAAGCCTTGATGAGAGTCACCCCAAAAAGCTGCCAAAGCCAGCCAGGACCCTCACAGGAGTCGGTTCAAAAGACCAACCCAGGTCAAAAAGATATTCCAAACATTTTGAAAGTTGACAGCGGTGACCTTAGAGAGCCTCAAAAGTGGCCAGAAGTTGGACAAGGCTGGCGAGGACACGGGCTTGCAGGAAAGAAGTGGGCTCTGTCCAGGGAGCATTTCCAGGATTTGTGCCAGGGACACTCACAGGATGTTTACCCTTTGACGGTGGGGGTGTGAGGAAGCTCTCTAGGCTCTTCAGCTCTAGTGAGACAAATTGGTAAAGGAAATTCCTTGGGTGAGAACGTACTAACAATTCACAACGTTCCTTCTGGACTCGGGGTCTGTTTGCTCCAATGAGGCAATATCCATTCCCCAACCTTTGGCACAAAGTTCATGGCAGAGACAGAACATGACTGAGCCTGGGTCAAGCAAGGCCTCCAGTCAGAACTGAGCAGGACGCCCAGTTTTGAAACCAAGGCGACTATTATCTTTTAAGGGTTTTTTTCATCCTGAAGAAAGAGCTCACTCCAGGCTACTGCTTTCCTAGAACCCAGAGATAAATGGGTCTTCTCTGGATGACGCTGCTGGCTCCCCGTCTTAGAATGGCCTAACCGTCTCCTGCAGATGCTGCACGTATCATCAGAATGACTTGTGGTTGGAGGGGAGTTGGAGACCTGAAACCAGTCACCCCCTTTCTCGGCACACTGGCGTGTCCATCTAAAAAGTGAGGACAGCCATGCTTTCTCTCCACATCCCAAGGATGCTGGCTAGATAAAGGCAATTATGCATAGCAAAGCATCTATATCATTAAAAACCAGTCCTCTATTCATCCAATGCGCCATCATTGCAGTTACTAGAAAGAATGATTAAAGTTTTAATCCCAATGATTGCTCAATAATCAGCTTTCAAAGTACGCAAACAGATTAATTTCAGCCAAATTCTACTTCTAGCTTGATGTCTCCTTGGGGGCTGCTCCCTTTCCAGTTGGGCAGGCCCAGGAAAAGCAACGGCATTTTGATCCAAACCTCACCCTTAGGAAAGTCGATAAACAAAAACTCTGTCCTAAACACAGAGAAATACGATTTTTTATTATCTATATTCCTTCTTCCTCTAAATGCAGATAATCAAAACTTCATCAGTCTTGATATGAATTCTGATCACTTCAGACTATTCCTAAGAATCTGGTACAAATAGTTCAATTTAGTAACCATTACTAACGCATGAGCTATCTGCCAGGTTACCATGAAAAGTACTAGGTGTAAAGGTGAATACAAAGTGGTCTTGCTGCTTTCCTGGCCCTCACAGCCAATCAGAAAGTAAGACACACACAGCTGACTACATATGCAACCCAGGCTGCCACGTGTGCTCTAATCATCGTTCATTCTAACTGGGGACAGTGGAGTTAGGCAAATGTCATCTGAGTTGGGACTGATAGGCTGAGGAGGATTTTGACAGGCAAGGAAGCAGGCGGAAGGCGGAGCACAGAAGGACCGTGAATGAGCAAGGCCCCGGAGGCATGGGGGCAGTATGGGGCTCCGGGTGGCTGAAGTACAGCGTGGCCAGGGGACAGTGGGTGGAATTGTTGGCTGGGTTTACATTTCCAAGGGCCCTGCACGCCACACTACGAAGTTGTTGAGAAAAATACAACAAAGGGCAAATGGGTCAGAATGAAAGCATTGACAGTCAGAATTCAAACAAATTCGGAGACTCAATGCACTTGTGCCATCCCCTCCATCTCCTGGGCACATGGCTTTACAATCCCTGTGCATGTGCAGGTACATATACGAGACTCAGAAACATCTGGGCCACAAAGCTGGCAGCCAATTCCACATGTCCCTTCCTATGCAAGGGATGCTTAGGGAGCAGGAGGCAAGTCTTAAAGCAGCAGTTCCACATTCTCAAAAGGGGTTCAGCTGATTACACCTCAGGACACTTTGGGAACAGAAGCCAGAGAACAGGAAGGAACTGCAATTGCACAGCGTTTGGAAAATGAAGAAGATGTTCTCACAGGCTGTACCATTTCAGCTGCAAGGAGGATGAAAACATCATCAGCTCAGAAGGCGATGGCACACCAAGGTACCAAGCCAGGGTCTGCACTGCTGTCAGCTTTCTCTTTCTACTTGCAGTTGGCTGGGAGAAGGGGCGCCTCTGAGGGACTGTGGCGAAAGAGCCACTCCTCCACAGCCTGACCGCAGGTGACTTACCATGAGCCAGGCCGTGAATGCCAGCGACCAGGTGCTCACCACTCGTGGCTGCGTGGTACCTTATATACTCCCGTTCCGACTGATGTCGACTGTCCATCGTCTTCCCCAAGCCATCGGATAATGTCCCCGCAAACTGCAATGAATGAAAAACAGAAGGAAAAGAGCTTTAAAGCCGTAGCAGTGTTCTTACTATTTTATTTATTTATTTATTAAGAAGATTTTATTGGGGAGTTTGGGAAGGGGAACATTGTTTTTTTTCCAGGACCCAACAGCTCCAAGTCAGGTTGTTGTCCTTCAATCTTACTTGTGGAAGGTGCAAGCTCAGCTCCAAGTCCAGTCGCCGCTCTTAATCTAGTTGCAGGGGGGCACAGCCCACCATCCCATGCGGGAGTTGAAACGGCAACTTTGTTGTTAAGAGCATGCGCTCTCACCAGCTGAGCGGCTGCTCAAGGTTCCCTGTTCAATCTTAGTTGTGGGGCAGGCGCAGCCCACCATCCCATGTGGGAAATCGAACCGGCGACCCTGTTGCTCAGAACTCCCTGTTGCTCAGAACTCACCCTCTAACCAACTGCCTAGCCCGACCGGCCCCTATTTTAATTATTTTAAATAAATACCTTCCCTTGCTCCTGAGACTCAGGAAAAACACCAATGGAGAGAGACATGAACGGCCAAATTACATACACTGTGTGTCTGTCCCAGGAGATTGGGTCCCAAGCATTGGACACGTATGAATTGTGGGGTGCTCACTGGTGGGCACAAGGTTTGCAAAACCACTACTGAAATCTATAATGACATTTACCTTCCTCAATACTACTGCAAATTTACCAAAAAGTAAAGGTATAACAAAAAGGCCTGGGGGAGGAGAGGCGAGCTTTGGTGTCCCACAAAGTGAGGACAGAGGGAGGCTCTCTGTTCAACAATCAGTGGGATACAAAATAGGAACAGTGGACAGCTGTGGCTTTACAGTTTGGTATCCAATTTTTAGAGGCAGCAATTGCCCTTCAGTATTGCCTTTTCTTTCACGTATCCGACAATTACCGAGCGCCGAGGTGCCTGGCCCCAGGTGTCAAAAGGAAAAATGAAGTATATGGACAGGTTAACAGGTTAGGTCACTTTTCATACAAAGTGGCAGATTTGAACTCATGACTTTAAATGCAAAATCCTCCCCCACCAATCAGAGAGAGCTTTTATTTACCTTGGCATATTTTAACTAGAGAAGCTGTCTCATTCATCAAAGCTGGATAAAAAGGACATAAAACTCTGTTTTGTCACAAGACAATTTGAAAAGGTTTAAAGTGACAGTTAATAAACCACAGGGTACTTATCCTCATCGTTCAGGCATAAAAAGGGAAGGATATCAAATATATAATTAACCTTCTCGGGAAGGATCTACCAAAACAAGTGGTTTAAGTGCCAATGACCCAGGACTAACCTTTTAGAAAACTCACAGGAATGCTATTCAGATATAAAGCTCAGTGGGAAGGTTCGCAGCAAACAGCCGGCCTTGAAGACCCAGGACGCTGGGCAGACATCGGGGCCCTGTTACATTCTGGTCTGGCAAGGGGGGTTACACAGAGCTGCCCTGGAAGCCAGCAGTCCTTAGGCTTCTTGACACTAGTGACAGGAGAAGGTGAGTTCTGGACATAGAAGACGGATAAGAGGAAGAAACAATTCCAGGTAAAGCAATGGTTCCTGGAATAAGATACAGGAACACGCCTTCCGTTTGCTCAGTCCAAATGCTTTCCAATCCAGGGCAGGGATTACTGACCTTTCTGGAGATGTAATCCCTATCATTATTTGCTTTTTGCCTTATCTTCTCCGTCACTTCCTAATTAGAGAACTTCAAGTTAACGAAAATTAATTTCACAGTTTACCACGGGATGTTGCAAAGCCAGCAATATGAATCACGAAGTGGGGGTTTTAGGAAGGGACCCCATCTGAGAGCCACGAGCCTGAGCAAACCAGATTCTAGTTCTCTCTCAACTATTCCAGGAGCTACGTGACCCTGAGCAAGGGGCGCCACCTCTAAGCCTCCCTCCCGACATCCGGAGAATAGTGACGGTACCGACACTGTCACGTGGCTGGAAGGGCTGGTGACAGTGGCTCAGGGGATGGGATCTAGTTAGTGTTCTTACTGTTATTACCAGTCAGCTACTAGTCCAAGGAGGTACATCTGCCTCATTTGAAGAAAACCTTTCGAAGATTTAGAATGATGGTCATTTGCACTAGGCTTTACCCTAAAAAAGAAAACCTTTCTTCCCAGCAGATAAACACCAGCCTCCAAAGTGACTTTCTGGAGTGGTACCATCTACAAAATTAGAGTGCTGGTTTCCAGAACGCTTTCCAGCTCTGACAGTGTGCGATCTACGATCCAAGTTCGAATGTCTCTATTAAGCACTCGCTCTGGGCCCAGCACGGACAGCGAGGACACAAACAAGCAGCGGCCTTGGGCCTACGCTCAAGGATGACAGCCTCGTTAAGAAGACAACAGCTCCATATGTGGCACAGCCCACGACAGGAACCAGAACGCAAACTGTTAGCACTCAGGAAGCGAGAGAGGGGAGGGGAATGTGACCCTGGTTTCCGCAAAGGAAAAAAAAAAAAAAAAAAGCCCCTGCTATTTTCTGGAATTCTGTAGGGTGCCAGTGCTCTTCACTCAGGGTCAGGGTCCGGACAAAAACGTCTCTCCCTGATGCCACAGAAGAGTGACAGGGGCCTATGGGAAAGCTGTCATCAGAAGCGCATCGCGAGTGCTTCCAAGGGCACATGGGCCACCTGAGGTGGTCCGGCAGTACTCAGGCTACTTGCGGGGTCTTATTTGTGTGAAAAGAGGTATTTCCTTGGAAGACATCTTAAGGTAAGGTCCTGTCCACCTGTTCTGGCAGCCGACTAGGAACAAATTAAAAGTCCCAAAATACTCCCCCCAAGAGAATAATTGAGGCAAACTGCCCAATACCAGCCCCTCTCCATCCACTACCCATCAGTAAAACAAGTTTAATGTCGAGGGTTGATGAGTGAAGCTGCACCAACAGCCTAACTGCCCACTGGTTGTGCTGCAGCGGCCTCGAAGCCCCCAGAACTGCCTGGTCCTGGGGATACTCTGGACAGAAACACCACACTGACCTCAGGAGGATGCCCTCAGAGACCACTCTTCCCTGAAATGCCAGATTCCTCTGTGGGCTTCTCAAGTGCCTCTTCATTGCCATGAAAAGGTGCCTGCATCTATTCAACTTCCTCTAGGACTTTCGTCTGAATTCCCACTTCTCTGTCTATAAAACAATTACCCCTGCAAGCTGAGTTGTCCTTGGTCACTTGTGAGTAAAAGATGTAAACATATTAACAGGATATGATTACAGAAGTCTTCACCCCTAGAAATGAGATTTTGAGAACTCGGAAAACTTGGGAAGATGCTGAAATCTGTGATCCAGCCAAACCCAGGCTGATGAGAGGTTAATCGGATTTTACGGAGAGAGACGTTTTACAGGAACTAAACCAAAGCCAGCCTGGTGAAGGGTCCTGTGGTCAAAGGCTGGGCCTTGGGCCAGTCCACTGGGCTTCTGACTGCTGAATCCAGGGCACCACAAAGCCTGTGGCCTCCTCTCTCAGGGTGGGAGCCCTTAGTCATCCTTAATTCCATCTTCCATTCCCCATCTCAGTGGGGAAGTAAATCACACCCCGTATCTTATTTCTCCCTCAAAGATAGGACTGGAGTGGGGCGTGATTCCAGTAAGCACTCGTTATGGGTGCCCTCTGGCACTGTCTTCTCTGAGGCTGGGAAGTGTTATTTCGCCCATGTCCTTGACATTGAAGATGACTGTCGAAACACAGCAGATATCCAGGTACAACATCACACAGGAGTGATGGCACAGGACATCCTTTGAATTCATTTTGCAATTTTTTCAGAGCTGATACGCTGTCTGGCATGTTCATGGATGATCAAAATGGGACATGAAGAATGGAGGCTGCCATTCTGATTATTCAGACACAGGGAAAGCTAATCGCAGAGGCCCTGGGGAGAAGCTGAAAATCACAAGAGGCGCAAGTGCCATCCAGCTAGGCAGCCAGTCAATAAACCCATCAATCAAATGTATACGGAACCCCTTCTGTGTGCCACGCAGGTGAATGAGAACCATAAATAAGAAGTGGTTTCTGCCTCCTCCTTTAAGGACATTCGTTAGGAGGTTTCTGTGTGGCAGAACAGAAAGACACTCACGCCTGAGTTTGAATTCTGACGGTGGCATTTTACAGCTGCGAGGTCATAGACAAGTAATGTAATTAATTTCTGCGAGCCTGTTTCCTCATCTTCAAAATGGGGATGAGGAAGTCTACTTACAAGGATGCCGTCAGGGTTGGTTTAATACATGTAGAGCACTAGATAATCCATGTAAAGTACTAGCACAGAGCCTAATACACATGAGGCCTTCAATAAAAACACTATCGAGTTATCTGAACTTCAATTTCTTCATGTGCGACAGGGGAGCAATCGGATCGCACAGGGCCGCTGTGAGGATCAAGTGAGATGGGGCGCCTGCGAAGCCCTTGGCAGAGTGGAAGCCAGCGTGGAAGGAGCATACAGGCAGCAGGGCAGAGAGCATGTGCCAGGCTCCCACACTGGGAAAGGACTAGCAATTAGAAGGAAATTTGCAGATAATTTGTAACTCTACTCGGTATAAACATTACCTCAACGCCAGAAGCAGCATTTGCAGAGACTTAAGTCACTGTGGCTCATTTTGTAGCAATTTCAAGTCCACCAAAACTGAAGGCTGCAAGTGAAGGCTGTCCTCGCTAAAATGAAGGGTTCCAAGGAACAGAGCGTCCTTCCGAAAACCTGCTATTATACTTGCAAAGACAACAGTGATTCCCCCCATCCTTTCACTGAAGGGAGGAGCTTCACACACTACGCTTGTGAATTCTGGCCACAGCCTGAAGCCATTAATTCCTGTAAGGCTGTATTTTCAGCCTCAGGGTAAAACTCTCAGAGGAGCTTCAGGGTGCCAGTACTGCTGCACAGCGGACACACGGTGCGTGTCAATACCCCACCTTCCAAAAATAATCCCATTGTCTACAGAAACAGAGCCACTACAAATTAGGCCGGGTTTGGGGCTGGGCTCAGAACAGATGATTTTATAAAACCGAAATTCAAGTAGAGGCTGGAATGGTGCAAGAGGAAAAATTCACACTGTGTCCCTCTGTCCCGTCCTATCAGTTTTCCTGACCCTTCAGGGTATTCAGTCAGCCTGGGATGCCCAAGATACTTGGCCAGTGTAACAGGAGCCTGGGCTTGAATTGCTCCCCCTCGCTGGGGTTCTCCTTTCAGCTATTTACCTAATGGAAATTTCCTCTTTAATATCCTTGCTCCACTGCGTAATTGCTGGTGACAGTAACTTTCTTGTCACCAGGGCAGACGGTGACCACGTATGACAGGAGAAGGGAGAGAAGTGACAGGACCGCAGTATGAGGGAGGGTTTTGTATTCTTCCGAGCAGAAGGCTGTACAGCTGCACATCTCAGCTACCAGCACAGTTCCTACTCTGACCGGCTACGCTTGAACGTGTAAATTCGGAAAACCCAGCTCTATGCTGTGTCTGTACGTAAGGGTGATGTGAACTTTGTGGGGGCTGTCCTGTATAGTCAGCCAGGCGGGGGGGCAAACGTGTCAGATTCTTATTCTATCACTTACTAAATATGCACCCTGGTGAAAGCTGCTTCACTTCCTTGAGCCTCAGTTTACCCATCTGCAAAAACAAGGACAAAACAAAACAACCAGATATTCTCCACTCCTAAGGGATGCTTGGAAGGGTTACGGAGATAATGCAAAACGCTTGGCACAGTGTCTGGCACACAATCCATCCATGTTTACACGTTTCTTAGAAGTAGTCTAGAGGCCCACACTTCAGTCATGTCCACCTCTGCTGGTACCCGCGTAGGAAAACCTCCTCCGAGTCACGTAGGACCCAAGTCACTTCTGAACTAAGGTCTTCACCTCTTTGCTCTGTTTCACGTTGTTAACAATAGCCGGAGTTAAAAATGACTGTTGGAGTGTGAGTTTTGCCTTGACGTTGAAAAAAAATCCCTTCTGTGACACTTGTGAACAGGGAAGGGTTAAAGGAGAATGTGATCCAACAAGCAGTGGGTATCTGTCACAGATACAAGGCAAAGCGAACAGCTAGCCTTCACTCGGCCAAATGGTGAAGGGGGCGGTCGGGGACTGGGGAGGGGAACTGAAAAAAGAAAAGGCATGGAACAAGCTGAGGTTTGGCAAGAAAGAGGCATTTTTGGAACCCAGATCTCTAGCCACTAGAAGTAAAGCAGGTTTGTTTTCAGTTCTACTTGGTTGTGATTATGTGTAGCCCCCTTAAGGTGAAGAGCGAAAGGGGAAAGAATCCAGAAGAGAGACCCCGAATGAGAACAATAAAGACATTCTAAAGCTGGGGCTGACATTCTACTCCAGGAACATGCCTAAGCCAACGACCTTGCTTCCCCCCCGACCCCCTTTTTTTTTGTCTCTGGAGATCTACAAGCCCTCCTACCCTAAGACATACACCATGTTGCTATTTCACGGATAAACACTTATCAGGCACCAGACACTCCTTCTCAGTTAAGAAACAAAGTTATCCAAAGCCACCCAGAATTATCTCAGCACACAAGGTCTAAACATAAGCAACAAAGTCAGACCTCAAGATTGTCCTGCTACTTAACTAGCCCAAGACACACGCCTGCTGAACTGGCACATCTCTCTGCTGTTCTGACCCAGCTGTGAACTCAGATGTGTTTCAGATTAACCTGGGAGCTCAGAGTGGTTTGAAGCCTCTTGGAATAGGACTGCTTTTTCTTTAACAAGGAATGGTAGATTTACCATGAGGCTAAAAGCCCAGAAATAAGCAGAACACCCACAGGAAGACTGATTTTCAGCAGCAGACAAGTGTCATGGCTTAGTCACGCCCTATTTTCCCTATGTTTTCTCTATACCAATTATAAAGAATCACGTGGGGAGGATGAATCTGTAAACCCAGTTGTGGGTGGGATGTGTCCCACCTCTCGGCTCTCCATCAGCTGGGTCTCGTTGTACACTTGTCCCCAGAAGAGGTAGGGGGTAACGTTAAGGATTTCAGGCCCCCGCCTTGTCTACTGCTCAAAACTCCTTGAAGCACGCCGAGAGGAGCCGGTGGTGGGTTTCTGTACAGTTAGTGCTAGACAAGGGGGATAAGTCCTCCTACCCTATGACAGATCCCCAGCTCTGGCACCCTAACAAGGTTTTTCAGTATGCATAAATGGTCCATGCCTCAGTACTGAACCCGGATAGATTACGTGGGGACAAAATCCCTCTGAGGTGGTCACACCATAATGCCTGATGTGGCAGATCAATGATGTCAACACGAGGGAAGCACACAGGCTTTGAAAGGCGAGGAGTCCCGAATCCCAGCTCTGTCACCAGTATCAGCTGGGTGAACATGAGCAAAACACACACGCTTTTCAGGCATCACTGTTTTCGTCTATAAAACAGGGAGAACACTGCCCACAGAGTTGCTGGGTTCATCCGGAGACCTTGGTTTTAAATTCTGGAAGATTCTATCAAGCCTTTCACCACGGAGAGGCAGTGCTGCATACTTTGCTGTAAATGTTGCTAAGAATGCATGCTCAAAACTGAGGAATTTTTCAGTCTACTTATCCTTTTGGTTTAATCACTGTAGTTTTTACTTTAAGAGATAGAAATAAAACTATAAACAACCAAAAAAGTAAAAATAAAAATAAAAGTACTTGGGGGAAAAAAGACAAAGCAATGTGTAAATGCCAAGGGCTACAGCTGTAAAGCCTATTCTTTCTTCTAATGAGTGTTCCACTCCCCTTTCCACCCCAACTGAATCCCGTGTGTCTCATCCTGTGATATAGGAATCACCTTATATTCGTTCTGGAATGAAGGAAAACATTAAAAAGTCAGTGATAAATACGCTAAAAATCTCAAAATACAGAAATTTAAGACATGAAACAGAACATTTCACAACAGAAAAGAAGCTCAAGCTTATCTCAAGCCCAGTCACAAGGACTTCATCCTTATGAACTACTTTGTATGGCAAATGAACAGATACATTCTCTTTAATGCCGAAAGCTTGGGAAGGAGATGCGTGACGTCACTGAGAACAATCACAGACGCTGGCACCAGTATAAGCTGAACTTCTTACTGAAAAAGCCCTGTGTTTCAAGGGTCTCAAATACTTTGATGAGCTTTTCTAGAAAGAAATCTATCCCCAACTGGACGTTCAAACAAATGAAGTTTTAAGTTGAATATATGAGCAGAACTGGTAAAGGAGAGCTTCCAACTGCTGTAGACCATAGTGTGACTTCTGGAATTATAAACATCAGTCAACAATGTTTACGACGACGTATGAGGCACTGTTCAAAGGGCTTGACAGTTATGAAATCATTTAATTAGCTTAATCCTCACAACAACCCTACCAGGCAGCCTCTGCTGTTATCACCGTTGTACAGATGGAACTTGAAAGAACATGATTATCTCTAACAACAGTGTGCTGAGTATCTGCTTACATTTGATACTGTGTAATACATGAAGGGAACCCAACCATGATTGTTGTTATTGTTTCTGTGGAAGTTCCTTCCTGAACGTCCATGAAAATCTTACAGACACACCAGCTAAGACATCTTTCCTTTTCCAAGCAGTGGCAGTGACAAAGGAAGGTAGCTGAGATAAGTGCATAAATGATAAAAGCTTCTGAAAAACTTACATGCAAATCCGTGGACAAGAAAAGGAGTCAGGCTACAATCCTGTTTCTCAAAGAATCCCACAACACGGACACCGCATCCCTTCACCGGACTTTGCCCGAGGCCATACAGCCAAGGCTTCCCCCTCACCATGCCCCCATTCCCCAAGCTATCACTCTCACCACCTGAAAAGGCGCCAGAGGAAGGGGAGGTTCTGCAAACGCCCATTACTGGGTCACATACAACACGTCAGATCACAGAACTAGTGTGTACCATCTGGGCTGGGAAGAAAGACAGAAGCCAAACGGGGGTGGGGAGTGGGACCAGTGATTTCTAGAGCTCCTGCGTGTGGAGAAGAGGTCTGCCTTTCCATCCCAGCTGCTTCTTCTTCTTTTTTTTAACTTCATTGGGAAATAATGTGTCTTTTCAAGGAACAGTGTGTTTTTCCCAGGACCCATCAGCTTCAAGTCAAGTTGTTGTCCTTCGATCTTAGTTGTGGTGGGTGCAAGCTCAGCTCCAAGTCCAGTTGCCGCTTTCAATCTAGCTGCAGGGGGCACAGCCCACCATTCCATGTGGGAGTCAAACAGGCAACCTTGTTGTTAAGAGCATGCGCGCTAACCAACTCAGACATCCAGCCACCCGTCGGCAGCTCAGCTCAAGTGCAGCTCACTGGCCCATGTAGGAATCGAACTGGCAACCCTGTTGCTCAGAGCTCACGTGCTAACCAACTGAGCCAACTGGCTGGCCCCATCCCAGCTTCTGAGAGAAGGATTTGCTGAAGGAGGTGGAGCATCAAAGCTAAAAGATTTCATTCTTCAGAGTTGGTCTGGTCAAGCGACTCTAACTCCGGAAAGAAACTATGGGGAGAGAATAAGCAAAAAGCAGCCATGCTCTTAGGGTAAGAAAAGATCTTGAAAGTGCACTGAGTTCAATGTTCACTCCTCTTCTCACTGTGCCACGCCTCTGCTCGCCCAACACCACCCAGCCATCCAAGAGTGATGTGGCAGTCACTGTGGAAACTAAGGTATTGCTTCTTACCACTAACTACCTTTATGGGGGTGGGAGGGATACAGCCTGCATTTGGGGAAGCTAGACACACAAAGGCCAACACTTCATTCCACGTAATGTTCAGGGAAGTTACCTGAATGCTAAGTAAGATCTCAGACTGGGAACAGGTCTTTAGCATCTGGGACAACAACGGAAGCTGAACCTCTCTTTTTGGGGGGTAGCATGGGAATGGGAGGCATATTAGATCCAAGGTACTTAAATTAAGTCCTGTCTCACTTCTCCCGAGACTTGGTTTGATCCCAGGCTCAAACGATAGGCCAAACGAAGGTTTTCTAAAAAATGGACTCAAATGTTTTCACCCTTCAGATGGGCTACAATAAAAATACAAGTGCAGCTTAGTTATATTTCCCAGTAGTTCCTCAGAACCCTCTGGTCTTTGCCTGGGATTCCCTTAGTGCCCTTTCAGTGGGTATTCTTACCTTTGCTACCTTATAACCCCAAAAAGGGTGACCTGGGAGAGGGCCTTCAGAATTCACACTATCTACTTCCTGCAGATCTGGTGTTTTGAAAGCAGAATTAGTCATTCATTGCTGAAGTAGCCATTCCGAGATTAGGAGATTTCAGGCCTAAAAAGCAAGTCCTGGGATGAGAAAAAAAACACAATCCACTGAGCTCAATAGCTGCCCTTTCTAAAGGTGACTTAATGGGCCTATTCTGATGTTTTGTGTTGCTTTTAGGAGAAAACCTTCAATTACTAGAAAGATAAGAAACCAGGAGCGCTGGTTCAATGCACTGTCTACTTAAAAGAGAGCTAATCAACTGTTGTTTACTGAAAAGATTCACCTATTTTCTGGTCTAAACAGAACTGATTCTTTAAGACTAAGTTTTTTTAAGGGCCACTGTTACGATTGCAGGAGTTGAGGCCAATTCTCTATTCCCCCCCTCCCCACAGTTTTCCACTGTCCATCCCCAGAAAAAAAGAATCCCTTCTCTAGATCTTTCCTTTAAATACCAGGCTTTGATCCTTATTGAAACACAAGTCCCTCTGGGACATTCTTGCTGTTATATACTCCTCACTGCAAATGAAAAGCTCAGAAAACAAGTTTTACAGGGGAAGTACACATAGGGGAAATGAAAGCACTGGACACTTGAAGACAGAAGGAAAGAAGAAATATGAATCCTCTCTGGAGAAAAAGAACATCAGCCAGAGCCTCTAAAAGTTTTCTTACACGATGTCCAGCATTCAATAAAAATTACCAGATATGTAAGTCAACAAAATGACTGAAAACTAATAAAAAATAAACAAAAAAAACCCAGAGAAGATCACTGACTAGTGATGCAGACATTAGAGTTATTAGACACAGAGTTTAAAATAGTATAAAGATCCTCCAAAAAAAATTATAAAAAGATAATTTTACCAGAGAACTGAAATTAGGATTTTAATAGATGCCTGAAACAGCAACGTAGACAGAGGACCAAAGAGGATTAGTGAACTAGAAGAAAGTCAGCAGAAAATATCCAGATCGAAGCATGAAGGTAAAACAAGGGGCTAAAAATACAGGAAAACAGCCTAAGAGACACATGGGACATGGTTAAAAAAAAAAGTCCAATTTCCATGTAATTGGCGTCACAGAAGGAAAAGAGCAAAGGGCAGAAGCAGTGTCTGAAGTGACACTAGCCAAGTATTTTCCAAATTATCAAAAGACATCAAGCTGAGATTCAAGATGTCTTACAAATCCCAAGCAGGAAAACTATATCTAGGCACATTATTATCCAAAACTAAAAACAAAGAGTAAACCTTAAAAGCAGTCCCAGGAATAAAGACACATCGCCTTCAGAGGAGCAACAATAATACTGAAAACTCTTTCAACAGAAATGACAGAACAGCCATGGAATGATATCATTAAAGGGCTGAAAAACATCTGACAATCCAGAATTTTAAATTCAGTAAAAGTACCTTTCAAAAATGTAAGTGGAAAAAAGATATTTTCAGGGGGGGGGGGAAAAAAAACCCTGAGAAAATCCACTGCCAGAAGACCCACAAAGGAAGTTCTTTGGAAGATGGAAAATGACCCCATATGGATATGTGAAGAAAAGAATGAATGATAACAGGACAAATACGTGTATATAAATCCAAATGGATACTGACCATTTAACACACAAAAAGTTAATGTTTTGTGAGGGTTAAACATAGTATATGTAGAATGAAAACACATGACAACAACACCAAAAAAAGACAAGGTAGGATAAATGGAGGTGAAGTGTTGTAAGGACCTTGCATTGTCTGAGAAGGAAAAAAGGAACATGGGACAAATAAATACTCAATGACCCAGTAACTGCTCCTCAGTGTATATTGGAGAGATTCTTATACATGTGCTCCAGGAAACATGAACAAGAATGTTAGCAGCAACATTAGTCATAACAGCCAAACACTGGAACAGTCCAAACGTCTAACAATAAAATAGATAAATTGTGACGTATTCATACAATGGAATACTAGATAGCAGTGAAAATGAATGAGCTACAGATACATATATCAACAAGGATGGATCTCAAAAATGTGATGTTGACTGAATAAAACAAGGTCGCAAGGAGATATATTCAATATGATTTTTGTATCTAAGTTCAAAACTGGCAAAATTATAAATATATTGTTTTGTGACACAAATATGGCAAAACTATAAACAGAAAAGGCATGATTAACACAAAATTCAGGACAGAGATTTCCTCATGGTATGAAGTGAGTGAAAGGAATATGATCAAGGAAGCTTGAAAAGTAGTAGAATATTCTAGTAGTAGAATATCCTAACATTCTATTATATCAGCATAATATTGTATTATATTCTATTGTTTAAGCTGAATGTTAGGTCTTGGTATTCATTTGATTGCTCTTTAAAGAGCACACATACTATACAATACTCTATTGATTGACGCTTCCATAATTTAAAAAATATTTATGGGACTGGCCAAGTGGTGCATTAGTTAAGAGTTGGCTTGGGACACCAGCTCTGAGCAGCAGGGCCCCGGTTTGGATCCCACATGAGGGCCAGTGACACTGCACCCTCTACAGCTAAG
>NW_017731396.1:2137753-2139381 GCF_001890085.2 Hipposideros armiger
AACTACTGGAAAAATTTAAATTACATATGTGGCTCACCATGTATTTCTATTGGACAGTGCTGGTTTAGAGGTCTGATTCTAAAATGTGTAAGGGCAGTGCTTATTAAATTAAAATTAAACTCAGAAGGTACTCAAGTCTTGAATTTCAGTTATTTCCTTCCATTGAGACTTTATGTCTAGATAACAAGTAATATCTTGCAAATGACTGCTATTCACTTGAGCAGAGAACAGATGAAAAGCATTGGTTTGGATTTAGGAAGAAAAGCTTTTGTTACTCAAGATGGAAATATCTAGTAGCAAGGTGGGTAGAAAGTTAATTACGGGGACAGACCCACGTCAGCTACTACTCTTACCGCTCTCTCATGCAGCAGGAACTGCTGCACATCTATGGCTTTTCAGCTTCAGGTCGGCCTCAGGGACGCCCCTGGAAAGCGCTGCCTGCTGTCCCTGCATACAAACCCACAGGGTGAGCCACTCCTGTACTACTTAACTGTACAGCCTTATCAGCGTGGGTATCCCACTGTCGTGCTATCCTCTTCCTATCTGTTTTCGTCATGAGGCTAGACTGGCGGCTGCATGCAGTGCTACAAACCTCAGCGTCCAGTGACAGGGAAATACTGAAGGTTTGGCCATCTGGGTACCCATCTCCCCCAGGGCAGTGCCTGGAACACTGTTAGAGTGAAATAAAGATTTGCTTGGCATTCCTTTTCAACTCTTTAGCACCTGGCCCCACCCCACTTCAAAGAAATGATAGATTCTACTTCACTAAGAAAAAAAAAAAGTTTCCTCCCTTCCATCTTGAATTGAATAAATGAACTGGACTATTCTTAAATTGGGACCCTTCTTCCGTGCTTCGATAAGGCCCTGTCTTGGGTATTGTTCAATCATACCTTGTATCTTCAATCTTTCTGGACTCTTCCTTGCAGACTGACAAATAGTTAATTTGCTCAATCTTAAAAACACCTCCCTTTAACATTCCCTCCCATCCAAGCTACTGCTCATCTGTTTTCTTCTCTCTGTGGCCTCTCTTTAAAAAGGTTCTACACTTATTGCCACCCTGGCTGTTTTTCTGTTAACCGAAGGTTCTGAAGGCACGTGCCTAAAGTAAATAATACAAGACAAGGATCAAAACATCTAATGGCATCCCTTAATACCCATGCGTTTGGATGTAACAGGAACCAGAACCATGGGGGAAAATATTTAGTGGCAGCTGATGACTGATCGCTCAGCACCTCTCCCAAATAAGCTGAGCCCAGACATCATTTGTTCCTCGGCTGCGGGTGCGTCACAGACGCAGCAAAGAGCTGCAGGTGTGTCGCAGACGCAGCAAAAGGCAGGGGAGCAGACAGGAACAAGTCCCTGAGGTGGACACGACAGCCATCTTTTCGCAGGGTGCCTATTGCTTTGCTGATGGGCAAGGAGAGGGTCTCTCAGAGGACCTTGAACCTGACAACTGCTATTAAGTCTACCCAAGGGTCGGGGGTCAGGAAAGCAGGAATTCATTGCTTTGGATGTTTCCTCATCTTCAGATAAGTGCCACAACCTCCTATGTTAGCAAAAGAAGAGTGTGAAATGGACTTAAAATGAGCCTCAGAACTTCAAAGAACAAGATGAGAAAGTAAAAAAAA
>NW_017731396.1:2139597-2142286 GCF_001890085.2 Hipposideros armiger
GGGCGGGCAGACGGGATTGGATTTGCTGATGGGCCGAGACGTGGTAGGGCAGAGGGGAGCCAAGGACGGCTCCAAGGAGTTTGAGCAGCTGGGAGTAAGGAGAATGGAGAACAGTTAAAACGGTATTGTGCCTGATGATCAAAAATGAGTTCTTTACATGTCAAACTTTCGGTGCTGATTCAGAGCGCAGGCATCCAAAATAGGATTAGCTAATTTTGGATTAGCTAGGCTGTATTAAAGCTAGGAAAGATCTGCAGAGAGAAAAGTCACATGAGAATATATCTGGCAATTTGGCTCGACTGTGCAAACATCCCAACACTGGTTAACGTCCATGAGAACACGGAACACCTCTCATTCTAAAATTATTCGTCTGTCAGAGATGAGGGGCTGAGGTGCCAACTTCACATGGTCAGTGAGCACTGGACGCAGAACCACGCTTGCCCCCACCGACCAGAGCTGGATCCATGGAAAAGAGCAATAAACCATGTGGTGAGAACGCAAGAGAAATGTAAAGAAACAGCATTCTGTGTCATATGCAAATTTGTCTAACTCCTGTAAACGTGACTCAGTCCACCGAGTCCAGGACACAAGCGGCAAACCACAAACGCTCTGGGTGACAAGGGTGGTGAAACAACCACAGAACACATACCGGGGTTCACAGGAAAAGCAAGACAGCAGAGTCCATTCCTTTTTTTTTTTTTGAAAGCTTTATAAGAGTTTATTTGAGCCAAACTGCGGATTGAGAAAATGCTCCCCAGAGTCCATTCCTGACAGACATTTTATCAGGTTTTATTCAGGAAACCTTTTCTTTATCACATTTGCTGAGTAGCCCAGTCTAAGTTCAATCTTGAGAGTCCAAGGAGGGGCAGAGCCATCCTGCACTGAGATTTTGCGTGTAGGGAAACTGTTAAGGCTCAAAGTTCCAAGAAACCAGCAGGAAACCTCCAGAGCCTTAGCTTAAACATTGGCACAGACAGCAGTCATTCCCATACCAAGATAAATGTCCCCTTTGAATACATACACGCAAAACTAAAATTCTAACTCAAAATTTGGACACTGTTACTCGCCTTGAGTGGAAACAGGAAAGGAGGGATTTCTAGAGAAAACTTTTGAAGTGGATGGGGCAGGAGTGGGTTGAGGTAGAAACACCATGAAATGCATTCTGATACATAATGTGTCCCCTCTCAAATTGAGGTCATGCCTAGTTTAGCTTTGTCTAAATAAAATAGTGAAGCAGTTTAATGGACTGATCAAATGGGGTCAGATAAGTCAATTTCCCAAAACATGGATTGGGGCTCAATGGCGAACAAACATTCCACCTGGTGTGCTCCAAATTATGCAGAAATGCACAGTGGAAGAAGGAACCCACTGCCACTCTTCCTGACTTTCTAGCCCAGCTGGTTTCAGTGAGGTCAAATGCTTTTTTCCCCCTTAAATGAGGATCCCGAGTTTGTATGCTCTGGCCTTCAGGACGGATGGTTTTCTGCTATGTCTAGATCAGCGGTTCTCAACCTTCCTAATGCCGCNGTCCATGAGAACATGGAACACCTCTCATTCTAAAATTATTCGTCTGTGAGCGGGTTTGGATCCCACATGAGGGCCAGTGACACTGCACCCTCTACAGCTAAGATGGTGAACAACAGCTCGACCTGGAGCTGGGCTGCCAATGAGTTGCCAGCGACGGCATAGGCTGCAGTGGAGTTGCAGTGGGCTGCCATAAGCTACCGTGAGCGGCCGGCAGCCGGCGTGAGCGGCCGTTCAGTGGCCAGCGACCGAGATGCCTCACCTGGGAAGAGTGCAATGATAATACCAACATGGGCCAGTGAAGTGACGTTCTCCACAATTAAACTGAAGAACAAAACGACAGCAACTTGTCTGTTCCCCTTCCCCAATTCCTTAACACCGTTCCCCTCCCCCAATTCCCCAATAAAATATTAAGAAAAAATAAATTTATGAAACTTTTTCCCTAAACATGCCACCAAAGGCAAATTTCATTTTCTAAAAACAAAAATTAACTTCATAAAAATTATGCTTGTATTTGAAATGCCACCATATTCAAAAAGATCATAAACAAAATGGTTTTCTAAAATTTGCCAAGTACGTAGGAAAAGGGAAAAAGGAAGGAAACGATCTAAAAAAAAAGTAAAGGTAACTTAGCTATTTATTAGAATCTTGCAGAAAACTTCCATTGTAATGATGGAGACAAAAGCAAACTGTACAAAGGTCCTTTCTCTATTTCAATACCCTCCTTTTCCCATCAAAAGAAAGGGAAATCTTAGAAATGAATCTGAAGCTGACTAAAAAGTAATGGAGAGATATGATAGCTTGCATATTCAAATAACCAAGCTAACCACAGAGCCTTGAAACTCTTCTGTTCAAATGCACAATATGAATTGATAATATGACCTTAGTTTCATCTCTCAGTTTAGAGCTGACCTGTCCAATAAGGTGACCACATGCCACAGAAGGCTACTGTGCCCTTAAAATGGGATTTTCATTTTTTTAGTACAAATCAAGATAATGCAATAAGTATAAAATACATACCGGAATTCAAAGACTTAAGGTAAAAAAAAAAAGAATGCAAAAATCTCAATTATTTTGACATATTGATTACATATTGAAATAATATTTTGGATATAACAGGTAAAATAAAAATATTAAAAATCATGTCTTGGGCCAGCCGAGTGGC
>NW_017731396.1:2146691-2176084 GCF_001890085.2 Hipposideros armiger
GTTATGAATCGTAATGTAAATATCTTTTTGTTTTCCGATGTTCTTAGGCGACCCCTGTGAAAGGGTCGTTCGACCCCCAAAGGGGTCAGGACCCATAGGTTGAGAACCACTGGTCTACATGGAGGCACTATTAGGTTAATTGGAGATGCTGGAGGCAGTCCATGGCTTAGTATAATACTAAATGGAGTCACTCTGTGGCTGGGTTTGCAAGCTACCTGCTGTGAACAGGTCATGATTTGGTTTTAGCTCTAATTATATAAAAAGCAAGTCAGGTTTGTTTTCTTCCCCCCAGGGGAGTGTGTGGGGGGCTGTTTTGTTGATTTTGTTTTGGCCCCCTCTGTGAAAAGTGTAACTGTTCTACCTATACATATACAAATACTTGGAAAAAGTTTAATAGGTAACATTTGGTATAGGCAGATATGGTCATATCATGACAATAATATTAGGTTTAAAAAGTAAAAACTTCAGTTAGGTATCTTCTTTAAATTCACTTAGAATTGGTAAGGGGAGAGGAGAGGAAACAAAGAGGCAGGCAGGCCGGCCTCTTCCTGAGCAGGCCAGCGGATGGAGAGGCAGGTGGCGTGCTCTTTGGTCCTGGGGCTGCAGCTCCACACCTGAGCCCCCGATGGGGCTGCCCCCCCGTGTGCCCGCCTGTCCTCCCCATTTCCTGTCCACATGGCGACATCTTAAACTTCAAGATTCAGCCCAGGGGCTCCTCCCTCTGTGCCAGCCTTCCGTGCCCTGTCCCTTAGTGCCCCACGGGACCTGCAGACTTCTGTCCTGGCACCTGGGACACTTCCCTGCAAGCATTTGCTGACAGGACCTTCTCCGGTGCTGGGTTGTGACCCTGAGAAGGGGAGACCTTTGATTCCTGTGTGCTTCCCCTGCACCCAGCACAGAGCCAGGCTTTTTTTTTTTTTTAGATTTTATTGGGGAATTCGGGGAGGGGAACAGACAAGTTGCTGTCCTTTTGTTCTTCAGTCTAGTTGTGGAGGACATCACTTCACTAGCCCATGCTGGTATTGTGATCAATGCACTCTTCTTGGCAGAGGCAGATCGGTCGCCGGCCACTGGACGGCTGCTCACAGCGGCTCACGGCAGCCCACGCCGGCTGCCAGCCACTCACAGTAGCTCACGGCAGCCCACGGCAGCCTACGCCATCGCCGGCCACTTGCAGCAGCCCAGCTCCAGATCGAGCTGTTGTTCGCCATCTTAGCTGTAGAGGGCGCAGCGTCACTGGCCCTCATATGTGGGATCCGAACCTGGGCCCTGCTGCTCAGAGCTGGCGCTCCTAAGCCAACTCTCAACCAACGCGCCGCTCGGCAGGCCCAGAGCCGGGCTTTTTTAATTGCCCACATACAGCTGGGACCTTATTGTGTAGACACAATAAACAACAGATTTGGTAACATGAGGTTAGGCTTTCTGCGCCTAAGTCTATATTTAGCCAGTGCTCATGTGGCACTAGAACAAGGTTGAACTGCCCTAACCAGCTGTGTGGGACAGAGCGTTTCCTAAGTCTTGGCCCCACGTTTTCGCTTGGACAGCAGAGTACCTACAAAGAGCTAACTGTACAACAGAGGGTACTACAGGAAAGGAGTTAAAGCTGTGACTCGAACTTTCTGCACCCCCTCGAGAATGCAACCTGAAATGGTTAATTTCTGCCCGTGTGACACTGCAGGAGGACCCGGGAATGAGGCCTATGACACAGGGCGCAGCTTTGGCTGGGGCAAGAACGAGTGTGGGCTCCGGATCAGAGAACCCAGGTTCCTACCCCGGCTCTCTTCATAGCCCTGGGCAAGGCACTTCATCTCCCTGAACCTCAATGTCCTGTGTATAAAGGGGGCCTGGGCCAGCAGGGTCACGGTGAGGGCTAAGCACGTCAACCCATGTGAAACTCAGATAGTACCCGGCACAGGGTGAAGCAGTATATCGATCAATATTAGCTGGTTCCGTGTTTAGAGATACCCATTTAGCTACTAGCTCAAATTCAAAGCTCCCTTCAACTGTGGGGTCAGTATCAGTGTCCATCCCATGTTTCTGTACCGAATACTGAGGAATGAAGATGAACATAATTAACATTTTTAACGATTAAAGTAAGACCACACTAACACATGCCACACGGTGGCCTTAATTATTACTCCACTGCAGCTTTTGCACACACTGCACAGTGAACAAGCCTCCTAGTCAGCTTTGACAGTGGATTATGTGAGACAAAAGGCAAGGAAATACAAAATTAACATTGTGGTTACTCCTTATCAGAACATAGACAAAGCCTGATACGCCAACAGTCGGGAATGAAGGAAACAGGTTGTTGGCCTCTGATTGGAATTTCCTAGGATTGTTACCATGTAGTACAAGATTAATCCGAGAGCTTCTTTGCACACAGTACGCTTATGTGAAATGTATCAGAAATGATACAGCAGGGGCTGTGGGTTTGTGTGAGAACAAAACTGCTTTTAAGAAATGTATCGTTACCAGGCTGATTAAGAAAATGCCACAGATTTAAAGTACCCTGGGTCTATAAATAAGCTAGTGTACTGCTTGTTGGGGGTGGGGGTGGGGAACCTTCAGGCTAAATAAACAAAAGAGCAGGTAGACCAAACATAGTCAGGTGGCTTCTTTTCTGAAGTGGGTGTGGCCGTCAGACCAATCATGCGAGTACAACACAGCATTTTCAAGATAATGCATGCTTTGACATTTGAAGCCATAACACCACACCACGACCACCTCGGCAACGAAAATTTAAGAGTTTATTTAACCCTCCCAGAAGTACCCTCTACAGCTGGCATGCGGATTTCCCAAGCAAAGGGAAAAAACCTAAAACATATCACAGGTAGGTACTGACTGCCCGGATGTGTCAATGGGGGCAAAGGGGTGAAAGTCAAGAAGCTGACCTATAGTATTCCAAGAACTGGATGTCTCCAGGGAAAATGGGACAAAATAAGTCTTTGATGATATATGTAATTCCATAAAAGTAGCAGCTAAAACCAATACAGCATCAGGCTGAATGAATGACTATTTACGATTAGAGATAACCAGATGTTTAGACTCTTTTATTTGTTTTCTTCTGTGATGAAAGAGAGAATAAAGAATGTGCTGGAAATTTGGAGAATGTGCTCCCCCCCATCTCCCTCCTCCTCCTCCTCCTCCTCCTCTATAAAAAGCCTTTAATTAGCTCCCATCCTCTCCTGACCTGGGCTCCCTAATCCATTCTGACACCAGCCTGCTGGCCTGTTGGCAGTAGGGTTCCCCAGGGTCTCGGTGCAGCCCGATGAGCGGCTCCCAGCAGACCCCCGCCGCTCTTATCTCCTGCACATGCCTGATGAGTTTGGTATCTTCCCTCCCAGCCCTCCTGGGAAGCCGCCCCAGCAGGTGCCCATTGGCACTAGTTTTGTGTTACAGGCCTGAATGAATGATCCCCGCAGGAGCTGCCGACTGTTTTCACAGACACAGAAGGCAGTCAAAAGTCCACCGCGTGAACTTGGAATGACCCCAGCTGCAGAGTCACTGGCGGGTTCATCGGGAGGGCAGGCACGCTTTATTAAACAACTAATACTCTTCACAGATAACTTTCCGAAAAAGCAAAAGTGTTAACTCTTTGCAATCTTGCTCCGACAAGCAAGCAGAGGGGCTTCCCTTTGTGACTGAGGGTTTGAATCCAAATGAGGATTCTGAGACAGAAAGCTGGTGATTTCCTCTGGCCTGGAGAAGGGTCAGGACTCAGTTACCATTCGGTCTGCTGCTTGGTTAAAAGTGTTCCAGATTAAAGTAAACAGACAAAAGCAAAGGTTTCAGGCACCTGTTCTAGCAAGGACAGTGACAGCCCAAAGCCAGGCCAACCCCACGGCCATGTCAGAAGAGCGGGGGCCCAGTCTCCCCTGGGACACACCGGACAGAAAAGGATCACCAGGCTGTGAAGAAAGCAATTGCTCCAACTCCCATCACCTATCGATCGGGGTCAGCGTGGAACTCATTTTGTTCACAGCAGCCAGAGGCAGCACAGTTAGTTCGTTTTTGAAGGAGGATTCAGAAAAGGCACAAGTTCAGATCAAAGTGTTTTTATAACCGTGTTCTCTCAGGCTTGCTGGACAGTGGGTACTGAGCGTGCCCACTCCTGCAGTGACCACCCAGAGGAATGGCAGGCGGCCATTTCTTCCCTGGGTTAGAATCAGCACCAAAGATCCCCTATTTCCTTTCTTTCTCGCTCCTAACTCACAGGCTTTAGAAGGAATGCAATGACAATAGTCATAACTAATGACATGCATATAAATGTAGGAACATTAGGAGAAATTTTAAAAATTCCACTTCATCAACAAAGTTACATGAATTTTGGCATCGACCAGAGACTATGCTATGTGTCTATCAAAGCTGTTATCTTACCCGTCTCACCAGCTGCCCTCTGAACATCATTATGAAGGGCCTCCCTATTTATTTGGGGGAAGGTCTTGTTTTGTTTTCAGAGCGGGTACAATCTTGCCTGGGTTTATTCATCAGGTGAAAACCTGCTAAAGGACGTGAGGTGCTTTCATGGAGCTATACCCCCCCACACACACACCCGTTCAGGTGAGCTGACCTTCATCCAAACACATTGCTTCTGCTCAACAAGGACGTGAGGGCTTTCTAAACACCGTGCCCAGTGCCTGGGGGCAAACACACCAACATGAACATGGCTTGGTCCCTTGTCCTCAGGAGCTCAGTCTAGTGTGGAGACAGACGTATATGCTGGTAAGATCAACATAAAGGATGCTGAGGAAATGGACACGTCAGGGCTGTGGCCCTGCCACTCTCCCCCGAAAAGGACAAGAGGCAGGTACCATGGCTGCCACTCCGTCTCAAGGACAACACCAGGTTTGTAGCCAGGAGGCCTGTGTTTGAGAGCTGGCCCTGCGAGTCACTGGCTGGGAGAACCTTACTGGGTTCTCCATCTGTAATTTGAGAGGGTGAAAAGCTGACCTTCAAGTTCTTTCCCAGATCTGTGCCCTGAGAGTGTCCGCGAAAGTGTCAGATTGTGTTGAGGGTCTAGACTGGGCAGAGCTGGCTTTGCCACGTTCAGCTGGAAAACGTGAGAAGAGGCTTAGGAAAACCTCTCTTAGGAAGACATAGGGCTTAACGGAAAGGCAGAAGTTAGAAAGTTAAAACGAGGCTTCTCACAGAACCCATTTTTTAAAAATATAAAACTGAAGTCAGACGCTGTTCACTGTTGTTTTATCTTTTAAAGAAAAACCGGTGGCAAGTTCTTGCTTGTGTTTAGTCCTAAGAATTTTCCTCTCTGCACACAGCTTGCGCATTGAGAGACCTGTTTGTCTTGCTAATTGACCTCTAAACAACTGTCCTGTAGCAATCCTACGAACTTGACTTGCTGATGCGACTGGACGCAGAGTCCACACAGGCAGGTAGCACCCAGAAACAGGCTGAGAACAGCTGTCTGGCTTTGCCCCTTTTTTTGCTTCTCAAGACGGTGAGAGTGGAGATTTGCAAGTCCGAATGAGATTTCAAAATTGACCATTCACACAACCTAGTGTGGGTTCCAGGAAAGTGAGGCCCTCTCTTGGAAGTGAGGCTTCTTCACAGCTGTCTCCCCACATCAGAAAGCCCCTCTGGCAGGAAAAGCAGGGGGCTGAGAGCAGTGAGGCCGAGGTGCCAACCCTAGGTGCCAACACTGACTGCACGGTTTTGGCAAAACCACTCAACCTGCGGGACTGAATTTCCCATCACTACAAGGGAAGTGACCATCACACCTGCCCTGCTGGCCCCCATGGGGACGTTGCAAGGTTAGATTATCTCGCAGACCTGAAAGTGCTTTAATTCCTGAGGGAAATGGGTGCTTTCTTGAATCTATGGGAGAGAGCCCGGGGTCCTCGCCCTCCCTACAGCTCCCTGGTGATCCTCTAGGACTCAATTACCTCTGCTGTGCCTCAATTTCTTCTTCTGTCAAGTACAAACAATCATAATTGCACTCTTTATAAGTTGGTGAAAATCAAGTAATAACAGGAGTATGCTACAAAGGTTAAATTTCTATAAAACTCTAAGGAGCTATCAGTTCTTGTTTTATAACTAACAGGCATCATCCTTGCCAATTTGCAAGTTACCAATAAAGAGATAATAATCCCACTGGCCACAATATCCTGCTTTGAAACGATACAAAGGCAACAAAGCTGAAGCAATGGGCTGTTTTTGGAAGCACATTCGGCTTAGTTTTCATTTCAGTGCAAACACTGAACGTTATTGCTTCCAAACCAATGTGTTGTTATATAAATTCAATAGCTTGCAGGAAATGTTTACTTAAATATTTTCCTCTAGTGAAGCAGGCAGATATTTCCCATAAATATTATTTTAATTCATTAGATTAAGAGAGACTGGGTCCCCCCCGCTCCCCCGCCAACAGTTTCCCAAGGCTTCGTGCTACCTTAAGCAGAGGCTGGGCCTAGTCCAGCAACGCATGCCTGTCCTCATTCGATCTAGGCCAGCACCTTAGGCCCGAGTGATGGGGGGGCGGAGGAGAAGAAACAGGATCCTAAGTCAACAGTTTTTTCCTTGCTATACATATAGCATGGTTTTTGGACATCAATCAGCTTACAAATATGTTTGGGAGGAAAGTCATGAACTTTTTAAAAGTTTTTATTTCACATAAAAACCGTACAATAGTTAGACAATAAAAAAAATCCAGCAGGCATGTCACTTATTTAATAACTATTCGTTGAATGTAGACCATGTGAAAACACTACACTGGCTAGAGGAGAGCCCATGTGGCTACAACCTGCATCACTTCAATTTTTTTTTTTTTTTACAGCAAATATTTATGGTTAGTCACAGGGGAAATTGGCAAGAAATGAAGACAGATAAAATCTTTGCCTTCCAGGAGCATGAAGTCTACTTTGGGATGCAAATAAATAAACAGACAATTGTATCACACATTTCATCTCAGCCGGCCTCATCCTTAAGGAACAGAATCAAGTGTTCTTAGATCCCAGGTGCAAAGCTTATTCTCTCTGCGCTAGGATTACTCACAAGTACTTCTAGTCTGACTTACCTGTTCCACATCCCTCAAAAATACATATACATATTCTCAAAGTAAGTATATATACTTACTTTCCTAACTATCTGCCACAGGACTTAGCACCTAATTGACAATGATAGATGTTTGCTGAATGGACGTTTGAGACATGGGCACAAATGGTTATTATTTTCCAAGGGAAAATGTGGTCACATGGTGCCCTGGGAACTCAGAGTGGAGAGACTCTCATAGGGCGTTTGGGTTGGACCTTCCGAAGGTAGAGCCATTTGGCCAGAGATGGGGAGGAGGGCATTCCAAACAGAGGTAACATTATGAGCAGAAGAGCAAAGGTGAGAGAGAACTGAGGAAACAGGAAGGTTGGAGCTGATCTCCACCTCCTCGTGTGCCTATCTAGGAGATGTCCTTGTCCCTAGAAATGGCATAGAAAGGCTTCCCCGCTGGTATTTAGAAGGAAAAAGCGCCATCTTTCCCATTTGTCTGTCTGAGGGAAGGGTGGTGTGCCTCTGCTATTCTTTACTGACCAACTGTGCCTCCCGCTCACCACTTCAGGACATGCTAAGCCTCCCTTAAGAGTTCGGCCTAGACACATCGTCATTGGCTGTGAGGAAAGCCAAGGCAAAGCCAGGCTCCCCCCTCTGGAAGTAACTTCCTTTTCGACAGGGTCTCTTTTATGGGGGAATTACCTCTCATCTCCAACAATGTAGAAATTACTTAACGTTCAGATATAAGCCTAACATTTTCTCCCTACCATCCTCCACTCCACAAAAAAACTCTACTTCAAGAATTGTTCTCATCACATGTTCTGTTTGTGAGAGCCCAAATCCACGATTCCCAAATATTTCACATAAAAAGCACCATGGTTAGTAACTAGTTCAATAGGCCTCCAAAATGAAAAGATACATTTTTCTTCACCTCTGTTCTCTGAAACCCACTCTGCAGGGAAAGACATGAAAACAAGGCTCAGACAACACTGACAATAGAAAACCCACATCTAACATGTGGAGATCATCAGCTACTATAGTATCAGGTAAGATTCAAGAAGTACTGTCCGGCAATGTTCTAGCAGTCAGGAGACCAAGGAAGCAGTCTAAAGCTCTACCACCACCTGTGTGGCCATCTTGGGCAAGCTATTTACTTCCACTGGGACGCATTTTATATCTGCAAGATTGTGGTGGTGATCGCCACCACCACCACCGCCACCTGCCTGGTTTCAGGCTTACAGAAAGGATCACCGATACAGAGATGCTTCATCAACAACTAAGAATCACGACAAATATAAAGTGATATTATTATTATTATTCCAAAGAGGAATGATTAAATGCTACTAAGTTCATCTTACTACTCCTTTCTTCCAAGAATCAAACCACAGAATAGGTCAATAGAACTAACCATAAAACTCTCAGGAAACACTGTCCCCAATGTTCCCATCTGGCTTCTTAACTCAAACAATAGAATCACTGAGCATCCGAAAGCCAATTTGCCAACAGAATTCAGAGACAAAAACATCTCTACAAAATATGAAAAGCTGTACTGTAGGCAAAGGGGAGGTAAGAAAGAAAGAAAAGGACTATTAAAATAAGTTTATTTTGGGCTGGCCGAGTGGCTCAGTTGGTTAAGAGTTGACTTAAGAGCGTGAGCTCTGAGCAACAGGGCTGCCGGTTCGATTCCCACATGGGCCAGTGACGCTGCACCCGAGCTGAGCTGCCACTGAGCTGCCAACAGGTGGCAGGATGGCTCAGCTGGTGTAACAACACGAGATTAGGGATTCCCAGATAATAAAGATTAATTCAGAAAGCCTAGAAATCAGTTGGAAAATCCTAAGGTCCAAGGCAGATGAGTTAAAGTTGGGAACAAATGGAAAACTGTTTGAGCTTCACTTTTAAAGGGTGTTTTGTGTTTTTGCTTCTTTACAATGTTATGGGTTTGGAAGAGAATTATATACGAGAAGCTGCACTGTGTGGAGAGAAAATATACAGGCAGACTCCCAAATTTATTTTTTTCCAAAATTTCTGGCTCCAACACTCACTCATTGTAACTGACCATTCTGAGTCTCGTTTCTTCTCACCTGTGAAATGGAGATAATACCTCCTTCCTTGTGGGGTACATAGGAGAATTAAGCTCCTCGTCCATACCTGACATGCGGTAGTCAATAAATGATGGCTGTATTATCCACATCCCTTTTTGATTTTTAAGGATGATATTGACCAAGGATTCCTCTTTCTCCTAAGAAAACACTTGGATTTAGCTTTTCTTCAAAACGGAAGGAGACTTACAGAGACAATTATAGGGGAGAAAGAAGGAAAATAGAAAGGACCTTGCAAACAGAGTGAGTGTTTTGACCTTTTACTGCCAAGAATTAGAATTTGATTTGCCCTTCAATGTTTACAAAATTGGGTTATATAGTTCACCTCAAGTTGGTCACAATTTTTCAAAAAAAGGCCAGATTACTGATACGAATAATATTAAAATACCACATCCCTGGGGTAACCAGCCAACCTAAGAAAGCTTGACTATATTATTCTTTTCCTCCCCGTGTTTATGCCAGGGTAGAAAACGACTACATTTGGAGGAACACAGATATTTCCTGTCTCTTCCATTTAGCAACTGAATATACTTTCCCACCCGACGGACTACAGTTTTGGAAGATAAAGTGAATTCCTCTGAAACATGAGGTGTTCAGTCTAAGAAGATTAAGGACCTGATTCTTAACTGAACTACTATTAGGAAATAAAGAAAAGTTTTAAGCTTCTCAGTCTTGCTGTTTCAAAAACAGAGCTTCAATGGTGGTATCGTTTCCCTGCTACTTGACTTCGGGCTGTGGAGCTGCCTGATTAGGGTGGGAAGAGGGGACAGCCAAACCCCGTCTGCTGAGCTCCTTCGTGAGTGACGCTGCTGAACAGGGTGGGTGGGAACTGCCCGGGAATCCCGGTCACTCATGTGACTTTCGTGCTACCTCCCAACTTCTACCCCACCCTTCCCTGCCCAGCGCACTTCCAATTCCCACAGATATTTGAGACTTGACCAAGTTAGGATGGGTCACCGAGGGGTCATGCGGCATCTAAAATTTGCCTCTAACCAAGAAGACCTCAGACGAAGGGAATCATTTTAGTTAGTATTCAAGGTTATCAGAGGAAAATAAAACAAAAATTCCGTTGCCAAGAATTTGAGTCATTTCTCTATATACAACAACTTGAAGGCACCTCCTTTTGGCTGGAAAAGAAATCCCTTGGGGGACTTATTTAGGATCAAAGTCTTTTTGAAAATAGAAAACTCTACATTCTCTAAGGGACAGATCACTGTCTGACGTGAATTTCATTTAACCTAAAGTTTTGTGCCAACTTAAATACACTAAAACCCTGATGCTTAGAAGAAGGCATTCACCTATTACTTGCTTATAGGTACATGGAAAAGCTATTATGGGGATAATCAGCTCAACTATAAAATGGAGCAGTCATACATAATGACAAAAACAGATACAAGTCATAAATTGCCTTTTCCCCTTCAGAATCCATGCAGGCAGGCACGCAGTACATTCTTTTGTGCAAAGATAAAACATTTGCCTTGACTAAACAGGACTTTTAGTCTTGTTTGAGCCTTTAAATATATTGCCTACAAAACAAACACAAACAAATGCTGTTTCTTAACAAAAGGCAGATGGACCCCTTGCCCTCACAAGGTCGCAGTATGTGGCTATGGGGATGGCTAATGGCAGGGGGTGGCTGAGGGTCTCTGGGACGGGGACGCTGGATCGCGGCTATGCCCCAGATCTGGTTTCTTGGGCACAAAGGGCCAGTGAAAGGTCCTCTTGGAAGGGAAGCAGCTTCTCTGCACACTGTACCCCAGAGAGAGACGAAAGAAATGGAACAAATTATTATCTGAAGTCCTAGCTAGGTTTTCTACCGAACAATCGAAACAGTCTCAATTTCTATTTCTCTTTCTCACTTAGCTCGCTTGTATTTACCTTCAGACAGTTTTCCTAAAAGTTATCAAAGTCCATTGTGAGACTAGGCAGGGCTTTATGCTTGTTTGCTTTTTGTTTTTCTGGTTGTTGCTTTTATTTTTTAATATTATAGAGGCACATCTAGAACAAAGCAAACACTTAGCAATACATATCTCAAAAGTATAACCAGAAATGACAGTCAAGACACTAACTAGTGCAGAAGATCAGGGCTTGTTTCTGCAGTTACTTGTTGACCTTGGGCAGGACACCTTACCTCTCTAGGCCTCAGTTTCTTCATTTACATAATGGGGCTAATGCTGCCTATCGCATCTATTGACCAGGTAATTTTTATGATCAAATGATATCACATGAGTAAAGCCATGTTTGCAGTCATCAAGGTTCTATAAAGAACCTCTGTGCCTCTAAAGGAGAAGGTGACGCTCATGACCGATCTAACATGAGAAGGACCACGGCCACAACTATTTCCTGGGGGCCTGCTTTGTGACACAGATGATGGGTAGTAGTCACCTTACCAGCTAACAAAGTGATGTCAAATCATGAGCTTCTGGTGGGAAGTTAGCGGTAATAGTACCTCTATAGTACCTGGAAGAAAGGCTTATATACACAAAGGAAAAACATTATGTGGCAAAAAAACAAGGCCTTTAGAATTAGCTAGACTTGGTTTCAAATCCATCCCTGTCATTTCCAGTTCTGTGATCCTGAAAAAATTACTGAACTTCTCCAAGTCTCAGTTTCCTAGTTTGAGAATAGAGATGAACATACGTAAGGCAATGCAAGTATGTAAATGGTCTACCCCAAGGCCAGACAAACAGACGGTGTTCAATAAATGTTTCTAAATTAGTGCACGTTCCATAATGAAGCGGGCGTTTTAACCCTGCTCATACGTCGTTTTCCTACTAATGCTGTTTGCACCAAAAAATAATATAAAACTCCTAGGTCTTTATTTAGTTCATAACAAACAAAACTAATTTAAAACAATAAAACAATGGCTAAAACTATATAGACTAAGAAGTACTGATGAAAACACCAAAAGAAAACTCCTAGCTCCTTGACAAAAAAATCTAAGATCTGCAGTATTTGAGCTGGGAAATTTGGGCTTATTATTATAGAAATAAATGCCATACAGCAAAAGATAAAGAAATAAACCTACCATACCACTACAAAAAAGTTATCAGTAAAATTAACATGTAGCAAATAATGAACCGTGAATTCTAATTTCCATGAACAACTGACCTTGATGAAAATAATTTCAGTTAAAAACAGGGAAAATTATTAAAATATCTGCATTCATAATCATAGAATAAAAACATAGCTGGGATCAAAAAAGTTCTCGGGATCAAAAGAGTCCTATGCTGCCTTGATAATGACACAAAGAGAAAATGGAAAGTAGGACAGAGCAGAGCAGAGGTCCCATTAGTGATGATCAAAAGTGCTGCTCTCTGCCTTGCTGGAAGAAATTAAGTATACTGTTGGCTTTCCTCCCTTAGGAAGACCAGGTGACAGCTGTGCAGAGCAAACACTTGAGTTTCTGCAGGGGCAGAAAAGGGAATGGGATCATTTGCTCTATTGTTAACATCTGAGATTTTCTTAGTTTGAAAAGAACTTGGTTTTTTTTTTTTTTTTGAGAATAACGATGTAATTTTCCTGTAAGTGTATGAAAATATTACACAATAATTACAGACAGAAGGGAAATTGGAGTCTACATAAGAGGGAATTCGTTCAATGGGCGTCTCCCCAGTTCTCTGGCTTTGAAAGAGGTTAGAGGGTCTTGCAGATATTCATGTGACTCCCAACTAGGGAAAATTCGTGCTGCAGAGAGAAACCTGTTCCTCTGACATGGTTTTGAGGTTTAAAACACTGTGCTTTTCTGAAGTAGATCATATTCCAAGAAAGGATTCCAGGCGCGATCGACTTGCCATGGCCTTAGCAACAGGATCAGGTCTTTGAGGTTCTACTCAAAGGGTTGGAGTTCCTTTGCAAAGATCCAGACAAGGGAGTGATGGAACTGAGGCCCACAGCACGATGGCTAATCCCTAAATCATATCATCTTAGATCTGGAATCCACACGCTGATTTCTGGGGGTTTGGGGATGAGACGGATAAGAGAAATGAAGGGGATACCAAGGGCATAGGTCATTTCCTACTTATATTTCTTTGAGGCTAACAGTAAATAAACTAAATACTGGTTGAAAATGTAATGAGAAATTCCAGAAGTGGGTATGATAGACCGAAATAAAAAACATGCTGTGAAGAACTCACACCTATCCACAGACAACTAAGACCTGCAGTCTATCACCCTCTCAGGTGACAGAATGAATTCCTTTCTAACTTCCCACTGGGTTTTCACAGACTTCATCTCTTCTGCTCCTCAGGTCACTGGGACAGGGAAAATTACTCCCACCTTTTCATAGGTGGAGAAAAAAAACCCCTCAAGGTTAACAGAGGAAAAGATTAAAGGGAGGAAGGCGGCTGGAACTCGAGTATACTGATACCAGCCCCAAGCTCCTCTCCACACACAACCCTACGTCTATGACAATGACATAGTCTTTTGGGAGGTATGAACCTCTCTGAGAATCCAACAAAAACTTTAGATCCTTGCTCCAGAAAAATCAACATATATGTGATATTTAGAATTAATTACAGGAGGTTTAGGGAGCTCTCCGCTCTACCCACAGCCCATCGAACCAAAGTGAAAGCCCCTTGTCTGTGCAGCCAGGTGGGGCAGGCTGGTGGGGCTCAGGCAGGGCAGCTCTGTCTTCTCTGACCCTTTTCTTTAATCACTGGAACTTAGGCACTCTTTAAAGGAATACTTCCCACAGGCCAACAGTTGATTATTGTGGTCATTTGCACTTCCTTAAACTCCTCTTGTGTACACAGAAAAGCAAACAAAACATTCCCCCAAAGCAACATTAAAGATCTGATTTCAACCCACAAAACTACAAGAAAATGGAGATCTTTAGCAGAATCACAGATAACCCGAATGGGTCTTGAGTCGATTGACCTGGCTTTTGGAGCTACCATTTCCAACAGGACGTGGTAATTTTAAGGTTGTTTTCTTGTCTTAGAGACATATAGACTATTTTTTATAACACATCCAGGGGTCTTGGTATCAAAATAAATTACACAGTAATTTCTCTGAGTAGCAACCTAGGGGCCAATACTGATTAGCTTACTAAAGGCAAGACAAATACATGACAGGACCCCAGCTGCCTGCAGAGCAGGCTTCCCATTTGAGGCTTTGGGTCCTGGAAAGCAGTTCCTTTATGCACATCCAACAGCAATATAAAGCATGACATCCAATAAAAGGCATGATCATTGTCACCTAGGCCTTCAGACAGATTTGGGAGCGACGGTAGGGGTAAAAAGCATTCTGCCCTTTCTTTCAGCTTAAGTTATATTCTCATGCTTCAAAAACAGTTTTCCAGGGGAAACAGAAGAACCAGAAAACGAACGAGGCTTCAGTAAATAAGGGAGAATAACAGAGGGCCAACCCTTTTCATCAGGATGCTGCAGAGAAACTCTGGAGCAACCCACACGAGGGCCCATCTGCGAAGAGGTCACAGGCGAGTTTCCAACTTGCTTCTTCTCATCCAGGTTACCTATGGAGGGTTCCTAACAGCCAGACTGGCCCGATGGACTCTGCGTCTCCCACGCTCCATGCCTGAGACCCTCCTCCGCTAGACTGCAACACACTGGCTTTCATTTCAAGCGCATAAATGGTTCCCTGGTGGCTGAAGTCTTAACATTTTACACGATGCAAATATAAGAGTCAAAGTGAAGACCAGTTTCTCCTGTTCAAGTCTATAGTTTTCAAAGTTTTCGTAGCATCCTATCTCATTTTATTCTCACAGGAAGCCTGTACATAGGTGCATTTCTATTCTAGGTTGAGTAAAACATAAGTGCATATATTCCTCAAATTAAGGAAAAGCCCGGGGGTACGAAAACAAAACAGGAAGTACGAAACCAAGGAGACTTGCAAGGTTAATTAGAATTTAATCATGTTAAATAAAATATTTAAACTGAGTATTTATAACTAAATATTTAAGTGCATCTGTTTACATCAAGTTTAGTGGCTAAAAGAACTGTGAGGAAACTGTGCCACGACTGATGTTTTGTTGCCGTCAGGGCTGAGTGGGGGTCCACGGGCAGCGGAAGGAATGACTCGGCAAAAATGTGCGAGCGAGCTCAGACTTTGAACCTGACTGTTTCCAAACCATGATTTAGAAAGTCTCTGTTGCCTCTGCCTTTCTCCCTTTCTCCGCAAGTAAGAGGGTTGCCAAGTTTGAACCACAAGGCAAACTGTACCTTTTGGTCTGGTTTAATATACAACTATAGTATTGAAAACACTGATCTGACTAAAGAACCATCAGCTCTAGAAAACAGTCTAGACAACAGGAATAAATCCCCAGCTTCCGCACGTTACTATCAAGAGTGCCGTACAATACAGATACGCTATCAACTCCACTCTTAGCTGCCCTTCAAGATGGATTTCTGTGTGGCACCATTCAAGTCTCTCTGGTAAAGCCATGTTTACATCCTGGTGGCCGAGTGCACAAGTGGACCTAGGATTTCACTACGACCAATGCTCTGCAGCAAACAGGCAGAGCGCACAAGTGCTCTTTCAAAGCCGGCTCACTCGTGAAAGGTCAATCCCTAGAAGAAGCTGTTAGGAGGCTGAGCTGGCAGGAGGGGAGGGAAGCAGAGGCCTTGAGCGCCCTCCGAATGCAGTCAAACAGCCGCCGCCCCAGCCCGGCCCAGCCCCGCCCCTCTTCCAGCTTCACACATGAAACCAGCTCCTGCCAAACAGTAAACTGCAGAACAACAAACTACCCACCAAACAAGAGGCCAACGGGCAAAAACGCCACCCAGACAGCAAGACACAGGAGAACTGCACCCCTGTCCCTCGCTGCTGGGTTCAGATGACCTACAGGGCTGCTTCGTTCTGGAAGGCTGGATCTCAGTTTGGACTGCATCCTGTAAGCCACGGGGAACAACTGCAGGATTTTGGGCAGGAGAACGGCACGCTCAAATTCTACGTTTTAAGGAGAGAGTCCATTCTGGCGGCACTGTGAAGGATGTGGTGCCGTGCAGGGGGTCCGGAGGCGATCGCAGTGGCCCGCGGAAGAGATAGAGAGCCTGGACCAAGGCAGCGGCGAGCAAAAAAGAGGGAGCTATTTTAGAGGTGCACTCAGCGGGCGGGGCGCCAGGTTATCAGGGGTGAGCGGAAGGCAGGGCATGCGTCCAACGGAGCCAAGGCCGTGGAGGACACTTCTCACAACCTAGGAGATACCACGGAAATTACAGAAACATAAAGGACTCACGCGGGTGATGACCATGGAATTTCCTTACCTTGGCAGCCGAGTTTGATACTCCATGTGTAACATTTCTGATAAGGCCTCCAACGTTTCCATACTTTATCAGTCCAGTCACCCCTTCAGAAACGTCATTCAGAAGCCCCATGGGGTTGCCCAGAAAATCCACTGATCCCAGGATCCGCGCTGCTTGACTGAGGAGTTCCTGTCGAGGGCGGGGCAGGGGTACAAGAAGGAAAGCAGCACCTGTTAGCTCTGCAGGTAGCAGATAGCGTCCCGAGGACAACGGTGGGACACCCATCTTGTCCTCCATTCCCATCAACACCAGCAACTGCCTTTGAATTCTCATCACGGCAAGCTCCTCTCCTTTCGTGAGCTCCACCTAACTCTCTCCCAATGCACAGATCCCAGGGGCTGCTTTCATACTCTCTTAAATACACTTCAAAGCCATGTACAATAGAAGAAGGAAAAAAGGTACGAATCAGAAAAGATTCTTTGCAAATATTTATTACTATATACATGATGCTCTCCTTTCCGTAGTTCTAACAAATAGGGATTGGTCAGCAGCAGGGAGAGTTAGAAAAGGAAAGTAGGAGGGGCGGGAAGATTTGGGGTTCCCTCATAACCTGTGGAGGGGCTGGGGCATAAAGAGGGCGCGTTCAGACCTCTTAGTAACCCTCCACTTCGTGTACCTCCACTGCCTGACCAGGGTCCAGTGATACCTCCATATACTCCTTACAGGTCAGTGGAAATATCACCAAGTAGGAAAGGCAAGGAGGGAAAGAAAGAAGCAAAGGATGGAGTTAGGACAAAGGAGGGAGAAAAGGAAGCAAGAATAGGATATATTTTTATGTTCACAGCTAATAAATTTCATACAATCTTGACCTATTTATTCATTGAGGAATATGCCTTGACTTTGTATTTTGGTCTTCGCAGTCTGCATAATACAAAATGGAAAACATCCAACATGACTTAAAAGAAAAAAATTTAAGTTCATCTCTAGGGCAGGATCCCCTAGGCTTTAAGAACATTAGTGTGGTTGTTGAACGTAGGCCCGTGCCTGGTAAATAAAGAGTTCACAGTCTTCTCTGTTGTCATGAAAGCATCAGTTACATCCTTAAAAGTTGTGACAAATCTAGTGGAAGCCCCTGAGACTAGTTCTGAGGGACAACACTCACGGCTCATAAATCAAATGCACTGTTTCAGGATTTTCATGATGTGTATGGGCTCACGGGCTGTGACCTGATCCATACCTCAACAATCAGAGCTGAAATGTTTAACTGGGCTCAACAGTAAGGGCTTAGTAACCAAAATCCACAAACAACTAAAACGAACATTCTGCTAATGCTCCAACCCGTAAGTTCTTCTCCAAAGCTCACCTCCTGGAAATGTTTCAGGATATCATTGATGATGAACTCCTTGGTCTCATAGGGATGCACCCGAGTGAATGGATCCAGATTAATCACAGCATCTTCAAACCGAATCAGTGGAAACCCCAAGGTACTCTTTAGGGCCTAGTTAGGGAAGAAAGGAAATGCCATGCTTTAGCCATATGCTTCCAGGGGACTCTAACTGTGGATTCCATGACAGTTACAAGTCATGTCAACTTTCCCATGAGAGTTGGGGTTTTGATCTTTATAAACAAGGATTTTCCCTGTAATTATAAAAGTAAAATATGAGGAAATACATATACATATATATAATCATCCACAGTAACATATATCACACAGAAATAAACACTACTGGCTTCACAGCATAAGTCTTTCTGATCTGTTTTGTACCTACGTTTATCGTGGTTTACTTTTCGATTGAAGTATACCGCGCACGCAGAACGGTGCGCTAATCAAGTGCACAGGTCAACGACCAGCAACGTGAGCACAACCATGGAACCACCATCCAGACCAGCAAGTACATTATTGTCCCATCGTGGAGGCGTCCCCTCCCCATTCGCAGACCCCCAGTCACTCATTACTTCCTCTTCCCCTAAGTAACCACGATTCTACTTCTATCACCACAAATTAGTTTTTCCTGCTTTGAATTTTATAGAAATAAAATCATCGGGCTGTACGTTGTTATGTGTGGCTTCTTACAGTCAACGTTAAGTTTGTGAGATTCACTAGGCTGTTCCATAGAGTGGCAGTTTCTTAATTTGTATTGCTATATCGTATTCCAATATAAAACGCTATTTAACCACTGCTGTTGATGAACAGTTGTGTTGTTTCCAGTTGTTTAGCTCTTATGAATAATGCTGCTATGAACATACTTGAATGTGTCTTTTGAGGCACATCCATACGCATTTTTTCTTGACTGTATACCTGGGAGTGGAACTGCTGGGTCATAAAGAACATACACATCCAACCTTGGTATCCACTGCCAAACAGTTTTCCTAAGCAGTTGAACTGGTTTACGTCCCTTCAGCAGTCTGTGAAATTTGTTATTCTAAATCCTCATCAACACGTGGTACATATAGCTTAAAACAAACAAACAAATATCCTGATGGCTGGTAATGGCATTTCAGTGTGGTTTTAATTTCCATTAAGCCCCTTTTAATACGCACACTGGCCATTTGGGTATCTTTTTTGTGAAGTGCCTACTCAAGTCTTTTGCTCATTTTTGCAGTGGGCTGTTATTTTCTCATTACTTTGTAGGAGTTTTTCTTACACATTCTGTACACAAGTCCTCTGTTGAACAGATAGGTGTATTACAAATATTTCTTCCCATCCTGTGACTTGTCTTATTACTCTTTGAGTGGTGTTTTGTGATGATCAGTCTTAAGTCTTAATAAAATCCAACTTATCAATCTTTTCCTTTATGGTAAGAGCTTTCTGTGTCCTGGTTAAGAAAGTATTATTGTTATTATTATTATTATTATTATTATTATTATTATTATTATACCAAGGTCATAAAAATATTCCCATATGCTTACTTATAGAATTTTTATTGTTTTACTCTTCAAATTTAAATTTATAATCTACCTATAATTTATATTGATAATTATATTTATATAATCTACCTATAAATTTATAATTTATAAAAATAGACTTGATTTTTATATATAGTGTGTAGTAGAGATCAAGATCCATTTTTCCAGATGGATATCTAATTGACTAAGTAATATTAATTGAAAAGATAATCCTTGATCCTAATCAATTTGAGGAGAAATGACAACTTTACAATATTGAATCTTTCAATGTATTGACATGGTATGTCCCTTTAACAATTTAGGTCTTTAAATTTTTCTCTCAATAAAGTTTAATTATTTTCTGTGCAGAGGTCTTATTCCCTCTTTGTTGAATTTATTCCTAGGTATCTGTGGTAGGTTAAAAATGTCCATAAATTCTTTGCATCTTCTACCATTACTGGAGTCTATTTCCCCTCCACATGAATCTGCACTCACCTTGTAATTTGCTTCAACCAACAAAATGCAGCAGAATTAATCACATGTGGGACCTCTGAGCCTAGGTCTCACGAGATCTTGGAGCTTTTGCTCTGCCTTTCTGGTGCTTCCACCAGGTGAAGCTGAGGCCATGTGGAAGGAGGTTCTGTTGACAGGCAACACCAAGCGCCAGACATGCAAGTAAGTCATCTTATACCATTCAGTCTCATGATGGCCCGATGACCGCAGCCATGTGAATAACCATAGGTGAGTCCAGCAGAAGCAGCTCCCAGCTAAATCCAGCCCAAACTGCTGACCCACAGAATTGTGAACAAATAAAATGGTTGTTTTAAGCCATTAAGTGTTGGGGTAATTTGTTACACAGTAATAGATGATACTGTCATTTGAAGTTTTCTTAATGCAATTATAAATGACATCTTTCAAATTTTCCTTTTCTCTAGAACTGGTGCTGCCATGTAGAAATGCAACTGATTTTTGTACACTGTCTCTAGTTACCTTGCTAAATGTATTCATTCTAATAACTTATCTGTACATTCTTTAAGATTTTCTAGGTACAGAATGATGTTCTCTGCAAATAATAGTTTTCATTTTCCTGTCCAGTTCTTATACCTTTTATTTCTTTTTCAATCTCTCTGGCTTTATTGCATTGGCTATCATCTCGAGAATAACAATGAACAGACATGGTAATAATGGCACCTTCCTTGCTTTCAATATGCCACACTGAGTATGTTAGCAGTAGCTTTTTTATATACTTTATCAGATTAAGGCAGCTACCTTCTATTTTTTCTTTGCTGAGTTCTTCTCATAAATGGATGTTGAATTTTGTCAAAAGGCTTTTGTGCCACTGAGATAACCATATTTTTTTCTTCTTTCATTTTGTTGATGTGGTGAATTACATAATTTATTTGAAAATGTTAAGCTAAACTTACATCTCTGGAATAAATCTGATTTGGTTGTATTTTCCTTCTTATACATTGCTGTATTTGATTTACTAATATTTTGTTCAGATTTCTTTCATCTCTATTCATGAAAAAATTGTGGTCTATAATTTTTCCTTTATTATTTGTTTTCAAAATATAAACTATAGGGCCGGCCGAGTGGTGCGTTGGTTAAGAGCTGGCTTGGGATGCCAGAGGGCCCCGGTTTGGATCCCACATATGAAGGCCAGTGACACTGCCCTCTACAGCTAAGATGCTGAACAACAGCTCAACCTGGAGCTGGGCTGCCATGAGTCGCCAGCGACGGCAGGTGGGTTGCCATGGGCTATGGTGTGTAGCCACCAGCCAGCGTGAGCAGCCGTCCAGAAGCCGGCGATTGATCTGCATCGCCCGGGAAGAGCCCAATGATGGTGCCAATTTGGGCCAGTGAAGCAATGTCCTCCACAACTAGACTGAAGAACGAAAGGACAGCAACTTGTCTGTTCCCCTGCCCCCAATTCCCCAATTAAAAAAAAACTGTTTTAAAAAAATAATATGAACTATAGCATTCTGGTAAACTTTTTTTAAAATTTTATTGGAGAATTGAGGGAGGGGAACAGTGTTGGGGAATCGGAGAAGGGGAACAGACAAGTTACTGTCCTTCTGTTCTTCAGTCTAGTTGTGGAGGATGTCGCTTCACTGGCACATGTTGGTATTATCATTGTGCTCTTCCCGGGTGAGGCAGTTGCTTGCTAGCCATTGGACGGCCACCCACGGTGGCTCATGGCAGCTCACGAAAGCTCATACCCACTGCCGACCAGCCCCACTGCAGCCTACACTGGCAACTCACAGCAGCCCAGCTCCAGGTCGAGCTGTTGTTCATCATCTTAGCTGTAAGGGCACAGCATCATTGGCTCTCATGTGGGATCCGAACTGGGGCCCTGCTGCTCAGAGCTGGCGTCCCAAGCCAACTCCTAAACAACGTGCCACTCGGCTGGCCTTCTAGTAAACTTCTTAAACACATTTATAGTTATTTTTAAAAAGTCTGTTGATAATACCAAAGTCTGGTTTATCTGAGGGTCTGTTTCTAGTGTCTATTTTTTCTCTTGGTCCTATCTATTGGTAGGCCTGGGAATTTGTAACTGAATGCCAATATTTTATATGAAAACTTACAGAGACTTTGGATGGGTCTTTATCTTCTGGAAGGCAGTTAAAAAGGCTTAATCCAATGAGGGTTTGGGCTTCCTAAAGGCTAGATTTTAGTCTTTATAAGTCCTGGTACAGTCCTTCAGTGGTCTCAACTGAAAACCAATTCCATTCCCCTACTTTCGCTCTCCCCAACATCATAAAACTGCTAAAAGGTCTATGTAGCTCATCAGCTTCCTGGCTGCCCCTTTTTGCTTGGTTTCTGTCCAACTAGGTTACTTAGAAATTGGCATCTGCCTCAAGATATAAAGCGGCTCAGAATATTGGGGTCTCTTTTCTGCCTATCCCTCTCTAAAGATATCAGCCCCTCAATTACCAGCTCTCTGAGTAGCAAAGAAGTCCAACTTCTGCTTTGCCAGCCCCACGAGATTGCCACAAGCTTTAGTCGGATTCTCTGCTTCTTGGCAGCTGCTTTCTGCTTGACTTCCCTACCTTTCTCCCCACACCACTTACAAATTAGAAATGTCTCAAGAATAAAGCCAGAGTCAATGTTGGGCTCACCTTATCGAGTTTCCCTCCTTGCATAAATCTTGGACCCTCGAGTCCTGGCAGTCTTGGTGGCTTTCCAATGCTTTCCAACAGACTTTTGGGTTTTTTATATCTAGCTTTTCTTGTAATTCTCAGCTGGTCTGGGTCTGCTATACGCCAGTTAACAATATCTGGATATGCTTTATTTTCCAATTATATTTTTATTTAACATGAGTGATATTTTAGGAATTTTAGAGGGCATGCCAAATATTCTGTTCTGAATGGGAAAACACGTTTTCATGCTAATAATGTTAGTACATCTCTGATCCACTTAGCAGTGGTCCTTATGTAGAGTGTGAATAATAAATCTAATTTTACATTTGTCATTTTGTTATCTAGTTAGTCTAACAGCACTTATTAAAACACCTATGCATTCCCCAATGAATTAAAATGCCTTTATATTAAAACCTCATGTGCAATTTAATGAACTTTCAATTTTATTTTATTTTCTAAAAATCTTTTAGCATGTATTTTCAGAGGCTGCCTTCAATTCTATTGGAACAAGAGTATGTTAATAATTGAAATGATATAATTGAAGAAAACACAGATGACACTTTCTAACACCAGAGAGCGAGGAAACTTTTTTGTGACTCAAAATTCAGATTCAAAGAGGGAAAAGGCTGATAAATTTGCCAACATAAAAAAAGAAGTTTTTGTATGATTAAGACATACACACACACCAAAAGCAAAGTAAAAAGACATGAAAAATCAAAGAAAAAAATACATGCAACTGATATCAAGGACAAAACTCATATAAAGGTTTCCTCAAATTAGAGGACATAAAAAGCCAATAATATGATTTTTTAAAAATGGACAAGTGATATGACCAGACAGTTCAAAGAAAAAGAAAGACACTTAAACATATAAGTTAGGCGAAGGATTAGTAGAGCAAAAGAACACTGGGAAAAAGACAGAGAAGAAAGAAACAGAAGAGGAGGAAGAGAACCAGAAAGGACAGATGTCAAGAACAGGGAGGTCTGCACTATCAAATGTGGCTGAGGGACCTACAAAGATAAGGGCAGGAAAAAGGCCACTGGACCTGGTGCCTTGGGAAGTCCCTGGTGACCTCCTCCTAAATCAGCGGTTCTCAACCTGCGGGTTGCGACCCCCTTGGGGGTCGAACGACCCTTTCACAGGGGTTGCCTAAGACCATCGAAAACAAAAAGATATTTACATTACGATTCATAACAGTAGCAAAATGACAGTTATAGAGTAGCCATGAAAATAATTTTATGGTTGGGAGTCATCACAACATGAGGAACTGTATTAAGGGGTCACGGCATTAGGAAGGTTGAGAACCGCTATATAATTTCAAACAAAACATTTTAGAGATTAAGAGCACCCTCAAATTAGCCTAACATGCTAATTCAGCCTAATACTCTTATTTTTTAAAATAAATAAAACCAAAATGTTAAGAGGATGGCGTAAACACATAAAGCTAGTTATTAGTAGATCTTAGACTTGAACGTGCTCATTTTCACAGTAGTAACTATTTATTAGGTGGAAAGCATGAAGACCAGAATAGAAGATTATATTATTTCTCCTGAAAAACTTTCTGCTATGCATTCATGCACGCCTCACTCATCCACACGGTGAGTGAGGATTAAGCAGTAAGTTTCACTGCTTTCCCTCATGTCACTGACAGAGAAACTGAGGCCCAGCAGGCTTAACTGCTTTGCTTGGAGCCACACAATAAATATGCCAGGAAAACCCAGGTACTGACATCAGCTCAGCAGTTCGTTTTGTCACTGCAACTCCGAGCATTACTCCCAGCCCAGCATCACTTTCTTCCCAGAGAAGAGGGAACAAGATCAAAACAAAGGCTTAAGGCAAAAAGCTTTTTGCCCCAACTTCCTCATTGTAACCAGACATTGAGGGGGAGGAAACACACAGAGCAAGCAGCAAAGACTTTGAAATCTGGACTCAGTAAGTTGTTAAAACCCTCATGGTTAATGGGCTTTATCTAAACCTAGGACATGTTCTGGTCCTTCGATAAAAACGATCTTTACCTAGTCACAGACTGGTGTGGGGCCTCCCTCATTTGAAAAGGCTGAGCTAAAGCTATTGGTATGAGCTGTCCTGCCACCTTCAGGCTGTTCTGGTCGAAGGAGAAATGATGAGAGGGAAAGAGCCAAACCCCTTTTTCTTAGAGTGACTGAAGGACTAATCAAATACAGTAGTATACAAAGTTGATGCTTATTTACTCAAGTAGCAGTTTCCTGTTATAAAATGGATTCTGGAGAAAACAATCTGTGCGCATAAGTTCCTAATCAAAAATAGGAAACTGTCTATCCCTGCCTCCTCCAGACCAAACTGCTGAAGTCTTCCAGGAACTAGAGTTGAAAGAAGAAATACCTGTCCATATGCCATAAGGTCTCCCATCACAAGTCAGTCTCTGGGCCACGTCCTTTCCTTTCTTAGTTTATCCTGCACTAAACAAAACAGTCTGGAATTCATTCTTTAAAGGTTTATTTATGGTACATAGAGACTGTTTATGTGAAGCAGGGTATTTGCCCATTTCCCTCTTGGGACGGTGTTTAAAACTACAGGGATATTTCCCTCTCTGGCACTTTCTGAAATACAATTAACAATACTGGATCTTTTTTCCTTTAACAAATCTGGTTTTTATTTAGGAAGGGGAGGAAAAAAGTAAAGGGTCTGAAGTTTCCCAACAAATTATTTCAAGCCTTTGAGAAGACAGTTTTAGGCTTTTTAAATAGTGTCTTTGTTTGAAATTCCCCTCACCCCCACCCTCTTGCTCTCTGACCATTAAAATGTGGGTTTCCTTCCAAACTAGATTGCTCAATTAAAGCCCTTCTTTTGTAATACCCCAATGCTCTAAATGGGAAAAGAACTGCTGTAGGCCACCTTGTGAAACCTTTTAAAGGCTCCTGGCCTCTTTTGATCTTAAAAAAAAAAAACCCAAAGCAACACTTAAGCTACCTGGCATTTTCGTTATTGCTCTGCTACTCTCTAAACAGGCAAAGCTGGGCGAGTAATGGAAGGAATGGGGGAAGGGGCGGAATGCTGTGCTTTTGACTCTGAATTTGTGGAAATGGAACGATTATCTCCCTTTCTTCCATCACAGAGTAAAGAACCCAATTGAGATAGCAGATGTGAAACCGCCCAGAGTCCCGAACAGACACTGTATCTGTCCCGAACAGACACTGTATCTGTCCCGAACAGACACTGTATCTGGCAATACCGTAGTACCCTCAGTGTAAACCTGGAGACTCTGCTTGGAGGTTTCTGACAGCCTCGCTTCTGGCCCGGAGTCAAAGGAATCGAGATAATTATTCCTTCAATCCCAAAGACATGGTTACCTTTTGGTCAGACTTGGGATTCCTGTGCCGGGATGGAACTCCGTTTCCTCCACACGTACTTTCAGGCATTACATATCCATCGCCAAGAGCACACTGCTCTTCCGAAGAGCAACTCATAAAGAGTTACACCACTGTCAGAAAACTCTTCGAACCAATGACATTTCATGGGTCCCAGACTCCACTGGGAGAACTCAGCACACAGTCAAACGGTGACTTCCACAACCTGAGAATGTTAACTCTGAAGTCCCAATTCCCAGCACTCTGCTTGAAACATTAATGGACCCCAATCAGAGCAGCCCCGCCCCACACCTCATAACGTAGCTGGCTCCACTGAATTTGCTCCACTGAATTCGCTTCATCGTTTGAAAAATGCCTTGAAAACATTCCTTAAACGTAGTGCCAAGTGAAACACTCGCCTTCAATGACTCCCCGTCTATTGTACACACAGCATACCTTCAATGCCATGTAACAGGGGCCCGGGGCTGCCTCAACTGGAGAAAATCATACTGCATTTGTCAGTCTGGGGGAATGTTTTCTGCTGGGAGCAATTTGAAAGGCATATTTAGGTGTCTGTGTTTCTTAGTAAGATGATTTTAAAAACAAGAAGTCCTTAACTCTCAGGAAATGCTTAACACTGGTTTGCTGGGCGAGTGCCAAGTGTTCTGGGGGAATATATACTTTATCAAACAAACCCATTCCAAAGGGTCACATAAGTCAAGTGGATACTTGTGGATATTAGCAAGATAGCGGTTTTCCCATGGTTTTCCCCCAACTCCCATGCTAATTATAAATAGCTTCAGTCTCCTGGGAAACATGAAATTAAAGCAAATGAAGCAGACAGGACAGTTGGTCAGGAAGGGCACCGCGCACTGTTCTCAGGATGGCTGCGGGAGCAATTACTGCTCCCCTGGTCCCGACCAGCATGCCCAGCCGCTCAGCCCCAGTGTGCCGCCTAATGAGGCAGTCACCCCTGCCCTATCCTTATCCAAATAGGCTCTGATGTTGACCAGACTACTGTCTCGTTACCTGTAAGTCTATTTTAGAAGCTGTGAGCTGGCAAACTGTGGACCACATGAGGCCCACACATGTGTTTTGTTAGGCCCACCAGGCTTTAAAAAAACAAAAAAACTCAAATTGGTTGCCAATGTTTAAAAACCAGGAGATTCCACATAAAAATCCAGATTTCCGGCTTCACTTTAAAAATCTGAAGACCTGGCAATGTGGGGTTCACATTCCCCTGTGACAACTGGCTGAGCTGCGCTGCGCTGCCCCCTTCAGATGAGCATGCACACACCGTGTGCCACTGCCCCACTCCACAGCTTCACCTCCTTGCATGGCTAGCGCGGTCCCCGTAGGCATCCAAGTTTATGACTCCAGGCTCATTACCTATTTGCTCACGTCTCTAGCTATTCCTGTTAGAAAGAGACCATCTTGCAGCATCTGAAAGGAGGCAACATGGGGCAGGGGAAAAGTCTTAGATGGGGGTTAGTGAGAGGAGGGGTGCCCTGATTACTATCAGTGCAACAGAAGAACGAACCAGAAGCAACGGGTGCAAGCTGCCTGGAGCCGGATTTGGACTCAGCCTAAGGAAAGGCTTTCCAACAATCAGCCTGGGTCTTGCGCTTGCTCCTCTCCTCCGTGTTTCCCTTCTTCAGTAACGGTGGGATCCCGATCCCGGGATTCCATCAGGAATCCTAATTCATCACTACCTACACAGACGTGAGTGACAAAACACTTCAAATTCTGATATCCACTGAGAAAAGGGGATCATTGAAGACTCTTACGACTCTAAAATTCTGTTCCTTATGTTCTAGGGGGCAGCACAGTATAGAAGAAAAAAATAGATTTAGGCTTGAATCCCAGCCCCATCCCTTACTTTAAAAATAGATTTTATTGCAGAAGATGAAGATGGTGTTCAGACTGTGTCTGTCTGTAGGAATGTTACATCCGGGTATGTGGATAGGTGAGGCCACATCTCCGCGGGTCGTGGGCACGCGGCCGGGACCTCTTTCAAGGTGGTGGCATTTCTAGCGTCAGCCATTCGAGATGAGGTGGACACTTAAGAGAAGAGAACTAGAAGGGCGGGTAGGTCTTGGGCACAAAAGAAAGATTCTGTCTAGGTTGCTGCTCTCCTCGAGTCCGGGAGTGGCCCTAGAAAGGAGGCGTTCACCTCGCTGCGATAAGCCAAGAGCTAAGCAGAGGGTGGATGGGTATTAGTGTAATTCTCTGTTTACTCTCTTTTGTTACTCTTTAATCTTTAGCAAAGTCATACTCACACACTAAAAGAATGAAAGAAATATATATACATATGTATGTGAGTCAATAAACCTTCTAAAAAAGGAAACCTCTAAAAGTATCTGCTATAAATGATGCTGAACAGAAAAAGCAAATCCTAAACAGCCTCATTCTTTTCCAAGGAAATGTCATTATTTAAAACTTATCTAGACATCAGCTCACCTTAAGATCCAAGGGCAGCTTGTTGGAGGTGAACACACTCAGCTTGATCTGTGGAATGCTGATTTTGAGGTTTTCAAAGTAGTATCGAATTGGTGTTCCACCTTGCTCAACTGTCTTTTCATGGAGGTTTTCATCGTATTTTTCCACCTCTGGTACAAAGGCACAGTTGTTTTATATAAAAATCAATCTCCTGAAGTTTCATGATTCAAATAGTTGATTCACATTTTTAAGAATTCATAGAAAAATGCAAACATCTCTCTCTCTAAATTTAGTTTTTCAAGGTTCAGGAAAATGGACAGTACCCTGATGCCACTGTTTTGTAAAAGCGGGGCTGTTTCATGTTGTTTATCAGAAAGCACAGCAGCTTGATCTTTGGTTCGTGGCTCTATACCATCTGGCAGGTATCAGGTCTAGAAAAAACAATCCAGGTGGGAAAGCCGGGGGCCATGGGCGTGTTTGCTGGCGACGAGTTTTCTAGAAACCATGTAGCTGTTCTTGTTATTATTATTATAAATGACCTGGAGTTTCTAAATTTATTTCATATGATGATATCCAAATAAGTATCTGGAGCGTAGTTTAACTGAACCCTAATGAACAACATGACCAACAAATAATGAATCTGAACAGAATATAATGCCTTAAAAAGAAACAGGCTGCCGGCTATGAACAACTGACGCCACAAGAAGCACGCTCGTTCCCAGGGGTGGACATCCTTTAAGTAGTGTAGTTGAGGCAGATTTTCCCCTTGTTCTCTTATGAAATAAAAAGGGTTAACATGGGCTAATACGCAGCAATGTGCGGTCCGACTCCATGCTGTACCCCCACCCATCTGGGCAGCTTATCGTCACTTGGCTTCACGTGCCTTTCAAATAAAACCAAAGAGACTGTACATATCTACTTGTCAAACAAATTTATACTGTAAACTATTTAGTTCTATTTATATAAAAAAGGGAATAGGTAAAAAAAAAAAAAAAAAGATACTGCAACAGCGACCTGTTTATCTGTAGTCAGGAAACAGAAATAGCTATAGAAAACAGAGGAGATTCTCCAATGAAAGGCAGGCAAGGGTTTTATAATACAAAAGTCTAAATCCACTATATGATGCTTTGGGAGAAATTTATTTAAAGCAACTTATAAGAAAAGCACGTCCAATCAAATTTAAAGTAAAACTTCTCAGGAAGGAACCAAAAGAGAACAGATACCTGGCAGGCAGGCTCTGAAGTGGCTGTCTAAATACAAACAAATACCGGCATTCCAACCCAAAGTGGAAAACACAGC
>NW_017731396.1:2177849-2180290 GCF_001890085.2 Hipposideros armiger
CCTGCAAGGTCAGTGAACCACACCGTTGAGAATACAAGGCGCTAGGAGGAGTTCCTGTCAATTCCTCGACCCAATTTAGTAAGTCACATGGGACTTGAGCCCACAGGGCGATTTCCCTCTGCACCCGGCACCGCTGCGCTGACACTCGGCTGTGAGAGAACAGCCTCCGGCTCGCGGGCCCCAGCAGCCTACCTTGTAGATGTTGGTCAGCGCGCTCTTACTGGGGAGCTTCACCGCACTCACTTGCACGGCCGGGCCTGTCTCGACGACCTCATTCTCAGTGCTCAGCGGAGTCACATAGAGCATGAACGGCTGAGTGGTACCAATGAGCTGATTGTCCACCTAGGACACGAGAAAAGAGCAAACAAAACAGACAAGTTGCTCAGTTCTCGTTCTGACCTTGGAATGGGGTCTCACGATACGCAGGCCACTCAGCAAGTCCCCTTGCCATCTGACTCTATCTCAACAGCAGCCGGAAAAATACATGTTCACTGAAGACCAGCAATAATTATAGCATTTCAGTCTCGGTGGAGGTTGGAAAGGAGAAGGGTTGTAAAATTGATGTAACAAAGAGAGGGGCTGTCTTGATAGCATGACAACAGAACTCTGGTAAAAACTGTCAAAATCAACTTTTACAGAACTCTGAAAGTGAATCAAATGTTTGCAACAATTCGAGAAAATTAGCTAAAACTCAGGAAGAACAGTGAGCTCTGTGGCATTTTCACTTGTAATTCCCACTTGTCCTCCTCAGGTCCACAGTGGCCTCAAAAGCCCAATTGCCCTGCAACCAAAACCGTCTGGCAGCCTGAGGGAGGGACCAGAATGAGTCTGCAGCTCCCCAAAAACCCCTCCCCAGAGAAACATCAATGTTTTGACTAGTCTGGCACCTCTCCCTTTCCTGATACTGGTAATTGGCACCTTCTCTTTTTTTCTCCTGCTCAGGCTGATCTCAAAGAATCAGCTCTTGATTTTTTTTCTGCTCTAGTTGCTGGTTTCAAATTCATTGATTTTCGCTGAGATCTTTATTATTTCCTTTCTTCTGCTTATTTTGGGTTTATTTTCTTGTTGCTGTTTAGCAGCTTAGCAGTATTCTACAAATTCTGATATGCTGTTTTCACTTTCATTCAGTTCAAAATATTTTCTAATTTCTACTTTGATTTCTTTGATCGATGGGTTATTTTGAAGGGTATTATTTAGTTTCCAATATGTGGGGGATTTTCCTAACTCTTTTTCCGTTATACCTACTTTAATTCCATTGTGATCAAAGGGCATACTGTGTGTGACTTGAATCCTTTTGAATTTGTTGAGAATTGTCTTTATGGTCCAGAATGTGGTCTGTCTTGGAAATGTTTCGTGTGCACTTGAGAAGAATGTTTTCTGCTGTTGCTAGGTGGAGTGGTCTATAAATATCAATTAGGTCTAGTTGGTTGGTAGGGCTGCGCAAATCTCGTATATCTTTGATGATTTTCTGCTTATTTGTTCTATCAATCATTCAGAGAGCAGTAATGGAATCTTCTATTATAATTGTGTGTATATTTCTGCTTTCAGTTCCATTAGTTTTTGCTTCATATATTTTGAAGCTCTGAAGCAACATTCAGGATTATTATATCCTCTTGATTAGCTGTCTCTTTTATCATTAGGAAATTACCTTCCTTATCCCTGGGAATACTCTTTGCTCTAATTTATTCCGTCTGATTATTGCCATTCCCATTGTCTTATGACAAGTGTTACCTTGGTATATCTTTTTCCATTCCTTTCCTTTTAACCAATTTGTGTCTTTATTTTTTATGTGTGTTTCTTGTATGAAGTATATAATTGGGTCTTGCTTTTTTATCCAATCTGATGACCTCTGCCTTTTAATTAGAGGTATTTATAACATTTACATTTAGTTAATTGATAGTTAGGTTTGAATGAGTCAACCATCTTCCCATTTGTTTTCTATTTCTCTCATCTATTCTTTTCCGAGTTTTCTTCTTTTTCTGCCTTTTCTTGGATTAATCAAGTTTTTTTATGATTCCATTTTGTCTCCTTTGTTAGATTATTAGCTGTAACTCTTTGGGTGGTTGCTTTAGGCTTTACAGTATTCATCTTGAACTTATCGGTTGAATTCAAACGACACCATACTACTTCATGTGTAAGAAAATGGCAGTAACATATTGCCATTTCTCCCCTTCCAGACTTTATGCTATTGCTGTCATGCATTTTACTCTAACATGTTATAGATCCCAAGATACAGTGTTATTATTTTTGTCTAAACAGTTGATTATCTCTTACAGGGATTGCAACAAGAAAATAATCTTATATATTTACCCAAGTACCTGTCATTTCAGGTGCTCTTTACTCCTTTGTGTAGATCCAGATTTCCATCTGGTATCATTTCCTTTTGACTGAATGATGCCCCTTAACATTTTTTGTAGTGCAGATCTGCTGGTAATGAGTTT
>NW_017731396.1:2180785-2191175 GCF_001890085.2 Hipposideros armiger
AGCTGTGGAGGGCAGTGTCACTGGCCCTCATATGTGGGATCCGAACCGGGGCCCTCTGGCGTCCCAAGCCAGTTCTTAACCAACGCGCCACTTGGCCGGCCCTCACCCTTGTTTTTAAAAGACATATTTGCTGGGCATACAATTCTAGGCTTACAGTTCGGTTTCCTTTCAGCACTTTAATTGCTTACTGTCTTCTCACTTCCATTGCTTGCAGTGAAAAACCAGGTATCATTCTCACCTCTGTTCCTTGCACATAACATGTCTTTTTTAATCTGGATGCCATATTACTAGTTTTGAGTAATTTGATGATGACGTACCTTGGTGTAGTTTCCTTCATGGCATGTGTGTGAGTGGATTCGAGTTTGAACTAATTCCATCTTGAGTTTATAATTTTTTTTATAGTTTTCATTAAGTTTAGAAAATCTATGGCCAAATTTCTTCAAATACTTTTTCTGTCCCCTCCTCTCTCCTGTCCTTTGGGGACTGCAATTATCCATATAGTAGGCTGCTTGAAGTTGTCCCTTGTCCTGTAGGTCATTGATGCTATTTTGTTTTTGTGGGGATTACAGGTTTACCTCACAGATACTGTGGCTTCAGTTCCAGACCACCGCAATAAAGCAAATATTGCAATAAAGTGAGTCACATGAATTTTTTTGGTTTCTAAGTGCATATAAGTGTGTGATAGCATCATGTCTAAAAAAACAATGTACAAAATACTTTACTGCTAAAAGATGCTAACCATCATCTGAGCCTTTGGTGATTTGCTGGTGGAGGGTCCTGCCTCGATGTTGATGGCTTCTGACTGAGCGCGGTGGTGGTTGCTGAAGGGTTGGTGGCCATGGCAGTTTCCTTAAAGACAACAATGAAGTTTGCCTCGTCAATCGACTCTTCCTTCTATAAACAATGTCTCTGTAGCATGAGATGCTATTCAATAGCATTTCACCCACAGTCGAACTCTTCAAAATTGGAGTCAATTCTCCAAACCCTACTGCTACTTTATCAACTAAGTTTATATAATATTCTAAATCCTTTGTTGTCATTTCTACAATATTCACAGTATCTTCAGCAGGAGAAAAATCCATCTCAAGAAACCACTTTCTTCCCTCATCCATTCAAGTTTTATCATGAGATTGCAGCAATTCAATCATATTTTCAGGCTTCATTTCTAATTCTAGTTATCTTGCTATTTTTCACCACATTTGCAGTTAAATTCCTCCAAGGGGGTCGGAATAAACTTCTTCTAAATTCCTGTTAATGTGGATATTTTGACCTCTTCCCATGAATCATGAATATTCTTCATGGCATCTAGAATGGTAAATGCTTTCCAGGAGGTTTCCGATTGACTTTGCCCAGATCCATCAGAGGAATCACTATCTATGGAAGCTATGGCCTTACGAAATATATTTCTTTTCTTTTTTTTTCTTTTTTAGCTGAGCCATCCTGCCGCCTGTTGGCAGCTCAGCAGCAGCTCAGCTCGGGCCGGGCATCAAACCGCTGTTGCTCAGAGCTCAAACTCCTGAACAAGCTCTTAACCAACTGAGCCACTTGGTCGGCCCACGAAATGTATTTCTTAAATAATAAGACTTGAAAGTCAAAATAACACCTCGATCCATGAGCAGTAGAATGGATGTTGTGGTAGCAGCATGAAAACAACATTAATCTTGTTGTCCATCTCTATCAGAGCTCTTGGTGACCAGGTGTATTGTTAATGAGAAGCAATATTTTAAAAGGAATCTTTTTTCCTGAGCAGAAGGTCCCAACAGTGGGCTTAAAATATTCACTAAACCCTGTTGTAAACAGACGTGCTGTCATCCGGGCTTTGCTGCTCCATCTATAGAGCACACGCAGTGTAGATTTAGCATAATTCTCAAGGGACCTAGGATTTCTGGAATGGTAAATGAACACTGGCTTCAGCTTAAAGTCACCAGCTGCATTGGCCCCTAACAAGTCATCCTGTCCTTTGAAGCTTTGAAGCCAGGCATTGACGTCTCCTCTCCAGCTATGAAAGTCCTACAAGGCATCTTCTTCTGATATAAGGCTGTTTAATCTACATTGAAATCTGTCGTTTAGTGGAGCCACCTTCATTAATTATTTTAGCTAAATCTTCTGGGTAACTTGCTGCAGCTTCTCCATCAGCACTTGCTTCTTCACCTTCCGCTTTATATTGTGAAGACGGCTTCTATTTTTTTTTTTTTAAAGATTTTATTAGGGAATTGGGGGAGGGGAATAGTGTTGGGGAATTGGACCAGCCAAGTTGTCGTTCTTCAATCTTCGTTGTGGAGGGCGCCAGTCACCATCTGGCTTCCCGTCGGCAGCTTGTGGCCTCTAAGCTCAAGGTGCTGTGTTACAACCTTAGTTGCAGGTGGGCGTAGCCACCATCCCATGCGGGAGTTGAACCAGCAGCCTTGTTGTTAAGAACGCACGCTCTGTCCACTGAGCCATCCGGGCGGCAGCTCAGCTCAAGGTGCCAAGTTCAGTCTTAGTTGCAGGTGGGCATAGCCCACCATCTAACAGGCAGTCTTGTTGTTACGCCAGCTGAGTCATCCTGCCACCTGTTGACAGCTCAGCTTGGGCGCAGCATCACCGGCCCACGTGGGAATCAAATCGGCGGCTCTGTTACTCAGAGCTCGCGCTCTTAAGCCAACTCTTAACCAACTGAGCCACTCGGCCGGCCCTGGAGAGGGCTTCTTAAACCTCATGAGCCATCCTCTGCCAGCTTCCAACTTTTCTTCCGCAGCTTCCTTACCACTCAGCCTTTACAGAACAGAAGTTATGGCCTTGCTCTGGATTAGGTTCTGGCTTAAAGGAATGTTGTAGCTGGTTTGACTTTCTATCCTGATCAGTAAAACTTGCTCCCTATCATCAATGAAGCTGTTTTGCTTTCTTATCATTTGGGTGTCCATTAGAGTACACTTTAAATTTGCTTCAGGAACTTTTTCTTTGCATTCACAACTTGGCTAACTAGCTCAAGAGGCCCAGCTTTCAGCCTATCTTGGCTTTTGACAGGTCTTCCTCACTAAGCTTAATAATTTCTAGCTTTTGATTTAAAGTGAGAGACATGTGACTTGTCCTTTCACCTGAACACTTAGAGACCACTGCAAGGTTATTAATTGCCCTAATTTCAATATTGTTGTGCTTCAGGGAACAGGGAGGGACAGAAATGGGGAAATGGCTGTTTGGTTGAGTACTCAGAACACAAACAACTGATCAATTAAGTATGCATTCTTATATGGGAGTGGTGGTTCGTGGCACCCCAAAACAATTACAAGAATAATATCAAAGATCACTGATCACAGATCATCATAATAAATACAATGAAAAAGTTTGAAGTACTATGAGAACTACCAAAATGTGACACAGACACAAAGTAAGCAAATGCTATTGGAAAAATGGCGCCAACAGACATGCTCAACTCAGGGTTGCCACAAACCTTCAATTTGCAAAAATGCAATACCTATGAAGCGTAATAAAGCATGTGCCTCAATAAAGAGGTATGCCTGTATTTTTCTCTGCGTATTTTAATTCAGACAGTTTCTACTGCTGTGTCGTCAAGTTCACTACTCTTTTTCTCTACAATGTGTCATTGCTATTCATCGAATCCAGTATATTTTTAATTTCATTTTAATCTCTAGGAGTTTTTATATCTTCCATGTCTTTACTTAACTTTGTGAATGTGTACAATAGTTATAATAACAGTTTTAATGTCTTTCTCTGAAAATTCTAACATCTGTGTTAGCTCTTGGTCCATTTCGACTCATTATTCTTCTGATTATATATTTTGTTTTCCTGCCCCTTTGTACTCCTGGTACTTTATGACAGGATGCCAGATATTGTGAATTTCTCCTTTGTTGGAGGCTGGATATTTTTGTATTCCATTAAATCTTGAGCTTTGTTCAGGGAAGCAGTGAATTTACTTGGAAACAGATCTATCCTTTCAGACCTTCCTTTTAAGATTTGTTAGGTAGGTCTGGAGCGGTGCTCAGCATAGGGCTTATTATAGTTCAGCATGGAGGCAAGCCTTTCTGGAGGACTCTTCTCAACGTCCCACACATAATTACTTTTTCCAGTCTGGCTGGGGAGAACAAGCACCGTCTCCAGCCCTGGGTGAGCAGCAGACGCTCTCCCTGAGATCCTTCTGGATGAATCAGATGGTAGATTCCTCACATACATCTCTGAGCTGTCCTCTGCTGAAGACTCGCAGAGCCCTTCTGCAATCTCCCCAGTTTTCTTTCCATGCAGTACATTCCTTTCAGGTTTAGCTGCCTTGGTCCTGGGATTCTCAGCTGTTTGTTCAACTCATCCACTCTAATTCTCCCGTCAAGTGCCATGGCCTGGAAACTCTCAAGGCAGTAAGCTGAGGCCACAACAGGGCTCCCCTCTTTTTTTTTTTCCCCCCCCAACTCTCACTGGTCACTGTCTTTTGTTGTCTGATGTCCAGTGTCTTGAACCTGCAGTCTCCTTATTTTATCTGGACTTTGGGATTGTTTCACACTGGAGAGTAAATCTGGTTCCTGTTATTACATCTTGGCTAGAAGCAAAATTCCAGTTCCCTTAATTTTTCTTTGGGTGATGAACTTCAATTCCTCTAAATGATGGTTAGATGATTTCCTATTGTTTTTTTCTATTGGCAAGATGGGGAACCACGGGTCACCTTCCTCCATGCCACCTTGACTAAGTTATCTAAGTTACTGATGGACTAGCTACTATATTCAGAATTCTGCTATATAGGAAAATTAGTGACACAAATGTAGGAAGAAACAATTATATGCATAGAATGACTTTTTGAAGGCCACAACAAGGTATTTCCAAAGCATTGAAGTTTTTAGAACAGCAAACACTGGATCTGGTTGGGTGTATAACAAAAACAAGGAGATTAACAAGTTCTGAATGCCTCTCCCCCCGGTTCCTTACCTGTACATCCTGTATGCTAAGTTCAAGCATATGACTGGTTGCCAACTGTGTATAGTGCACACTGATTCCTGTAAGACTTGCAAAGACCAATTCTTCTGGGACTTTATTAATTAAGGACAGCCCAATTCCACCTTCTAACTTCACAAGCACCTAAAAAGAAGCCAAAATATGGCACACCGACAGTTTAAAACAGAGCTCGAGGTAGCCAAGAGAGTGCAAGGAAATACAAGACTTTAAATGCCTCTACCTTACCTCTGATCAGATGAAAATCTCTTAGCAGAGTCCTATTATTCACCATGATGGCTCAAATCCCATCATCCCCCCCCTCCCAACCAGAGCTCCAGAGTGATGTGATAATACCTCTATCGGAGCACTGGTGACATTCTGCATTTCATTATAGGAAAATAATTGTTTGAGACTCTGTCTCTCTATTTGGGATGCAAGCTCTTAATAAGTTATTCACTACCATACTATCCAACTACCATACTATCCAACACATTGCTTTACATACAGGTATTTTATTTTTTTTTTAATCACTGACTAAATATTGAATAGGTGTGCTTTGTCATGTTCCTTTTTAAACTTTTCATTTTCTTCCCAATTCCCAAACAGGGAGAGAGAAGGAAGATATCAGAGTCAACTAGGGCCAAAACAAAACAAAATCTATTTTGCTTATTCTCCACCTTCAGACCTGTTTAAATTCAAATAGTTTAGCTTTCTTTACTGTCATCTTACTTTAGCAACATTTGTTACATTCTGATTCAACTACAGCTGTCATATAAATAACATTCACACATTCATGTTGTGAGAACATTAAACACTGTGAAGCAACACCTATACTTAAAATTCGTCCAGGGCAGAAAGAAAAGAGGTCTAAACTGAGAAAACCGCAGAGCCAAATTCTAACCAAATTTAAGATAAAGAAATGAATCTGCAATACTTAAAACTTACTTCCAATTCCTGCTCTGTCTCTGGATTCTTTAATTTCTGCAGCGCTTGTTCAGTAACAGGAAGTTCATCCATTTCATACAATGAACGGTCACTTTTCCGTTGGGAGAAATCTGTTATCTGAGGTCAAATAAAACACCATATTAAGTGGGCTGATACTTCCATAGTGAAACCTATTCCACGTCACTGGTATAGGTCAAAACTCACTACATGCACCATAATCCTGTAGAAGTTAGCTGCTTCCAAAACACTGCTAAGGTGAGATTTATGTAATAAGGAGGCAAACCTGGTTTTTAGTCTACATGGCAAATGCCAAGCTTCAGACCTTGGAAGCGTCTTATAGTGGGATCAGGCATCTAGAATTATCGCCGACGTCAAAACATGCAAAGCTCAGGATCACTGCGTTCAATCTTGCCTTAGAGAAGAGTGCTTTTACAAAGGCATTATGGATTATGATGCACTGCCTCGCGGAGTTCATTGTAACATACCACCATCTCTCCTTTTCCCTTAGTTCTCTACCTCCCATGGCCTAGAGATCCACATCTCGGGGCATACGTCTCTCCCCTGAACTTCAGACCCATGTTTACACTGAGCTCCGCACATGTTCATGTAGATAGCATACACTGAATCAGTCCAAAATGTAACTCCGCGTTTCCCCCGGAAGCCTGCTGCATGTTCACTGGCTAGAGGTGTGGACTCTCGTCCGCCTAGTTGCCCAAACCTGAATCCTGAAGGCCGTTGTTGACCCCTTCCTCTCTCTCACCCTCACATTCAATCACTAAACCTGACTGACTCGGCTCCTTAACACGCTTTCATTTCTATTTTCCTGTCCCTCCAACCTCCTCCCACCCCTGCCACTTGCTCGAGTTTGGGTCACCGTAATCGCTCATCTAGATTACCGCAAGAGCCTCCTCCCCAGTCTCTATCTCCAATTTTACCCCACGCCGTTCTCCACACTGCACCATAGTGACAATCTATAATGAAGTTCTGATCATGTCATTCCCTGACTCCTTGTTGACATAGAAAAAACCGCAAATCTTCAGCACGTCTCAGCCTTTTAATGATCTGGCCCCTGCTTCTATCCCCAGCCTTATTTCCTAGCGTATTCCCGTGCCAGTTGAGTCACCCTCTTTTATCCCCAGGCCTTCACTTATCAACTTCCCAAATACAAAATAATTTACTCATTATGTTTCTTGCTTATTTCTTGCCCAGCCCCTAGAACGTGAGCTCCAAGATGGCAGGGAATTCTGCCTGTTTGCTCACTAGTATGCGTTTGGTACCGAGAGCCGTGCCTAGCTCTAGTAGATGCTCAATACACAACTGTTGAAGAAACATTCTCACTGTTAGGGTGCAGTCCCTCCTCCTTTCCCTCTTGATTTGGCTAGTCCCGTCAGTTAACCTTTAGATCTCAGCTTAAGTGTTACTTCTCTTAGGAAGCCCCTCCATTCTCCAAATCAGGGACTACAAATCCTTTCTACATCCTTTCCACAACACCCTCCAGTCCTACTTGCATAACACAACATTTTAACTGTCTGATTAGGGACCTCAAGTCTTCTTTTTGTGAATGTTATTAACATATCAATTATTTAAACATATAATAAATATACAATATAATGATTGATAATGTTAATATGTACTGTTCTTGGCATTATCTTAATTCTTTTTTTTTAAATTGGGGAATTGGGGGAAGGGAACAGCGCTGGGGAATCGGGGGAAGGGGAACAGACAAGTTGCTGTTCTTTTGTTCTTCAGTCTAGTTGTGGAGGACGTCGCTTCACTGGCCCATGTTGGTATTATCATTGCGATCTTCCCAGCTGAGGCAGATCGGTCGCCGGCCTCTGGACAGCCGCTCACGCTGGCTGCCAGCCACACACAGTAGCTTATGGCAGCCCACTGCAGCAGCGGCTGCAGCCTACGCCGTCACTGGCGACTCACGGCAGCCCAGCTCCAGGTCGAGCTGTTGTTCACCATCTTAGCTGTAGAGGGCAGAGTCACTAGCCCTAATGTGGGATCTGAACTAGGGCCTTGCTGCTCAGAGCTGGTGTCCCAAGCCAACTCTTAATCAATGCGCCACTTGGCCGGCCCAATTCTTATATTTTTTTATATATCTTATATTCACTTATACTTTAATTCTTCCAACAACTTTGTGAAGTAGGTCTTATCCCCATTTTATAAATGAAGACATTATATTTCCATATCCAGTATAAATCATTCAATAAATATCTGTTGAATGACTAACCATTTTGGGGGAAAAGGCACACTGAGATTCATTCATGTCAGTGCTTAGGATAAATTATCACCTGGAGTGCTCTAGTTGGTCCATCTGGGATGACTCTGATGGTTAACATTCCAGAACCAGGCCTCATTTTTTGGTTAATAAATTGTTGCTCCGGTGGAACTGGCCCCAGAAGTTCCATGGACGTGTCAGGACCAAGAACAACTTCAGCTCCATCATATAAACCAGAAAGCCCTCCTTTGGCCTAAAAGACAGAGTTAAGATGTGTAAGAAAAAGCAAAAGTAAAGGCATTGATTCTGATCATTTAACATGTTATTTGAAACAAGTTACCAAATTTAAATTCTCATTTGAAGGGTCATGGTCAAGGTATAGAGAAGCATTCACTATTTTTTCAGCTTTACAGATGATGAAAAATAGTAGAATTACTTGGGCAAGATGGAAAGTTATGCTGTATGAATTTAGGGAATCCTGAGTAAGGTAATTCCACGAATATTTTGGTTTAGAAATAACTTCTCATTAAAATCAGCTTTTAAAAAAAGTACCAAAATACTTGTTTCTCTGAGTATTCTCACTCCAGTTTGCTTAAAAATCTGAAAAAAATCTGAAAATAAAACCATTATCGTTATCACTCAGCTTTCTAATTAGAAGCAAATTCTAGAGTTGAAAACCTCCCCAAACAGGCCTATGGCTGAACAATCAACCCAAATATTCAAAAGATGATGTCCCTTCTAAAATGAAATAGGGAGCTGGGAACGTCACTGATGCCCAGTCATTCAGGCCTTTGCAGAAAAGCACCTTCTTGTTCAATGCTCCAAGTAAAATGGAAGTCTACAGGATGATGCCTAGGAAAGAGCAAATACAGGGCTAGAGGGGACAATGGCTAGGGTGTCTAGATCCCCTCTGATAATTTTAAAATATTGAGTAATGAAAAGGGTACTTTGAACTGGGTTTATAGGACAAATATCAACATGGAGAAAGCTTTTATGATTGTTGTTAATTTAGAAAGAAAGTGCATACACAACTTTATAAGGGCAGTGTCAGAAAATGTTAAAATGCTTTCAATTACTTTATTGAAAATAATACAATTGAAAGAAGCTAATTTCCCTAACCAAAACACATTCTGCTCTGCTGAATACTGTATTATAGGGTCATCCACAACCAGAGAAATGATAAAATAGATTCAACAAACAACAAACACCGTAAGGGATTTGGGGGCGGCGAAACGCTCTAAGAGAATCAGAATCACATGGGGGCTTAGAAAGAAACCAGAAGTAAAGTCAGGGTCAGACTCAGAACCCAACAATTATAACAAGCCCTCTTTAGCCTCTAGAAGTCTGAATTGTATTGCTAATTGAAAAATCACAAATCCATTCCAGATGTGTGCTTCATATAACTAAGCAGCTTGTCTTTGATGAAAAAAGCTCAGGGCAATAGAGATAAAGAAAATAAATCTCACCAAATAGCAGTCAGAGGCTCCTTACAGTTTTGCTCGCTACCCTAGAGAACAATTTCCCATTATGGATGGAGAGCCCAGTTTCACAGGGACAAACACACTGCAAGTTCTCTAGCCAGCACCTAATGTTCCAGTGTTTATCTTTGGGGTAAAACCCCGGGCTGAGGCAGAAGTGCACATAGTCACATGTGCTGTTCTGCTAAATGCCCAAACCTCTGAGATACCTTCCTACCCAGGCACCTCAGATTCATGGTCTCATACCCGGCCTGAAGCCAAAAGGGCAGAAAATCCAAACTCCTGGTAATTTTCCAAACATATATTTGCTTATACAGTACTCGGGAGTTCATCATGGGTAGGTTGGCTAAATAGAGGACAGAGGAAATGGACCACCGCAATCTTCGCTCTGACATTTGCTATGACAATTAAATGCTTATTTGGGCACCACTAAAAATGCAGAAATAAACAGAATCGAGAGCATGGTGATTAGTCACCATCTCGGAGAACACTTTACAAGACTGTTGTAGTTATTACATTAACTTCGCAGGTCTCAAATTAATCCATTTCACTTAGAGGTGGGCTTTTCTAGCTGAGATTTTTCTTCCATTCTTCTTCTTTTTTTTTTAAGATTTTAGTGGGGAATTGGGGGGAGGGGAACAGTGTTGGGGAATTGGGGAAGGGGAAAAGACAGGTAGACAAATTGCTGTTTTTTGTGGGGGGGTTTTTTGTTGTTATTGTTGTTCTTCAGTCTAGTTGTGGAGGACGCTGCTTCACTGGCCCACATTGGTATGATCATTGTGCTCTTCCCGGGTGAGGCAATCGGTCGCCGGTCATCAGTCGGCCA
>NW_017731396.1:2194870-2201647 GCF_001890085.2 Hipposideros armiger
GGGCTGCGTTAATGTGTGTGTGCCCCAGGGAAGGTACAAAAAAGCCAGAGAACTGGCTGTGTCAGAAAGCAGGGAAGTGCTCGAGGAATGAGGGGCACGAGTCAAGGGCACAGAAGGTTAAAGAAGCGCCTACAGGCCAAATGTGGGGATTAAGCATAAAAATAAACACTGACAGTAACAGATAACCCACTGAATAAAGTAGGAAACCATAATGACACACATAATGCTATGGACTGAACTGTGCCCCACCCACAATGCTTATGCTGAAGACCTAGCCAGCAGTTGTGATGGTTATTTGGAAATGGGGCCCTTGGGTGATAATTAGGTTAGGATGAGGTCATGAGGGTGGAGCTCTCCTGGTGGAATTAGTGCCCTTACGAAAAAAGACATCAAAGGGCTTGCTTTCTACACACCCCCCTGCCCAACCCACTGCCATCTGAGGACACAGTGAGAGGAGAGAAGTCTACGAACCAGGAACAGGGCCCTCACCAGGGAACCAAACTGGCCAGCACCCTCGTCTTGGACCTCCCAGCCTCCAGAGCTGTGAGAAATAAATTCCCATTGTTTAAGTCATCCGGTCTATAGTAATTTGTCATGGAAGTCCAAGCTAATACATAAATAGAAATATGATGAGGAACAGGATATTTACATAGTCTCAAAGTACCTCTCCACAAAATATTTACTAACTACAAGGGAAAAAGAAATTTCACAGTGGAGAAGGCTGGAGGCACCAAATTAATCCAGTGCTAAAGTAAACATCACCAGTAACAGGGCAAATCAAAATCACAGCATCGATTCTACACAATTTCCGCCAATTTTTCTATAACTCTGAGAGTCTTTCAAAATAAAATGTAAAAAACCAAAACCAGTTTTTGTCCTCATCAAGTGAAATAACAATTATGAAACTGTTGTGTAAATTATAAAATCTTATTTATGTTTTTTTTTGCTACTTAATTAAAAAAAAAACCACCAAAAAAAACCCCCCCGTTTTTGTCTGCTTAAAAGGTACCTGGCCCTTGGAAATTACAAATATATTTATTATTCATGTTTTGCTGAACACACCTGGTGTTTATATCGCACTTGATAAATCATCTTACTCCTAAGTTGGTTTTCATTCACCCTAATAGCCTCATGAACTTGAATATCCTTTGAAGGTCATCTGACAACATCATTTCAAAGTGTTCTTCCATTTCTGTTTTCAATTCGTTTGACTCTGTCAGATTTGCTACTTCTTTTATCTTTAGATTATTATTTTTCAAAAAAATTTTTTTTTAATTCTCAGTAAGTCTCAAAAATTGTTTACTTTCAATTACTATGCCCCATGGTCTCTTTCCTCATCACCATTCCCAAAGCTTATTTTTAAAATGCATCTCACAATAAGCACAGCCTTAAATATAAGGGTGTGATAACATCTTAAAGAAATTTGAATTATGTGACTTTGAACTAATATTAAAATAGATGTAGAAGTATTGACAGATTGATAGATGGATGAACTTTGAAAACATGAGGCTAAGTTTAAGAAGCTACTCATAAAAGACCATTCACATGAGCATCCAGAATAGGGGCATCTACAGAAACAAGATTAGTGATTGTTTAGGGCTGGAAGGAAGGGGACTATGGGTGATAGCTAAAGGATACAGGGTTGCTTCCTGAGGTGAGGAAATGTTCTAAAACTGAGTGTGGTGGTGGTTGCACATATCTGTGGATATACTACAAACCACTGAATCGTGTATTTTAAATGGGTAATTTATACAGTATGTAAACTATATCTCAACAAAGCTGTTAAAAAATATAAAACCAAATTAGAAACACGTGTATTAAGTTTCATTTGATGTGCAAAATTTGAAATAATTTGAATCTACCTCCCCAATTAAAAATTTGATAAGAGTTGTATAACTTCAAAGCCAAGTAAATCATAAACAAGCTACATTACTGCCACACGTGATACCACTTTAGATGATAAAAAGGCATCCCTGTCAGCATTAGGTTCACTATGGTGGTGAACAGACACCCTCTGTCAGGGGGATTTGGGGATTATGTGATTTCCATTACTCAGAATGTCGGGAACACAGCCCTCCGATAAAAGTGTTTCAAATAATTACAGTTGGTGATCTCCCTCCTCTTTAAGTGACTTTTGCACCTCTGGGTTCTCAAACATCTTTCATTTTGAAATGTGAACTAGTTATTACCAGTCCTTCTGTCGTGTGTAATATTTTTACCCAAATTTTACTGCCTGTCTCTCTGTATCTAGGTCTATTAGCATGAATATGTCCCTAAACTGACTTGAAAAGACTGTTGGTATAAAAAGGGGAAAAACTGTCTGTTTGATCATTTTTCCATTCAGTTTAGGAAAAAGTAGATTAGGGAAGTATTTATAACAGAAAAATAGAGGCATAAAAATGACATCACTAATTTGAAAAAAAAAAAAAAAGAAATTCAAGAATTAAATTCTCCAGAAAAGGCATCAAAGATGAGAAAGGGCTGGGAATTGCTAGGGCGGGTATCAGGGACAGTGGGAAGCATGTGAACTGGAGCAATCAAGGCCCCATGTCCCCACCCCAAGGAAGCTGTTCAGCCCAAGGCTCCATGTCCTTAGCTGTAAAACCAGAGGCTAGACTACAGGGCCTGGGTCCCTCCCAGCGCTACAAATCTTTCATTCTAAACTCCAAGATCTCTTACCTTCTTCTTTAAAATGACTCTTTGTGTCTTCGGGGAGACATCCAAGACGAGCTCTGCACAGGTAATGGCCTTGTTGGAAGCCACAGGCCTTCCTGTCCCCTTCTGCAAACTAGAAAAAAAAAAAATTATATATGTGTATATATACATTATCACACGTATACGCATGCATGTGCCTATACTCGCACAAGTATTCAAGTACTCACAAGCAAATGCCTAAATCCTCCACTATAAAAACGAGAATTTTTTTTTTAATTGTAGGAGATAAAGTCTGACGCAACTTGCAGAAAGATCAAGGTTGTGTTGTCTTCCTATATAGCTCAAAGGTTCATTTGTCAGAAGATATGCTCTGACATTTCTCCTCTCCTGATAATTTTAAGTGGCTTAAAATTCAGATATAAAAGGATGGCTATATATCTTTAGAGGCCAAAAAACAGCAGCAAAAAGCTAAGCCAGGCATTTCAAGGGTCCAAGAATTAGCTCTACTCTTTGCCAGTCAGAAGATCAGTGTCCCTGCGTCCCCAAGTCTTTGAAATCAGAAGCCCCTTTAGGATGAAAAGAATACAAAGGGTTGATAATCACCTTCCTCCAATTCAATGGTGGTGTGCTTCTCTGTGGCTTAAGAGCCCTAAATTTTATGGAATATTGCAGCCTACACTTCGGAGTACTTCAATGAGATTTTATTTAGATTATTCTCCTGTTTCTAAAAAGGGGATTGATAAATTCAGAGTTAAAAACTAGTTTTCATGAAAAAAAATTAGTTTTCCGACACCACAAGCACAAGTGACAAAAAAATAAATAAAAATAGATAAATTACATTTCAACAAAATTAAAAACTTTTGTCCTTCAAAGGACACCATCAAGAAAGAAAAATGAGGGGGCTGGCCGAGTGGCTCAGTTGGTTAAGAGCTCGCTCAAGAGTTTGAGCTCTGAGCAACAGCGGTTCGAGTCCAGCCCGAGCTGAGCAGCCGNAAAAAAAAAAAAAGCCCATCACTCAGGCAACCAACCATTCCTAGTACATTTCTTACACATCACCTTTAAGAACATTCTCCCATGTAAATACACAAATGCACAACCGAAGTTTCTTGACTTTCCTGATTAAAATGAGATAATGCATGCTTGCTGTGTAATTAGTTTTTCCCATTTAACAACATATCCTGCATATCATAATTGAGACTTTTCTTTCAAAGAAGCCTCAACCACCTCTTGCTGCTACTGAGGCTGCCGCAACTTACGGACCTGAACAACCAGCCCATGTAACCCGCAGGTCAGCTTTCCTTCTCGGAAACTCCACGTCTGGGTTGTGCTTCGTCTGCGATCAGGCTTTCTTAGCATCAGTGGCTCATATCTGGGATAAAGGAAAATGCAATGAGTCCTTTGCGTCACCTATTTCAGGCCGGAAGAGAATACCAGAAACACGGTTTTACTCTCCTTCCTTCCAATATCCTCTACTCTTAATCTAATGGGCAGTTAGTATGAATCCTATGGCAACTAGGTATCTCTTAATGAGGAAAGGAGAATAAAACGAAATGGAAAGCAACAAAACGGGGGACACAAAGTAATAGTAACACTTTAAGGATTCATTTTATATATTCTCATACATAATATTCATTATATATAAAATAATATAGCTTCTTGCATGTTCACAATGACTAGCTGGCATGCAGTATGAGAACGGCTGCCTGCTAAATGTATTTTAAAATACTTTCAGCAGCTTTTGTTCTGTTTTATTTCCAAATACATGTATTTTATATTGGGTTTTAATTTGTTTGTAAGTCATCGAAAATCATTTTGTTAGTAAATAAGGTATTAACTGGAAACAAATACACTGATTTCGTGGAGAAACTAAGGCAAATAAAATAATTTATTCAAAGTGAAAGAGCTGATTTGAACCATGGAGTCAGCCATATAAAAACATATTATTCTCTAAATCATTTATTTCTGCTTTTGAAAGGTTTAACAAAATTCTTAAAAAGATTTAAAACAAGAAATTGTTCACATCTAGGGAGTAATGGTGGATGGAAGTTTGGGTTAAACATTCAAGTTTTATAACATATCCTTCTTATTGTTTGAATTTTTAAAAGATCTCCAAGGTCATTTCCATAATAGATTTAAAATAAATAAATCTAAAGGAAGGAAGGACGAAAGGAAGGAAAGAAGGAAGACAGACTGACCCAGTGCTCATATTTGGGAATGTGACAAGTTTCTGTCACTGAAGAAAAATACACACATAGAAATACAAACTCTTACTTCATTTACAGACTCTCGCTTTTCGGTACAGATCTCCTCTGAGTCTGAATCTGAAAGCAATGAACTTGACTCAAAAGGTGCCCAGAAAACGTACCTGTTGTCGGTCACTGCGGCAAGACCAGCTATGTCCAATATGGCCGCCGCCTCGGCGGAGCGGGCCGCCGAGGGCTTATTGGGGTTGTGGGGCACAGAAGAGCCCTCGTGGGCCAGCATGCCCGTCCCGGTCATCCTCCACAGCTGAGAGCGCTTCCCTGGTTCCTGCGGGGTGGACACACAAAAAGCCATCATGTGCAGCCACAGCTTCATACAAGGGCTGAATCAGTTCTCACGTAGGAACTGCACGGAAGATATTTTCCACGTTATGTAAATTCTTAATTCAAAGTTTCATTGTTGTTAATCCCTCGTTACACTCAGGATGAAATATGCTAAACTCTTGAACCAAACTCAAAATTACAAATGTCAATTTAAAACATTTATTCTTGTCATATACTTAATATTTTCTGGACAAACTCGTCAGCTGAAGTTCAGTCCAATCACTGTCACCAGCTCTGTTGCTATGATAACCGCTGCTGCAGATGCTGACCCTTAGGTGCCCTTACCTGAAAGAGTCGTTCAATTATATAAAGTGTATGTGTATTCTTAATTGGTCACCCTCATAGCTGGCCGACAACCAGAATTTACCAGCAGTCTTCTCCCCTCCCATGTTTATAATCTTTGATTGAGGTTTCCAATTTACAAGTTGATTGTTTTCAAATATTGACTGTATTTAAAGTTTATACTACGTTGATTGCTGTTAATTCTAAATTTTTTTCTCCTTAGGAATATTTTATAGACAGCACTTGAATTTCCAGGTCAATAATAATCATCATTATAATAATACTTATTGATAATTTACTATGTGCCAGACACTGATCCATGGGGTTTACATGTAGGTAATTCACTCAATCTTCAAAACAATCCGATGAGGTATATACTATTAATGATTCTTACTTACAAATGAGGAAGTTAAGGCTCTATGAGATGACGAAATCTCCCCGTGTCACATAACTAGCAGGTGGCGGAGAGAAGATTTGAGTCTGAGCCTGATGCCAGAGCCAACATGCTTAAGCCCTCTGCAGCACTGCCTTTCTAGCATAACCCACGTAGTTCCATTTCAGTAACACCTAACCTTAGAGTACTCTCTCTATGGGAACACACACTCCAGCCAGACCTGTCAGGCTCACTCTCACCAGATGGGAGCCCCTCCACAGCAAGACACTTCTGGGTACCACAAACTCATCCACATGCTGCCCCTGCGCTGGAAAGATAACTTCTGCATTACATTCTACAAAGTAAAAACTAACAAAGTAATATGAGTGCTAAACCAAATGCCGGGATTTGAAACCCAGCTGTGCCATTTACCAGCTGAGTGACCTTGGACGAGTCACTACATCTCTCAATCTCTATTTCAGAAACTAAGCCACCTCTTAGGGGTCTTGTGCTAAGTGTAATAAATACAAGGCCCTTAGCGCATGCCTGGCACAGGGTCTGGCCTCGCTAAATGCTCACTATGTTATTATGATTCCATCTCTTTTCATAGCACTGTATGTGTATTATCTTAGTGGATCCTTCTCACAAACCTGAGAAAAGCAGGAATATGAGGCTCAGTGAGGAATGTGAAATACCAGATATCATGTATCTTTAAGTGACAAAGCCGGAACTCAAACCTAGAAAGATCTGATGCTCTTTCTGCTGGGTGCTACTGCCTCTTACGTCTGTAAGATTTGAAGCTGAGCTGCCTTCTCCATCGACAACCCCCACGTGCTTACTTGCATTTGCGGGAAGAGAACACATCTCTCCGCAGAACCAAAC
>NW_017731396.1:2205997-2210086 GCF_001890085.2 Hipposideros armiger
CTGCCTCACCCGGGAAGAGCACAATGATAATACCAACATGGGCCAGTGAAGCAACGTCCTCCACAACTAGACTGAAGAACAAAAGGACAGCAACTTCTCTGTTCCCTTTCCCCCAATTCCCCAGCACTGTTCTCTCCCTCAATAAAAATCTTAAAAAAAAAAGATATTTGCAAATCATGTATCTGATATGGGATCTGTATCCGTATTATATAAGGAATTTTTAAAATTCAACAATAAAAAAGCAAAAGTCAAATTTTAAAATGGGCAAAGTACTTGAATAGACATTTTCCCCAAGATATACAAATGGCCAATAAGCACATGAAAAGATGCTCAACATCATTAGTTATTAAGGAAATGTAAATCGAAACCACAATGAGATACCACTACACACCCAGTAGAATGGCAACAATTAAAAAAAAAAAAACCCAGAAAATAACAAGTTGCTGAGAATGTGGAGAAACTGGAACCCTGTGCATAGCTGGTGGGAAGGTAAAATGATTCAGCTGCTGAGGAAAACCGTATAGCAGTTCCTCAAAAAGTCAAACATAGAATTACCACAGAACCCAGCAGTTCCACACCTACGTATATACACAGAAGAATTAGAAACAAGTACTTAAACAAACACATGTACAGGCATGCTGACAGCAGCACTACTGACAACAGCCAAAAGGGAGAGACAACACAAACGCCCATCATAGAAAGAATGGACAAAATGTGGTCTACACATACAATGGGCTATTATTCAGCCGTAACAGGCATTGGATACTGATACAGGTTACAGTGAACCTTGAAAACATTATGCTAAGTGAAAGAAGTCAGACATACGAGGTCACATATTTTATGATTCGATTTATGTGCAGTATCTGGAATAGGTAAATCCCGAGAAACAGAAAACAGATTGGTGGTTGCCAGGAGCTGGGAGAGGAGAGTAATGGGGAGTAACTACTTAATGGGTTTGGGGTTTCTTTTTAGGGTGATTAAAATGTTTTGGAACTAGAGAGAGGTGGCTGCACATCATCAATGTACAAAATGCCACTGAACTGTTCACTTTAAAATGGCTAATTTTCTGTTGTGTGACTTTCAACCTCAATTTAAAATAAAATTTAAAATAAAATTTCCCCTCCACCATTAGTTCTCTTCAAAACTGCAAACAAATGATATCTAATAAACTCCAAAAGAAGCTTCAACCTCAGCACAGCAAAATTCCCAGGAACTTTTCTTTTTATCTCTTCAACCCACTAAACTCATAATCCTGCATCAGGATTCTTCAGTTGAAGAGCTTAGTAACTGCTGGAATTTAACATAAGAACATTAAAGGAAAAACACATTAGCAACCCGATTAACAACTGGTTTTTCAGGCACTAAAACCTTAAGCATGTCACACTGTTGAGTGTCATAATCTTTAAAAAACAAACAAACATGATTGACTTAATTATAACAAGATAAGAATCCCAACACCATCATTTCGAATGAAAACTACAACAAACAAGAAAGAGAATGGCTATTCTAAACAAAGGTACCCATTCGGTTCATTCAGAGTGAAATCTGGACAAACCAGAGACTGTTTTGTAGGCCTCAGGCACATACAAAAATATCATTCATAAGGAAAATTATTCAGAACATTCTGGAAAGGAATATGACTTTACATGTCCTATTCATCAGGTGGTTTATATTTGCAATGCTGAAGATTCAGCTAGTTTTTCCCCATTTCTTCATGGATACACTTTAAAACTGGCCTTGAAACCAGCACAGAAACAATCAACTGTATTTACATGTTGGTGAAATGACTACTGTTTGAAAGCCCAATGTTTTGATGTCTATGTGCCAATCTATATACCAATCTAACAGGAGAATTAGAATGAACTTGCTATTCCTCACCTGAATTTTCTAAATACAACTAGTGGGACGTCAGTGAAGATTATACTTCTAAGGCAACTGGAATTACTGTCAAGTCAAGCTCTTTGCTTGGCTTCAAGTGAATATTCAAATAGACCCTTAAGTGTCTGCTTAATCAGGATTCTCAATGGGAAAAAAAAGTCAGAATGATGATTTGAATAATTATGATGAAGATTAGTCAGTTTCAAATGAGGAAAGAGATCAAACAAACTTAAAAATAGTAGCAAGAAGTTTAAAAAAATAACATCTGAAAGCAAGAGGAATTGAAGATAATGTAAGAATAATACCTTATAAGAGGAATTGTTAAATACTAGAGTGGATTATTGGGGAGATCTTCAGAAAGAGAAGACTCTTGCCTCTGTGGATGAATGTTAATCTACCCAGAAGACAAGGGTTTAGACTAAAGACCCCTTAAGACAGACCTTGAGCCGAGGATTTAGTAAAGAATGGTAGGAATCTTCCTTCATCCTTTGGTCTCCTGAGAACTGCTTAGAGTTTAAGACTAGTTAATAATTAAAGCCTCCTGCTTTACAAGAACAGTCATTTAACCCAGAATTACCCAGAGAATGTATGTGCAGCAGCGATGTAAATGAAATTTTCATAATAAAGCTGTCGGTTATCCTGGAAATCATTCATGTTGCAGCTGATCTCAGAGGAGCCTGCCCCTTTAACAGTCAGAGTGATAAAAGGCGGCAGAGTGGGCTCGTCCCAAGCATAATCCAATGAAGTCGTGGGCTTCACTTCAGTTCGGAGCCTGGGTTCAGCTACACCGTGCTGAGTGAAGACAACTGGGACCTACAGTAACAGCAGAGAGGGTAGAGAGGGCTCTCATTCAGATTGGTGTTACTGCAAAGTGATTGCACGCTTCCTAGATTAAGTTCCAAATCCTCCCCAAATGAATCCTAGACAGGGCATAACCACAAGTGAGGTTCATCATCTTTATCTCTTCAAATGCCTTTCTAATAATCATCTTTCAAATTGCAAGAAGCCCACCAATTAAAGGCCATGGGCTACTGCCTGTTGGATAAAGGGCTTTAAGATGCTTTGCCACCCCAAATACCAAGGGGAAGCAATTCTCTCCTTTCAATGGCATCTCTGCTACCCTCACCCACCGCATGATACACTTTGAACACAGAAAGGAATAAAAATTTTGGAATTTAGCTATGGAAAGTCATGTATTGTAAGACGTTGTTTTTCAAAGGCATAATTTAAAACAGAATCTAATGATTTCCATTTTTCTGTTTTACTTGCAAGATTTATACAAATGCTCATGTAACTAAGCCACCGCAGGACTGCCCATTCCCACTGTCACTCTGACTCCTCTTGTGTGGAATGGCTACAGAGGGCCCCATGTCAACCAAACGATCAAGCCAAAATAAGCACTGGGGGCTGACAAGTCACGTCTAGACAAGGCTGCCCAGCCATCAAAATACCCCGCAGAAATCCCCTTCTAAAGGTAAGGATTTTTAAGGTTGTCTAGCTACAGAGATCCCTGCATTTTAAACCCAAGTTTGAAATGTATTTCATCTTTGTCTTAAGGGCAGTCCATATGCCACCCTCAAGCACGCATATGAAACAGCCAAACTGGCTCTCAACTCCTCTTGATACCTTAGAAAAGTTGTCAATGCGGAATGGAGGGGGTAACTGATCTGTGTCACTAAAGGAGATCCTATAGGTGGCTCCGCGGAGTGTAATTTCCACACGCAGGAAGAAGCATTTCCCCAGGGTGTCTCTGCAGAAAAAGGAAACAAAAGAGGCCACATCAAATGGAGACAACAAGTTCCAGTTCACTTTCCTCTCATCCTTCTAAAAATCACGATCCTGCATGGACCGCAATCAATAAATACCATTGTGTTCTTTAAGAACATTAAAAAGTAGGGAGGTGACAGTATAATCACACAGTTAAAACCATTCATTTACGTTGTAACTGCACAACAAGATCTACAAATTTTCGTTCCAGGGTTTGTTTTGGCTAATGGTATCAGTGTAGCAAATGAGTAATTATTGGTTGAACTACATAAAACTGTTGATACTAGACTACTTTTGACCTAGAAAAAGAGCAATTGCATATGATTCAAACTGATACATTGATGTTATTGACAACAAGGGTTCTCACCGTAGGATGATGGAAGGTGAGGAAGAATCCTGTGGAATGGAGGTGCCAGTATGTAATCGTAATATATACGTATGTGC
>NW_017731396.1:2214906-2221766 GCF_001890085.2 Hipposideros armiger
ACACTTAAAAAAAAAAAGCATTTGATGAAAGCAGAAAAAAATGTCATCCTGTGCAAGTTGATTTTTCTTAACAAGGACCTGTGTGTGGGTCACTGGGTATAGCCAACACCAGATGATCTACTGAAATAGAACTAAGTAAGAGACAGCTTGCAGTGTGTAAGAACAGACAACATTAGTAATCAGTGTTCCCATCTAAGTGCAGACAGAATGTTCAGACGGCAGGCAATCGTGAGCTCAGTGCTGCCCTCCAACTTGTAACCTCAGATCACAGCAATTGCACAGGGGTCAAAACTGTGGCCCTTCCCTTTAACTCATACCATCAAAACATTCACTCATACTTACCTGGCCTTTGCAAGTTTTAAGACCTTTCTCTAAGTCAGAAACATGTGTGTCCCTGTCATGAACAGCAATATTACTATTTATAGCTTTACAAATATTTAAAATTTAAATGGTATTTACAACTTACTATTTATTTACTGCACCTCAAACAAAGCTACGTCTTGTCGAGATATAGTCTCTGAACTCACCTCATGTTGATGTGGAAGGAATTATTCTTGTTGACCTCAAAGCCTCCAGACCAAATACAATTGGGAACGTCCATTAATCTGACACACAAGAGCTGGTCATAGTCATTCCGAGGCCAATGGAACACCACACTGGAGCCAGGAAGGGTGGAAATGTAACCTTCGGGATTGGCTGTTCCCTAAAACATGTAAGGCAACGAGTCACGCCTAAGTGCCCACTCAGGGCCCTGCCCTCTACCAGAAGCTATTCAGGCATAAAGTGGTTCCTCACATCACGAAACTACAGTGTTGATGGGGAGATAAGCCATGACATTAAAATTCCCTGTGCTTTTAAACACCAGCCATTCTTCAAAAGCAAACTGCTTACCTGTCCCCGGGCAAATTCCCTCTGTGCAAATGCAAGCTTGTGAGAGGATTTATTATCTAACAGGTAACGGGGGGCAAAGATGACCATACAGGTGTCAATATAGCGACCTCGGCCTTTCTTGACATCGATACCTACAAATAACAAGAACCACTGCCATAAATTAGTCAGAAAAAAGAAAATTCGTGGTCTGACAAAAATAAATAGCCTTCACAAGTACTTAGTTTCTCTGAGAAAACAATTATATCATCCAGAGAGGCTGTCAAGACTTCCAAGAATGAAATAAAAACAGCAAATGCACTTAAAGTATTATTCTTTATTCCCATTTAGGTCTTAAAAAGTCTCAGGAGCAATATCAATACCCCATAATTCATAGCTTCTTCATAAAATGTGTACCATTATACCAGCAACTAAAAAACGCAGGATACCTTCAGCTTCCATTTACAAAGTTGACTACTAAGAGGGTTTATGTAATTCATTTCTGCTTACATCTGGGACACAAAATTTCCTCCTAGAGAACTTTCCCCTTTTACAGGATATACTAGAAATTTCAGATTACTTAATTGCATTCTGTACTACTCTGAACTCAAATTATTCTTCTCTAATATTTTCTGTTAGCTCACTGCCCAAGAATCCATCTGAAACCTAATGCTAAATGTTATAGAATTTATTCATTCATAAAATAAATGTTTTCAGTACCTACTAAAAAACAGCAAACAGAACACACAGAACCATAATCAATCAGAAGGGAATCTCAAAACAGAAAGAAAGAAAGAAAAGAAAGAAAGAGAGAGAGAGAGAGAGAGAGAGAGAGGGAGGGAGAGAGAGAGAGAGAGAAAGGGCACCGATTATGTTAAAAATTCTGATAATTTTTAAAATATGAAATTCAGGGGGATGAATTATTTGCTCATTCAGACAATAAATATAGAAACCATATTCAAGCAACTGGGTTGAGCTCTGTTTATACAATGATAAAAATACTTATAGTAGAAATAATACAATATTTATTGAACTCTTAATACATACTACACCCTCTACCGGAGGCTCTACATTTAATTCTCAGAACAATCTTAAGAGTTATTTTCATTCTTTCCATTTTACAGATGAGGAAACTAAGGCACGGAAAGCTGGGGAACTTGCCCTAGGTCACACAGCCAGTAGCTGGTGGCACAACTGGGATTCAAAGCCAGGCAAAGCCTGCCCACAAAAGATGTGTTTAACTTGAGTCTACAGTACCGAGACTCAATTTTTTGAAAAAAGCAGGCTTTTTGTTTCCCTGTGCATCTTAGAGTGCTCTGGCTAACTCCCAATAAATGAATAGCTGATAAGATAAAAATGTACAAAATCCTTGTTTTGGAGGTACTTGGGAGACTAACAGGCCAGGCCATCCCTGGCTTTCCAGCTTGGGATTGTGCTTTAAACCTTCCTGAGAGGCAGCTAGTTATCTGTCCAATTCTGCAAAAATATTCAAATACAAGATTCCACACATTCCCTTGGTATTACATGCCCAGATCTCATGATCCTGAAGAATTACAAAGTCCTATCTTAGCCCACACCGTCTATTCTTTTCCTTGGTATAACAAAATTCAAATCACAGTCTTGTAACTAACAAGTTTTAATAGTTAAGTTTTAATGAGCGCTCCTAGCATATGCATTTATACGTGCACTCACTGCATATTTCTGATTGGACAGCTTGATTGATTGCCCCCCGGTGAGAATTCTATGGTTCCTTAGTGGCAGCTGCTTTAGAAGGCAGCGCTCCATTCCCCACCCCAAATTCGTCCTAACTGTAGCTTCCGGTCAACCTATGGTAGCTTGTATTGGGGTATCACGGACAAAATAACCCAGCAGAAACCCAAACGTAGCACAAAGCTGCCTTTGCCTTTTCAAGACAAATATGAGCAAACAAATGTGAGAAGGGTAAAGAAAACGATCCTCAGCTAGAGGATCAAATAAAGTTCATTTCTTCTATTAAAAATCTTAATGTCAACTTTACAGGAGACAGCTCCCATGTCAAGAGAGAATGCAGACAAATTCATGTTCAAAAACCAGGAAAAGCGAACTATACTTGAAGAGACTATTATTAATAAACCCTCAAACACGTAAACATGTGCCTAACTCTGCGTGGGACCCAGGGTAAACAGCTAAATGATACCACCTCAGTCTTTCCTTCTAGAACATGCCTATATCTGCATTGTCCAATACAGAAGCCACTGGCCATATACGGCTATTTAAATGCATTAAAATTAAATAAATGAAAAATTCAATTCCTTGGTCACAGTGGCCCCATTTCTTAGCGATGTGCTCTCAAGCTCTCGGCAGCCAGGCGTGGCTAGGGCTGCTGTATTGGACAGCGCAAAATAGAACATTTCCATCACAGCAGTTCAACAGACAATGCAGTTCTAGATGCTTTTCCAGCATTCAACACTAAAGGTGCTTTGAGATTCCTGGAAATCATACACTAAAGGAAGGATGCACTGCTAACATTTTAAACCTGAGGTGTATTTAAATCAAATTGATCTAGGGGCCGGCCAAGTGGCGCGTTGGTTAAGAGCTGGCTTGGGACGCCAGAGGGCCCTGGTTCGGATCCCACATATGAGGGCCAGTGACACTACCCTCTACAGCTAAGATGCTGAACAACAGCTCAACCTGGAGCTGGGCTGCCATGAGTCGCCAGTGACTGCATAGGCTGCAGCAGGCTGCCATGGGCTACCGTGTGTAGCCAGCAGCAAGCGTAAGCGGCCAGCAGCCAGCGTGAGCGGCCGTCCAGAAGCCGGCAACTGATCTGCCTCACCCGGGAAGAGCACAATGATGGTGCCAACTTGGGACAGTGAAGCAACGTCCTCCATATCTAGACTGAAGAACAAAAGGACAGCAACTTGTCTGTTCCCCTTCCCCCAATTCCCCAGNGCTATGAAGGGCATTTTAAAGGACCATTTATTGGGAAACATATCAATATTAATTTCTTCAGTGTGTAATGACAATGTATGATTTAGAAAAAATGCCCTTGCCTTTAGGTGATGAGTGAAGTTTTTACGGCTGAAGTGTCATGATGATTCAATTTACTTTCAAATGGTTCAAAAAAAAGAAGTATGTGTGTGTGGAGAGAGAACAAGAACACAGCAAAATGTTAAAATGCAGTAAATCTAGGTAAAAGATGGAGGGGTATTCCTTCACCAGTCATAAATTTTCTGTGGGTCTAAGCTGTTTCAAAATGAAACAGTGGGGAAAGTGAAGAACCAGATGGCACAGGGCTATGCTCAGTATTTGAGGATGGCACACTGAAACCAGTATTTCAAAAGGATTAACAAAAGTAGGTCATCTTCCCCCACCTACACCTCTCTCTCTCTCTCTTTCTCTCCCTCTCAACTTTTTTGTTTAATTCTAAATTGGCTTCCCCTTCTCAGGCAACAGATCTGGGCAACCTCCACTCAGGCGGTATGTAAACCAATGGTGGTTTTAGCTACAGAACTCCTTACCTCCTGGCCCTCCAGCCCCCTAGTGAAATCTTGTTCGAAACACATTATACTAACAGACAAAAGTCTGGTAAAATGCTTCTTCCTGTCTTAAACCCCAACTACACCTAGGAACACAGCTTGAAAACCTCTATACTAGGTACAATTCACTCTAATAAGGGCCAGGGCAAAGGATAATTAAGAAAAGCACACCACCAACAAAAAGAAAAAGAAAAAAACCCTTAGATAACGGCTTTTTTAAAAAGTCAAATATAGATACTATTTTGGATCATCTATGATAAAATTGGCCATTTTTCTGTCCCCATACTATTGTGCTCTCAATGGTGAACTAAGCATAAGTATAAAAGATTAAATTTTGCATCTAAATGTCTTGAAAAACACAGATTTCAGTGTCTTTAGATTCAAGAGCATTTGAGGAAAGAAATGAAAGATGACACAAATCAATGGAAAGGCATCCCTTGTTCGTGGCCTGGAAGACTTACTATTGTTAGGCTGTCAGTGCTCCCCAAAGTGGATCCACTGATTTAATGCAATCCCTATCAAAACCCCAAGTGTTTTTTTTTCACCCAGAAATAGAAAAATTCATTTCAAAATTAAGATGGAATGTCAAGGAGCTCTAAATAGCCAAAATAATCTGGAAAAAAAACAAAAACAAAAACAAAGTTGCAAGTCTCACACTTCCTGATTTCAAAATGTATTACAAAGCTACAGTAATCAAAACAGTAGGAATACGGCATAAAGACAAACATATGGACAAATGAAATGGAGTCCAGAAGTAAACCCTTGCATATAAGGGTCAAATATTTTTGACAAGAATGCCAAGACCATTCCATGGGGAAAGGAGAGTCTTTTCAACAAATGATGTAGAGAAAACTGAATATCCACAAACAAAAGAATGGAGTTGGACCCTTACCTAACACCACATATGAACATTAACTCAAAATGGATCAAAGATCTAAAATGTAAGAGCTAAAACTGTGAAACTCTCAGAAGAAAACATAGGGGAAAAGCTTGATGATATTGGGATTTGGCAATGATTTCTTGGATATGACACCAAAACACAGGCAACAAAAGTGAAAACAGATAAGCTGGACTACATCAAAATTAAAAACTTCTATACATCAGGGAAACACAATCAACATAGTGAAAAGGCAATGTGTGGGAGAAAATATATGCAAATCATGTTATCTCATAAGGGGTTAATATCCAGAACATATAAAGAACTACAACTCAACAACAGAAAAACAAACAACCCAATTTAAAAATGGGCAAAGGACTTGAGTAGATATCTCTCCAAAGAAGATATACAAATGTCCAACAAGCACATGACAAGAAGCTCAACATCACTAATCATTAGGGAAATGTGAATCAAAAAACCTCATACTCATTAGGAGGGCTACTATCAAAAAAGCAGACAAGGGCCGGCCAAGTGGCTCAGTTGGTTAAGAGCGCCAGCTCTGAGCAACAGGGTCATCAGTTAGATTCCCACGTGGGCCAGTGAGCTGTGCCCAAGCTGAGCTGCCTCTGAGCTGCCAACAGGTGGCAGGATGGCTCAGCTGGTGCTCCTAACAACAAGGTTGCTGGTTCCACTCCCGCATGGAATGGTGGGCTATGCCCACCCGCAATTAAGACTGAACACAGCACCTTGAGCTGAGCGGCCACGAGCTGTTGACGGGCGGCCGGATGGCGACTGGACTTGGAGCTGAGCTGGCTGCGCCCCTACAACTAAGACTGAAGGACAACAATTTGGCTGTTCTGCTTCCCCAATTCCCCAACACTGTTCCCCTTCCTCAATTCCCCCAAAAAAAAAAATCTTAAAAAAAAAAAAAAGCAGACAATAACAAGCGTCGGTAAAGTTGTGGAGATATTGGAGCCTTTGCGCACTGTTGGTAGAAATGTAAAATGGTGAAGCTGCTATGAAAAACACTGTGGCAATTCCCTCAAAGAAATAAAATTGGGATGATCCAACAATTCCATTTCTGAGTATAGACCCAAAAGAATTGAAAGCAGGGACTCAAAGAAATATCTGTGCATCCATGTTCAGAGCAGTACTATTCACAGCCCAAGTGTCCATAAATGAATGAGTGGATAAACAAAATATGTTATTGAATACAACAGAATATTATTCAGCCTTAAAAAAGAAATTCTGACACAGGCTACTACATGGATAAACGTTAAGCAAAATGAAAGAAGCCACACAAACAGATAAATACTGTATGATTCCACTTATATGAGGTACGTAGAGTAGTCAAATTCACCGAGAAAGTATTTATCCAACAGGGGTTGGAGAAGAGGGAAATGAGGAGTTGTTTAACGGGTATAGAGATTCAGCTTTGTAGGATAAAAAGAGTTTGGAGATTGGTTGCACAACAATATGGATGTACCTAACACTAGTGAATTTAAAAATGGTTAAGATGGCAGGCTGGCCAAGTGGCTCAGTTGGTTAAGAGCTCACTCAAGAGTGTGAGCTCTGAGCGACAGCAGTTCGAGTCCCGG
>NW_017731396.1:2225301-2241323 GCF_001890085.2 Hipposideros armiger
AACAAAAGGACAGCAACTTGTCTGTTCCCCTTCCCCCAATTCCCCAGCGCTGTTCCCATCCCCCAATTCCCCAATAAAAACCTTAAAAAAAAAAAAAGTTGATCTTCACTCTTCGGGAAAATCTTTTGGGCGTTCTAGGTGGATATGAAGTATATAGGTATTCTCCTTTCTCCACCTTCCACCTCCATAAGCTAAACTAGTTTAGTGGGCTTCTAATTACTATAACCACCAAGTGCTTTTTATTGTATTTTCTGCTTCAAGTGTATACGCCTCAATCATAATCCCACTTGTGACCCAGACTTCCCCTTTGCATGTGGGCAAGTCACTTAACCTCTCTGCTTCAGTTTCAAGGAGAACAATGCTTCCTACCCTCTTAGAGTTTGCAAATTTTAATGAATGCGTGGGAAATGCTTGGAGGATGAAAAGCATGCTAAGTGTTCCCATTATTCCCATGAAAAACAAGGGTTTAAGCCAAACTGATACTTTCCTCACACAGGTGAGTTTGAAATTAAACAGAGCCCCAGACCTCAAAGGGGCAGGTGTTTAGGTAGCTCCGTAGATCCCCAGGGGAACAGATCGGTGCTGATATCCATCTAGCATTGAGAGCAAAGATACCTGACCCAATGCTGAACGGGAAAACCAGCACTTGCAGCCAGGCCAAAATGTATGGCGGGCTTATTCCTCCATGCCTGAGGTCATCGGCTGCCCCGCATATAACCCACCACTTTACAGATCAAACCCACCAATGTTATAGATGAGCCCTGGGCGGTTTCCTTGCTGGATGACTTTCAAAGCTCGGACGCCGCTGCCACCATCCAGGGAAAAGCCCTGACACCAGCCCGGCATGCCTTCAGGATGAATGCCCCTTCCGATTCTCATCGTGCAGCTGTGGGACAGAAAAGCAAAGGTTTATATATCCCCCATCAGAAAGTCTCATCCAGCTGTCCTCACCAGGGAACACTGCCGTAGCTAACGTCCCAAATCAGAACTCGAATGTTGACTCTGCCTCACTATCATGTGATTCCCAAACACAGCAAGGCAATTCACTATCAGTGGTCAAAACGCCATCTCAGAGGTGGTCACAGTACAACAACGTGTAAAATGTATGGACATCTTCAACTGAGCACTTTAGGAAAAAACATTCTGATTCTGTTAGCCTAAGACATGTGGGAAATGCTACCTGTCTATATTCCCCTGAAAAACAAGGATTCAAGACAAACGGATACTTTCCTGACTCAGGTGTTTCAGGGGTTCGTGAAATACCTTGAACATAGAAAAGTGTGCACACCATTCTGAGCATCCAAGTAAAGTTGGTGCAGAAAATGCAGCTAACGGTACATTCCTCCTAAGGTCTGGTCCTAGCGCAATGGCAAAGCACTGTCTAGTGGGCCAAGTTCTGGTCACGGATCCTGGAACCATAATCCCAAACGCATGTCCCAGTTCTACCACGAACAACATAACCTTGGGTGGGTAAACTCTCTCTCTCTCAGCCTCAGTTTGCTCGTCTTAAAATAAAACACTATTTCCTGCCCTGCCTAACCCACTGGGATGTTGGGAGAATCAAATGGGATGGTTTATGTGGAAAAGCTTTGGGAAGTGTGAATTCCCTGGATAAAACAAACTATTAGGAACATCAAGTCCTAGATCAACAACTGTCAAAATCCTTCCAGGAAGCGTGAGACGGGGCTTGCTGACCACGGCAAGTGTCTGTACATCCACCATCCAAGACCCTAGTCAATCCTCTCCTGACTCCAGCCTCCCCGCCCCACAGGCACAGCTGCGCCCACTGGCACGCAGTATGGTGCCCCCTCAGCCCTCCTCGTAAGCATGCAGCATACTTCCGCAGATAATGGGGTACGGCATTCGAGCAGTATCAGTCAGATATGCCCATTTATGTTTGGATTAAGGCTATAAATTAGAAGACTCCTGTAAAAAGCAGAATGTCAAAACCAAGCACAAAAGTTAATGAGTTATAAGGACATGCCATCTAATCCTCACGTTGGTGCTTTTCCCTGCTTTTAAACGTACAATGAGAGCCTGGGGGTCTTGAAATGGTACATTTTAACTCAAGGGTAAAAGATGGATTTCAAAACCGTACACAGAACGATCTGGATTGGTTGATGGGGTGGAGGCTGTATCCAAGGACCAGTCACGCCGCCCGCCTGCCTCCCGTGCCAGCTCCCCTGTGCTGAGAGCTCACAGGGTAAGAACACTGTGCACAGAACATGTGGGTTTCTCTTCATTGGCAGAGTTATGAATAGAACTACTTCAATACATGTAAAATAAAACTAGCTTTCATTATAAACCAACCAAATGGTTTATTTTCACTATCGAGTAACAGAAATTAGATCCGAAAGAATCCCATTAGGTCATGGTCCCAGTCCCCTGCCAAGTCGGGATTGTTATCTACAGTATATTTCTGCTTACACGGATATACTATAGCCTGTGCTAATTTTTTCCCTTCCCTCGGAGCTCACTTCCCCTCCCCATAAATAACCGTACTCACAGGTTTGGCTGCTCTTTGTCAGCGTAGCAGAATAAGAGAGGGCTCAGGCTCCGGGCCAGCTCGTGCTCCTCGTACTGGCCCGCGGCGTCGGTTTTGGCATTGTCCTGTCTGAAGATCAGTGGTAACCCTTTAGGGAGGAGGGGAAAAGTCTACATCAATCCCACCCAGTCTATCCAAGACAGGTGCAAACAGTAAAAGAAAAAAAATCATCGAGGGGGAAAAGAGTGAAAACGGAATTGAGGGCCAGCCGAGTGGCGTGTTGGTTAAGAGCTGGATTGGGACGCCACAGGGCCCTGCTTCGGATCCCACATATGAGTGAGGGCCAGTGACTGCCCTCTACAGCTAAGATGCTGAACAGCAGCTCAACCTGGAGCTGGGCTGCCGTGAGTCGCCGGCGACAGCGTAGGCTGCAGCCCCTGCTGCAGTGGGTTGCCATGGGCTACCGTGTGTAGCCAGCAGCCAGCGTGAGCGGCCAGCAGCCACAGTGAGCGGCCGTCCAGAAGTCGGCGACTGGTCTGCCTCGCCCAGGAAGAGCGCAATGATGGTGCCAACTTGGACCAGTGAAGCAACGTCTCCACAACTAGACTGAAGAACAAAACGACGGCAACTTGTCTGTTCCCCTTCCCCCTACTCCCCAGCACTGTTCCCATCCCCCAAATTCCCAATAAAAATCTTTAAAAAAAAAAAAAAGAAAATGGAATTGATTGAGTGGGCTCAGTTCATTGTCTAACAGGACGGTCTGGACCATGACTGAGCAATTATGAAGCACGAGCGTTCCGGCAGCTTAGGGGGTTGAAGTCGTCTATTTGCATTGGCTCCATTTAGTGAGCTGAGCAAATAAATGTGAATTCCCATGACTAACGCCAAAGGCCTCCCCGAGCAACCTCTCTGTACATACCTGTTTTGTTAATCAACCAATAAGGGGCAGAGATGAAGATCTTCAAGGACCCTTCTGCCCGACACACAATCCGGATGGTGAGGTTCAGCTGTCGCCGGTTGATGTCGTAGAGTCGCATTCTTACCATATAGTTTTGGGTTCCAGGTGGGATGAGTAATTCCTTACAGAGCGGAAAATTCTCCAGTGATACCCCTAAAGGAGATGCAAGCTATTGTCTTCCTGGGTTCTCACTTTAGTTTGTCAAAATACCCACAGCCAAACGAAATTGGATTCTTTACATATGAAACAAACCAGGTGGCCTGGATGTCACACTAGGAAGTCTGTACTGCATCATGAGAAAGATGAAAATACCAAAAAAGCTATCAATAACAGCGATGACTATTAAGAGCTCTCTATGCATCAGGACCCGGGGTGGGTGCCTAAGACCCAATAGAGGCAGAGAAGAGGGTAAGGTTCATGGTTTCTACAGCCAAACAGCCTGGCTGCAAAGTCCCAGTCTGGCCTCACTAAGCTGCATGGTGCGGAACACTCTTTAACCTCACTGCGCCTCACCTGCCAAATGGGGTAACAGTAGTACCTACGAGTATGTCACAGGATTGTTATTAGAAGTGACGATCCATGTAAAGCGGACTGGGAAGCTAAAGAGTGCTGGGTGTGCACAGCGGCGGTGAGGGTATTTCTATGCCACACAGCGGCTCAATAAACATTTGCTGAAGAAATACTTAAATGTCAGAGCACAGACCTATTTTCTTTACAATGGACAACCAGCACTGCACTATTTGTCTTTTCTAAATTAAGCTCAAGGGTTTGTATATTCGCTGACATGCAAGCTTACTGCTGTGGGACACACGGCTTAAGGTCAATGAGGTTCAGGTTTCTGGCTGTAAAATGGGGAGAGCAGCTGTCTCTCTGCCTGAATACATGTGCTGTTGTGAAGATCAAGTGAGATGATATACGAAACTATAAAAAGATCAGTATCTAAGTCATGATTATTTCAACATATCTGCAACAGCCTTAAAGAAGCATACTTCCCGCCCAAATTCCACAAGGACCTCTCTGCTGTAAGAGCTACAAATCGGGTGGTGATTCTCTACCTCAACTTCGCTCATCCCTACTCCTGAAAACTACCTGACACCTTGAATACTCTAAACCCCAATTTCTTCATCAGTAATATGGGACAAGTAACTACTGCTGAAGGATTACATGAGATCATGTGTGTGAGGCACCTGACCTAACGCCTGGGGTACAGTGTGTGTATGGCACGTTTTTCCCTTTCCTGAAAAGAGGAGAGACAGGACTTGGCTCATTTTATAGCTAGTAAAAAGCATGGTTTGGAAAGATGAAATGACTTCCCAGAGTCACACAGCAAGTGAGCAATGTGAGAAAAAACGCTCTGTTGAGTGCTCCCCTGTAAATCTTTTGGACTTGGTCAATGCTTTTGATAATTTTCTAATTTGGAAGTTTTGTGTATTTTTTAAAACTTCATGACTCTTCTGAGCTAGCATATTGAGATACTGTGTGTGCTATGATTTCTCTAAAATGTTTACCAAATGATCACAAAATACTGACATTTCCATGGAATTACTACAAATGATGATTTGACTAAATCCTTACCCAGTTCAATGTTCTGGGACGTGTCAGCTGTGTGCAGAGCTACCTCTCTGCCAGGTTTCAGGGTCCCATTAATTGGCATTCCTTTAACATAAAAGTCAAGTTCACAAGGTAGCAAGTTGCAGATGACCACAGTTGGCAGGAGATATATGGTATGCCCGGGCTGTCTGAAAATCTGTTTTGCACTGTCAGAAAATATGTTCGAGGGCATGTAATCTGGGTAATTCTCTTTCTTTATGGCCACACAAAACCTATGAAGACAAAATGGGGTAAAAACCATCAGCCTGAATGAAGAACTTGAATTCTTTCTCCTTAGCTGAGTATGAGAAAGCATAACATTAAAATGGTTCAAGAATTCAGTAAGATATTTGCTATTTTCAACCCAAACACATTTAATGAGGTATAATTAAATCAGAATAGAATGTATAGATTTTAAAGGTTTAGCATGATGACTTTTGACAATCACATACATGTCTATAACCACCACCTAAAGCCAGTTACAGAATATTTCTCTCACTCCAGAAAGCAACCTCACATACATACCCTTCCAATCAAAACCCTCACTCCCATCATTTAATCAACTACTTTCTGATATGTCACTACAGATTAGTTGTGCCTGTGCTCAAACTGCGTATAAATGGAATGATACAGCATGTACTAAGCTATTTTTACATAAAAATGGAAGTTTCAACAAGATTCAGCCATTTTGTATGCATCGTATTTGATTCTTATTCCAATGTATGAACATACCATTTTTAAATTTATTCATTATCTTGTTGATTGACAGGGTTGTTGATAACCAAATTGGGCTGTATCTCTAGATCCATTTATCGAGAATGGAAAGCCTCACAATACTGAGTCTTCCCATCCATGAATTTGGTTATTTATTTCTACTTAGTTATTAGATTTTCTTCAATCTCCCTCAGCAAAGTTTTTTATTTCCTAGAGTAGAAGATTGGTACAACATTCCTTAGATTTATTCTTGGGTAGCTAATGTTTTTTGATGCTATTGTAAATGGTATGTTTTTTAATCACATTTTCCAACTGTTCTTGGCTAGAATATGAGAATACCATTGATTTCTATAGGTTGATCTTGAATCCTGAAACCTTGATAAATTTATTTAGGTATTATAATTTTCCATGGTGTTTTCTACATACTTAATTGTGTCATTTGCATATAAAACAGTTTTACTTCTTTTCAGATCTTCATGCTTTTTCAATTTCTTGTTTATTTATTTATCCTTACTGCAATGGCTAGGACCAGTACTGCAATGCCAAACAGAGTGGCTGCTCCTGAAAAGCGTTTAAGGTTTCACCATTAAATACAATGGTGGCTGTAGGTTTATGGTAGATGCCCTTTAACAAATTGGAAAAGTTCCCTTTTTTCCTAGTAGGCTGTGAGCATTATCAGGAATGAGTGATGAATTCTAGCAGGTGCTTTTTATTTTTATTTTTTTTCCATGTACTGAGGTGTCCGATGTTTTTTTCTTTTAGGCTGTTAATATGGTAAATTACATTTAGTGATTTTTCAAATGTTAGGCTAATCTTACATTCCTGGGATAAACCTCACTTGCTGGATTCTATTTGGTAATATTTTGTCATGAATATTTGCAACTCTTCATGAGGGAATACTGATTCATAGTTTTCTTTCTTTCTTTCTTTGATAATATCTACATCAGTTTTGGTATCAGGAATATGATGGTATCCTAAAATGAGTGAGGAACTGTTCCCTCCTCCCATACTTTCTCAAAGAGTTTGCATAGAACTGGTATTATTTCTTAATGTCTCGTAGAATTCACTAGTAAAGCCATATGGTCCTAAAGTATTCTTTGTGGGAAGGCTTTTTATTACCAATTAAATTTCTTTAATAGATATATTGGACTATTTGGATTTTCGATTTCCTTTGAGTCAGTTTTGATAATCTGTATATTTCAAGAAATTTGTCATTCTAGTGTGGAATTTATTTGCATAAGGTTGTTTATAACATCTCCTTTTAATGTCTATTGGATCTGTAATAATGTCTCCTTTCTTCATTCCTTATATTAGTATTTTGTGTTTTCTTTCTCTTTGCCTTGATCAGTCTTATTAGAGGTTTATCAAATATGAATCTTTTCAAAAAGCCAATTTTGACATTGTTGATATTTCTCTATGTTTGCTTTCTATTTCATTGACTTCCATACTTATTTTTATTGTTTCCTTTTCGGTTTGTGTTTAATTTGCTCCTCTTTTTCTGCCTTAAGGTAGAAGCTTAGATCAATGATTTTATACCTGCCTTATTTTCTAATATGAGCATCAAAGCCACACCTTTTCCCTCTAGAACTGCTTTCGCTGCATCCTCCACATTTTAATATGTCTGGTTTTTATTACTGTTCAGTTTGAAATGTTTAAATTTCCTCTGTGACTTCTTTCTGACTTGTGGGTAAACTGGAAATGTATTATTTAATTTCCAAATATTTGGGGATTTTGTAGGTATCTTGTTATTGATTTCCAGTTTAATTCTATTGTGATCATGAAATGTGTTGTGTATGGTTTCAGTTCCCTAACATTTATTGTTCTTTGTTTTATGGCCCAGTAAATGGTCTTTCTTTTTTAGTTGAGCCATCCTTAAATGGTCTTTCTTGAATGTTTAACACATACTTGAAATGACTATGCTGTCTGGAGTTATTGGTTAAAGTGTCTTATATGCATCAATTATGACAAGCTGATTGATAGCACTGCTCAAATCCTTTTCTATCTCTATTGGTTTTTTTGTTTTATAAGTTACTGACAGCTAGGTAGTGTTAAAATCACCAATTATGGCTATGTATTTACCTATTTCTCCCCTTAGTCTGTTAACAATTGGCAAATCTGGGTAAAGGGTATACTGGGATTCTTTATACTATTCTGATACTTCTACTGTAAGTTTAAACTAAATGGATGCCTGTCTTCACTGTAAAGAAAACTAAAGCTGATAACCTCTAAATAAGTTTAAAGTGTAGCATAGGAAAACTTAATTATCAGCAATGCAGTAGTTTTTCCAACATTAAATCTAGTAATATATTACTTATACTCTTCAGGAGAGGAAAAGAATCTAAATGATTAGATAATTTTGTTGAAGTCCCCAAGAAAAGTTAGTACTAGGACCATGAACCTTCATAGAAATTCCACTGAAATCTGTCATTTGAAAAACTCTAAACCCAAAGGTTTTGCTTCCCAACTAAGGAATGGGAACTGGTAATTTTTCTTCCTCCTCTACTTGTCCTCTCTTTATGCGGATGCATACATACATGTTTCTAATCTTGTATGTGTGAGCACTGTGTTTTTTGGTTGTTTCTCCCACACGTTAGATGATACGCATCAGTCCCAACGCCCACCAAGGGTTAACCCTTGGATTGTTATAACTCGAACACCAGAATGGATGGAATAAGAACTTCAGGATTTTAAATAAGCACAACTGAATTACTAAGGGTTCTTAGGGAAAGAATAAAGGGAAAAAAGAAAAGCAGACTGACACGCCACTGCAGCACTGTGCGTACCTGAAGAACCGGCTTTTTTCTGTGTCCATTGAGTGGCACTCGCGTTTGCTGCTACTGACGTCTGTCGTCTTCACTACATTGGTCCAGTGAATGGGAGCCTTACAGAAAAATACACCCAGTCCTTTGGGCCGGGCCTGCAGCCGCCAAGAAGTGAGGTGCAAAGGCACAGCAAAGGAATCCCCTGGCATGACAGCGGGGAGCACCACGGGCTCTGCCACAGAAATAAGTGTTAGTGCATTCAGGCAAGGGCTTCCACCCAGAAGTCTGATGGCCTCAGAATGAAAGACAGACAGGCCATGTCAGAACTTACTGTCTGGCGCTGACGGGCTGTCCAGCCTTAGTTCCATTGGTGTCTCAAGTCTGTTCTTCACAATGAGGGCGGATCGGACGGTGATTACTTTCCGAGCACTGCCTTCCATGGTCACTGCAAAGACCACCCGGACGGGTGGGAGTGATGAGAACTGTGAAAAACACATACAAGAGAAAAGGGTGTAGCTGTGATTTTCAAACAGACACACGAAAATGCAATACCAACCAGAATGCCTAAATCAAAAGCATCTTATTAATACACTATAGCTCTATGGTGAAATTAAGTCATTAAGCCCTAAAACCACTCAGCTTTCATAGGAGTGACTGTCCCATAAATATACACTATTAAAACAGCCAATTCTAAACATTTCTATAAAAATAGAAAACGTATTCAGTGTGGTATCACAAAGTGTGTCACAAAGAAAAATCAGTCCTGGGCCACTAGACACATTATAAAGAACTTCACCTAAGACTGGTAGTAACCTATCAAATTTTCCAAACATCCCGCAGTTTGGTAAGAAGGTATCTGCTGGAAATGATCCTTCATCCACAATGCCATTGGGTTCCTACACATCAGCCCTTATATGGAAACTGTGAACAAGACTTATTTTCAACTCTACTTGAGGGGAGTAAAGGCCATCCACAGCAACTAAAAGTTCAGCAGCATTGAAGTAGGACTTTGCAAAACAGTAAATGATTTGCCTTCTGTGCTGTTTTTCTCCCAGGCTAATATTAAAGTGAGAAAACATTCTTTGAACACTAATAATGGGTTGAGCGCTGTCCAAAACACACACAGAAAAACAGAAGGAAGTCTTCTGAGATTATAACTTGTCTTTGTAAACTCCAGAGAGTGTACAATAAAGAGTGGTCTGTACTGATATGCCTTTCACGCCAACAAGAACTTTTTTTTCCAAATGTCATAAAAATCACTCTCTAGGCCCATACATTATTGGTTGACATGCCTATAGAAAAATCAACATTTTTATTTCAAAGAGCTTTAAAAACAAACTTCTCCTTCTTCACAACAACCTTCTAAGTTCCATACAGTAATCACTCCTTCATAAACAGGATGCCGAGTTTCAGGAACTCAACACAATGGAGGAAAATATTTTATTTTTTGGTCTTGGGTGGCAGTCACTACTTTCTTTTTCCATACGTTTATTCAAACATTCAACATACATTTTGTGCTACCACCATGGGCCAAGAAACTTTCTTTTTTTAAGCATAAAACTCCACATCAGGTAAACAATAGAGAGTTCTGAAACTATAATTCTTAGCATGAGTGTCCAGAACGTACTGACAATGCTTTTTTATTGGAGAAAGAAACAACACCCCAGCCAAGCTTTTCACACTGCCAACTTTTTAATTAAAACAAACGGTACGTGAAAACCAACCTAATAAACAATAAAATGAAGAGCTCTGTGTTTTGAACCGAGACTTCCAGGCAGTCCCAATGAAAAGGCAAACTCTACCTTTCTGGAGTGTTCTTAAGAGACACGGAGCCCAGGCGCAAGCATCACCGAAGCGCCCACTGACCAGCCTAGTAAAGGCCCAGCAGAGCCACGCCAAGGACAATTGTTTTAAATCTTGATCCTGTCACCTCCAAACTTACCCGAAATTTCACATTTCAAAACTTACTATCTGAAGGGTAAAGACATTATAAGCAAAAACCTAAAAATATTTTTAATGTTATCTTGTGATGATGTTTCAAAAGCCAAATGTGGAAAAAAAAATCTTTACTATTTTTCATTCTTATTATTTTCATGACCTTAGAACCCAAACCTATGAAATACATATAGCCACACAAGGGGTAATTTATATAGAGGGTGCCCAAAAAATGTATACACATTTTAAGAAAGGAAAAAACTGTGTTAAAATTGTAATACTCAATATATACCAATAACAAAAGATGAATACAAGTCATTGTGTATACATTTTTTTGGCACCCCTGGTATTTTAACTTGGACAGAAAAGGGGACTGTGAAACAAAAAATTTGCTTTGTCTTCTCCTTACCTGTAATACTCAGTCTCACACACCAAGTTAGGTGAAAACATTTTCTTGCAAGTTCTTATAAAAGGAAGGTAATCATTAACAGAAAAGGACGAGAGGTAAATTCCCATCACTTATAAGTCCCAAAGTTCCCTGACCATCAAGAAATAAACGCGTATGTATGGTTCAGGCGCAGTGCAAACACACAGCGACACAGGAAAATCATACTCACATAAACCTGGGGATGAATGATATTTGTTCTGCTGCTTGGGCTGCCAATCTAAGAAAGATTCCAAAAGTCAGAGCGTCAGCACAGACCTGAGATCATAATAAGCATCATTAAATTCAATGAGAACGTAATTTGCTTGAAAGGGTGGTGTTTATAAATACTCTTAGTCAAGTATGGTCTTCTACGAAGAGAAAACACATTATCTTCAAAGATATGGGAAAAGTAACACTCATTTTACAACCATTCCAGGTACACAAAGTTCTGTAGAACACATCAATACAACAGATAGGTACCTATGGGGGATATTAGGCCATTCATTACAAGACATGAATTCAGGCAGAAAAGTAATCTTGAAAGAAAGTCTCCTTTTCTAAGAAGCCGGAAGCACAAGAGAGGAACGGTAGCAAAAAGTGTTCCCCAAGAACACTTTTCAAGAAGAAAGCATGTCTGGCGAGAGCGACCCCATCTCTGCTATCCGCGCTGCCTCACTCGTCACTGGCTGCCTAAACATGAGTGCCACGACCCCAGGAAGTATGATGAGTGCTGGGCACAAGCACCCGTGGCGACCATGTCAGCCGGGACGCCGGCCTCTCCCTGCACACTCATCACTCCCCTGGCTGGTCCTCCAACCCTGGAACTGCAGGCTGGGGAAAGTTTGGGCAAGGGCGTGTGAGAGGGTGTGAGATCAGAAAATATACAACAGCGCTCACTGGTCTTCACGCCAGAATGGAGAAATTGGAAAGACAGAGCTAGAAGGATCAAGGAGCAGCATCATGAGCAACTGAAAGAAGGTAGTATCTGGAGGAAGCAAAACAGTGTGTGAGGGAAAGCCAATACATGTCCAGCAGACTAGTGAATCGCCAGGTGGGCCAGCTGAGTATGAAATGGATCTGCACAGGTGAGGAAATATGTGTTAATGTTATTTTAGATCTTGCTTTTCTACTGACATTAACTATTGGCTGGCTTTTCTACATATTGATTACCAATGCCTATGACTGAACTGAAATAATCTCATGCCTTCTTCCTACAGCTAGTGGAAATAAAGAACAAGAAAACTTCACTAGAGCAAGGCTACCACAGGCTTCGCTGTCTGACTGCCTGGCTTTAAGGGGGGTGTGGCCAGGGCATAATCTACAGCCATTCCCCAGCTACACACCGTAGAGGAAGACGAATTCTTATCTGGTGCTGCATATCGGAAAAAGGTCCCGACTTTGTCCACAGACACGGGGCTCACTTGCTCCCAGCCATTCACTCTCACTTGCAGTTGATGAATCCGGAGGTCATGGGTGTGTCTGCAGGCAGAACACAGAAAAAGACATTTTAAAGACAATCTTTAAAAGGAAAGAAAAGTAGAAGCAAAGATTCAAATCTGATTTACTACATGATGACAGAAAAACCCAGTTGGCTAATAAGCCTTTTGGTGATGGCCTCACGCAAGGGAAATCAAGAGGCTCCATTAACTGGGTTTCACACTTAAAACAAAATCGCAAGATATGCAAAGCTTGAGCAAGTGGCATGTGTCCTGCTTTTGTATGAACCACACAAATCTGTACACGAGCCCAGGTCTTTCCCTCACCAACGCCACCCCAACCTTTATAAACTAGTGATGTCAGCTAAAACCATTTCAGTGGGGTAGTAAAATGTTGTACTGGCAATTTAATCATATAACCATACTCTTGGAAATGCATGAAACGACACTTTCCTCTTGGTTTTTTGTTAAATACCCTACTTCTCTCAGAATCACACTCGGTGACGTGGCTTCAGACCTACAAGGCCACAGACAGGTTATGAGGTGGAGCCCTCAGAGTTTGAGGGCTGAAGTGCTCAGCTGGAACTGGAGCAGAAGGCAGTGGGCAGAACAGGAGGAACAGGAGGAAATTGCACATCTAATTCTATTTTAGATTTTGCCTAATTCAAGCCAGAAGCCTGAAATGGGGAGCTGGATTTGAGGCTGACAGGAAGAAGGGAGGGAGGCAGGGAGTGGGACACAGTGTGCCAAAGGGGGAAAAGCCAGAAAAGGCATTTGTTTTGATGAATTCAAGCAGAACGGTGGGACTTGAAATGGGCTGCAAAACATGGAAACCGACAAAGAGGCCAAACTCTTTCATCAGGGGCAGCGCTTATTAAGAAAGCTAACAGTTCTAGTAGCTTCTCCAAGAACCTTGTGGAACAGGAAAAAGCTCATCACTCATCCTTGGAAATTCTAACATGGCTTTCAGGTGCATGTACTCAGCACAGCGATTTTTTATTTTTTATTTATTTTATTATTTTTTTAAAGATTTTTATTGGGGAATTGGGGGAAAGGAACAGCACTGGGGAATTGGGGAAGGGGAATAGACAAGTTGCTGTCCTTTTGTTCTTCAGTCTAGTTGTGGAGGACGTCGCTTCACTGGCCCATGTTGGTATTATCACTGCGTTCTTCCTGGGTGAGACAGTCACTTGCCAGCCATTGGACGGACACTCACGGTGGCTCACAGCAGCTCACAAAAGTGCACGCCAGCTGCCAGCCAGCCCCACTGCGGCCTACGCAGTCACTGGTGACTCAAGGCAGCCCAGTTCCAGGTCGAGCTGTTGTTCACCATTTTAGCTGTAGAGGGCGCAGCATCACTGGCCCTCATGTGGGATCCAAACCGGGGCCCTGTCACTCAGAGCTGGCGTCCCAAGCCAACTCTTAACCAACTCGCCACTCGGCCGGCCCAGCACAGCAATTTTTTAAAACTATATTTTTCCTGTAAAATTACTGGGGGGTCATGAGGTCAGAGCTCTTGCCACTAAAAAGAAATGTGTGCTGGTACAAAGCTAGGCAAAAGGAAGACGTATTTGACTTAGGAGCAGGTTTGCACACAAAGGCTTAAAGCCTCATGAAAGCATATGGCTACAGAGAGCTGAATCCCATCTTGTAAATTTCAGCTCACCTTGGAAAGAGATATGAGGCTCTCTTAATGCTAAAATCTTAACCTATTCACTGGCTAGCCCTTCCCCTTAAAAATGTTTGTAAATAGAAGAATACTTTATTAGACATTTTATGATCTCTCAGTAACCAGCCACAATCTTCATTCATGTGTTCCAGTCCCTTGGATGGATGTGCCAAGAATGAGAGCATTAGTGAGTAGTCTCCCTAGATGAGTTGTTCTTATCCTCCTTAGAATCAGAGTGGCTTATCATTATGGCTCTGCTTCCTGAAAACATCTACTTGCTAAAAGTGCTACATGGCACATACGTATTGTAAAATTAAAATCAATATGCTTTGAGCCGGCCGAGTGGCGCGATGGTTAAGAACTCGCTTGGGATGCCAGAGGGCCCCGGTTCGGATCCCACATATGAGGGCCAGTGACACTGCCCTCCACAGCTAAGATGCTGAACAACAGCTCAACCTGGAGCTGGGCTGCCATGAGTCGCTGGCGACGGCGTGGGCTGCAGTCCCTGTGGCAGTGGATTGCCATGGGCTACCGTGTGTGGCCAGCAGCCAGCGTGTGTGGCCAGCAGCCAGCGTGAGCGGCCAGCAGCCAGCGTGAGCGGCCAGCAGCCGCAGTGAGCGGCCGTCCAGAAGCCGGCGACTGATCTGCCTCGCCAGAGAAGAGCGCAATGATGGTGCCAACTTGGGCCAGTGAAGCAACGTCCTCCACAACTAGATTGAAGAACAAAACGACAGCAACTTGTCTGTTCCCCTTTCCCCAATTCCCCAGCACTGTTCCCATCCCCCCAATTCCCCAATAAAAATCTTTTAAAAAAAAATCAATATGCTTTGATAACCTTTTAAGAATACCATGTCACCACTGTATCATGAAAACCAGGCTACGAGGCAATGAACTTGAGTATTATGATCTATCTATGCTTCAACCAAATTATGTGAAACACACAGGATGTCACCTCACCATGTCAAATAAAGAGGTAATTAATGGGAAAAATAGTATTTCCAAGAGAGACAATCATATTTTTTTTTTTTTAGCTGAGCCATCCTGCCACCTGTTGGCAGCTCAGCTCAGGCCGGGACTCGAACCGCTGTTGCTCAGAGCTCAAATTCTTGAGCGAGCTCTTAACCAACTGAGCCACTCGGCCGGCCTGACAATCATATTTTTTAAAAGGAAACACTGATTTTCAAAATAGCTTTTAAAAATAAAACATTATTTGTGAAAAGGCAAAACACTAGGGACTATCATATCATATCATATCGTATCATATATACAGAGAGGGGGCAGAGAAATAAACCATGTTTTACCTGTGTCTTAGCTTTCCTCGTGCTTCAAATTCAAAGGGAATCTCTTCACCCGTGAGAACTTCCCGCCACTCACTAACATTGTGAGCATCGTCAAGAAACGTTCCGTTCCCTTCTGGAACCATGCCTGGACTCCCGCTGTGAGACAGGGCAGCCCTGGAACCAAAGCAGACAGTACCAGCTCATTCCTCTGCCACTCAGGGCTGGGAGCAGAAACCCTCCCGGAACTCAACCACATAACCTGACTACAAAGGATGCCCTACAACATCAGTAACTAAGGTTACCTTCATGGCTCTTCGCAGCTTATGCGACACTTTAAAAGTACCTGAAAGCTATCACCGTACAATCTCTTCCTCCAGCAGTGGAATCTAGTACATAGAGTGCTTTGTAAACGGAATCATGCTTTTTGAAAGTAGTATTTAAGTGATTACCTAGAATTTAACAGACCTAAAGTCTTTTCAAAAAAAGGGTCTCCTGTAAAGCATTAGCATACTTAGTGGAGGTAGGGGAAAATGTGGTTTCAACCAGTCGATTCTGTTACTCATTCCATGTTCTTCGTTACCTAAACTGGACAGATCAGGATGTATTTGTAAAGTTGAGCCAAGGTCTAAACAGGCAGAAAGCTGTTAGAAAACATTCTCACTTGGCTTAGGTAAATTCTTATTTATTCTCCAAACTCCACCCAATTCCATCTGGAGTAAAGTGTGTTTTAGGTTTGTAAGATAATTCTCGGGGGTGGGGGTGGGGG
>NW_017731396.1:2241342-2248509 GCF_001890085.2 Hipposideros armiger
GGGTGGGAGGGGAGATATGGGAGGTGTTTTCAAAGCAGTCTTGGAAGAAAAATGTAAAATGTTTGAATAACCATGTACAGCTTCCTTTAAAGTGGTGGGGGAGGGGACTGAGGCGGGAAGGGGGACTGACTTCTCTTTCACACTTCCCACTCACATCCTTCATTTGCTTGACTTTGCTTTCAACGTAAGGCATACGACACCAGGATCATAATGTGGTTAGTTCAGACTCAGCACCTACTTCTCTGACTAGGGTCCATGCAGCACCAGGCCCTCCAACATAAACCTCAGCCAGGCAGCAAGGGCCCTGCTGGGCTGGCACACAGAGCCTGTGGTGGCAGAGGTGACTCGGGGTGACAGCCCAAGCGCTCCTCACCTGGTGGGCGTGGTGGTCAGGGTGGCGAACCACAAAGTGCAGCCCGTGTGATTCCTCAGAGCAAAGGGGACAAAGGGCTGCCTGCGCTTGGGGGCTTTCACCTCTGCTGCGAATGAAGAGAGAAGAATGTGAGCACCCGGGTCTTTGTGGCAGTTGCTCCCCGACCATTCCCACAGACAGCGCCCCCAACGGCCTCCTGGGCAAAGGGGCTGAAGGGGGGGAGAGAGAGGACTGCCACAGGCGTGTGGCAGGACAAACGGGGTCTCCACGCATGGGGCTGCCTGCTCTGGGGAGCCTTGGTCGTCCCTGCTGATGGGCTGTGAGGTGGAACTCTTCCCAACCCCCAATTCTCCCACAACTCTCAGGGGCCTTATCTCGGCAGAAAGCATCAGGACCTAACTTGGCTAGAAGAGAGAGAGAGAGAGAGAGAGAGAGAGAGAGACAGACAGACAGGTGGACCTCCACTACCCCCTAGAAGCACATTTTAAATAGGTAACCCAAAGTGTAGTAAGATTTATCATACATACTTGACTAAACTGTCCAAAACGCAGTACTTTTATGTAAAAGTTACAATTCAGCCTTATTATGCATACCATAACAAAATAAAAACATCCTTTCCTATTCTCTTATACAATAGTTGGGGTTTTTTTTCCCTCCCTGGAAGATCAGCGATACACCATCCCAAAGCTTTTTAAATGAAAATTTTAGCTCATTTTGACATAGATATCACCACCGTCGCTACAAGGTAGGTACTATGGAGACTACAAAAGGAGCATAAAATATGATTTCTTTTCACAAAATAGCTTCTAATCAAGGAAACTGGACAGAAACATTGATCAATACAAGACTGTAAGTAACGAAATTTTAGAAAGGTTTCACCTAACTATAAACACTAGAAGAAGTTAGAGAAGTGAGAGGCCACGTGGCCAGAAACAGCCGCAGGAGGCCGCCGGGCGCCCGGCTGCTGTGAACGCACCACTGCCCATGCTGCAAGGTGTGGCATGGGATTGAGTGTCGCGAGGAGGGGCACCGGCTCCTCTAACCAAGGGCCTGCATCTCCCCTACTGGCCGCACAAAGAAAGGAGGAGGTGGCAGCAGGACCCACGGAGGCAGCGGCAATCCAGCGCTGGGGCCTCCTGGCTGCCGTGCTCCTGCCACACAGACACCAGCAACAAAAGTGGGTGCGGCCCAGGCTCCCCGAGTGTCCGGCGTTAAAGCACAGAGGCAGGGGCAAAAGGCCGGGAACCAAATGGTCTGCAGCTGTGGTGTAAATGACATCTAGAGGTGACCGCCACCGCTGACTGCGAACACTGTAGCAGAATTAAAATCGTCTTCCAGGAAGACATGTTTCCCCGGCGGGGCAAGAAGACAGACCCTGCGGCTCCCACTTCCTGAGAAAGGCACAGGGCAGTATCCCAAGTCAGGAGTTACGACTGCCTTCCAAAAAGGAATCACTTACTTTTTTTGTCCCTTCCTATCTTCTAAAGTTTTCCAAAGTTAGTACCAGAAACACTATAAAATAAGCAATTTCCAGTTAAGGCAAGTTCTAGTCTGGTAATGACAATGGCTCGGGGAAGCCTGACAAATGGTGACATGTTTTAAAAAACGAGCAGTCTACCGTGTGTTCCCACAATCCGTGGTCAGTCTTTAGAAAGACACCCCAAGTACTTCGAGATATTCTCTGCCTAGAACACACCCATTTCTCATCCCAATTGGCCTCAGTTCCCAAGATCTGCTTTAAAAAAAAAAATTGTGTTCATCAAGTAGAAAATTAAGGAGTAGCTGTGAGGCTGCTGACAAGAGCAGAGGGGGAGTAAAACATTTAAGAGCTGTCTGCAGGGTAAACAGTACTTATTGTGGCACCTTGAAAGGCACCTCCCTAGCCAGGGCTGCGGCTGCCGTGAGAGCCGGGCTTTATTACAGTAGATAAAGGACCCAGGAGGAAAGGAAGCCAGATGTGCTTTCGTATCCCACTGTGAGCCAGGCTGCAAGTTTCCATTTGCAAATTAGATTTAAAAAGAACAGGTGGCAAACGGCTTTGATCACATTGTAATACAGAATAAAGTGCTAGGAATCCATATAAAGATATTCACAAGTATATTGCTTTGGAATTAAATAGCCTGGGAAGGCCCGCTGCTTAGGTCCCCAAGCTCCTTGTTTTGATTACACATGCGGCACAGGCTTCAGTAGCCTGCTTCTCGGAGGACAGAAATATTACATGGAGTGCTCACAAGTCCAAACCCAGCACCAGGGGACAAATCTGACATCTCCCGCGTCTGGGTCCAAATCAGCCGCGGACTTGCCTTTGGCACAGTACCAGAGCACAAAATTCCCAAGCCCATCAAAGAGAAAAGTATTCCCTGGTGGCCTCAGGAAATCAGCATCTAGTGACCAGACCTAATTTCTTCATGGGCTCAGAGAACCTGAGGCTCCTCACGCCCAACTTCAGCTTCCAATGGCTCCAGCTGAGGAAGTTTCTACCCCTTTGGTCTTGTTTCACAGAGCAATTTGGCTGTCATAAACAGTGTAAGTTTTCATCCTATATGAGCAGCTCGGTCTGTCCGGAAGGACCTGGTTTGTAAATCATGAGAAATAGATGAAAGCCCCAGGCCTGCTACTAGCCAGTCATGTGAATGAAGGCAAGTTACGAGGTTTCTCTGAGCCTCTCTGACCTCCTCAGGTAAGTAGGAATAACGTTCTGCTTAGCCTGGAAGAGTAAATAACAGACATAACGAAGCCTGGGGTATGAATCCACGAAGCTTCACTCATGGGCTTTCATTGTGAGCCATCTCAGTAAAACCTTCCAGAAAAAACCCCATAGTGCTGTCCCCTGTATTAATCTCTCTGTTCTGAACTCCTGGTAGAGGAGGCTCAATTGGCCTTTTTTCCCCCCGATATTGAAGGTCGTTTGTTGATTTGACATGACCCTGGCAGAGTCTGGTGTCAGCCAAGTGCAAACATAAATCGCCCGAGTATACGCACTCGATGGAGACATCCTGGAATTCAATTCCTGGGTGTTTACGGTGTTTTCTATCCTATCTACTTATCAGGCAAATTCTCAAGGAACCATGAAGGGCTGACAGGTAGAAGGGCAGAGCATTCTCTTTTCTATCTCCTAAGCAGCTCAATTCATAGCGAGAGAAATTAAGGTTTGTGTCTAAGCAATTATTTCCTGGGAAATACTTTCTCAGCTCCATTCCTGCCCAGGACAGCTCCCATGCCACAGAGCCCCTTGCATTACCATAAGAATGAACGTTCACCGGGTGTGCTATAAACAAGGACTGGCAGTGCTGCTAGGTGGGGGATGGTTTCCTTTCACTGGCTTGCTTTTCATGATGAGACATCACCTCTATCTGACACTGCATGTCTGTGCATGAGACGCTGTGGAGTGGACGCCATTCCCACGGAGGGTAAAGGCAGATGGAAGAGACGGCGTACACATCAGCCCATCACTTCCTTCTGAAACAAGGTGTCACTCTGTTCATTAGTGGGGAATCTCTTTCCGGCTGCTAACCCAAAGTACTCCAACCTGGGTATGCTCCCACTCATCTCCCATTCACAGGCAATTGGCGTACAAGGCAGTTCTCAAAACAGGAAAAGAAAGCAAGCCCTCGCTTGGCTATACTGTACCTCGAGCATAGATCTGGTGCTCTAGGTTAGTCAGACTGGCTGTGCTCCTAGTTCTAAGGTAGACAAGGGGGAGGCCTGGTAGACAGGAGAGACAAAGTTAGAGTAAGAACAAACAGTGCTAATAAGAAGACTCACCTGCAAAGCATAAGCACAGGTAGGATACATCACAGAACCGGCAAGCGTCATGCAGTTACAGGTGCTTACTAAGAGCTAAGAAGCCACCCGACACAGTGAGCCAGACAGTTTTGACACCGGCCTTTATTGGGGAGGCCGTGTCGAGGAAACACGCTTTTTTTCTCAATTGGGGAAAGAAAATGTATTCAACTTTCTTTTGAACAGAATGACAAGCCTTTTGAGGATTTTTAATTTAAAGCATGTATGGTCTTAAATGGCCCAGAAAAGTCGCCAACACCAATCAGTACAGATTTTAGTGCGAGTTGCTCCGTTCCGCTTGGAAAAGCAGGAGCAGTCAAATGCTAATCCCTCAGGGGCCTCAAAAATTCAAGGGGAGGAGTCCGTCTGTGTTCCAGGTCTCAACAGGCTCTACTAAGCAGTTACCACACAGTATTATTTATATTATAAATGAAACATGCACGTTTTTAGAATATTTATGTTTGGCATTTCCACAAAATGGCCTTGGAATACAAAACTCATAAGTTCAGTAAGGTACCACACTATCCAGGTTCACCTGCAGAATCTCAGCCCTTCCTCTACAAAGCCAACAACTGTTATGTCAAAAGTGAAGCCATTCTTTTCTTTCCCCTGCTGAAGAAACTGAGAAATCAGCAGCTCCCTTAGGCTGAATTTCATATGAAGAATCTCTATTCCGAAGGCTCACATTTGAAGCTGGCTTGAATAAAACATACAAATTTGGGGGGACTGTGACTAAACATTCGCGAATAAGACTGGAAAGCCTGTGGTCAGTTCAACAAGGTTCAAATCGACTGACTTTCAAAACAAATGCCCCACAATTATTTTAGTAGCTCTATTAAAATACAATCCCATGTGCTTTACTACCACCCAGGAATTTCCAATAAAAAAAAAAAAGAGCTTTGGCAATTTAGGTATCTTCACTTATGGCTAATTAAAAAGATACATTACACCTTTATAAGCCTACGTAACCATAAAAATCTGTAAGTAAAAATCCGGCTTTAATTTAGCAGAGGCATTTAACATAGATAAGGCAGCTTATGAACTATAAAGAAAGAGGAGACCATTTTAAAAAGTGTGAGGGAGGAGACAGACAAAGGAACATCCTTCACTGGAATCCTGAAGACGAAGCCTTCCTAGTGCTCACACCGGCCTCCTGTATGAATAATGCTGTTAGAAACACACTCTCTAAGACACCTGACACATTGCAAAGATTATGTAGAGTCTTCTGGGTAGACTTCCACGTTACAGTCTCTTGACACACAAATTGGGAAGGTCAGGGGGGGCCAAAATGGAAGCTATGGTCTCTGAAAAGCCCTGGCTCCTACGCAATGACCTTGAGGCTCAGAAGCAACAGCCTAGGAATACGAAGAGCAAGCACAGCTCACATCTCCTGGTCCCTCCTTCTAGGAGTACAAGGCAGATAGAAAGTCCATTTATCCACCCTGAGGAGAGAGGAACCAGTTCAAATACTTCATACACTACGAAAATCCATCTTCCCCGTGACACGTTTGCAGACCAGATGGAATATTTAAGTATTCATGAGCTATGTGAAGTCCAGCCAAGACTCCCCAAGGGAACCGCACTGAAAGAGCTGGGGCTGAGTTCAATTTGAATGACAATGGCTTGTGGAATAACTAAGGACCACGCAGTTGGCCACTGCAATCTCCCCAGCTCTGAGGAGATCAGAGCTCCATGAAGCATTAAATAAGGAAAGAAAACATCGTTAGCAGACAACACACTGACTCCTCTTTTTTCAAGAGGCTGGGTATTCAATTCTTTTATACTTGGTGAACAATACAGGGCCCCCCTTTTAACAATTTTTTCCACATGGGATCCTGCCCTCCCTCTCTTTAAGAGTATATCCAAACTCACTATCTCTGGATTGAGAAGACTGAAAAGATGTTTTTAAAAATCCAGCCCAAATGTTCAATCAGTAGGAAAGTTTTGCCGAGTAAAACACAAACTGACCAATAGGTGGCTGACTGATGTATATCCTGGTACAGCAGCTCACGGGCAATGTTACCAGAATTGAGGAACTATCGAGATGCTCTCTCTCCCACAAACGTGAAATGAGAGCTCACATTACCAGCATTTCGTGCCAGAAAAATGTCTCTCGTAAAGACTAAAATAGAACTAGCGAAGATAGTCAGAACTTCCTGTTGGTTTTTCCATAGAAAATGATGGTTCTACTTGGATCTCTCAATGAAACACGGCTCCGTGGGTCAGCAGTGATTTAGTCAGACATTTGTAGAGAAAAACCTTACTTTGTCCAAAGCACGGAGGATCCACTGAAGAGCCCATCCAGTCTTCTGATGTGGTTGAATCGATTTCCTTGTCCTGCTTACAGTAATCTGCCATCCACGATTCCTTGGTGCTTACGTATTGGTCTAGAAAAAATTCCCCAAAGACATTAAGAACAGAAGTAGAAAAGACTGAGGGTTCAAGTCAGATCGTTTCAATTCAGCAAAATACACTTTTATTGGCGGCCTCACTGCATGCTAGCAATAGGCTAGGTTCTAAGAAAGTCTGTCCACAGAAAGAAAATAATGTTAACAAAACAACCATTATCACAAAACCATTCCGCAATGTGAAAGGAGCTAAAACAAAGATATAAATAAAATTCTGTGGGAAAACAGAACAGGGGAAGATTTACTCTGCTTTGGCAGAAGTAGGGGGCTACACACCAACGTCCACGGGAATCTTTGGTGCGGGGATCTCTGTTCTGGGCCTTGAAGAATGAGTAGAGATTAGTTTGCCAATGGGATTGGGGCTACAGGCACATTCCAGGCAGACAGAACAGCATATACAAAGATTTCAACATATGAAAGTATGTGGCACAATCAGGGAACACTGATACATTGATGTGACTTTTGGCATAACATACTGGGGCAAAGCGGTCTACAAAACAGGATGGCTTATATCATCAATAAATCAACAAACAACAAATGCTGGCGAGGCTGTGGGGAAAAGGGAACCCTGGTGCACTGCTGGTGGGACTGCAGACTGGTGCA
>NW_017731396.1:2250039-2278589 GCF_001890085.2 Hipposideros armiger
CTCGCTCAAGAGTTTGAGCTCTGAGCAACAGCGGTTCGAGTCAGCCCGAGCTGAGCAGCCGTGAGCTGCCAACAGGTGGCGGGATGGCTCAGCTAAAACAAAACAAAACAAAACAAAACAAAACAAAACAAAACAAAACAAAAAAAATATGGAAGGATCATAAGATCGATTTACTATTACATAGGGAATATTACTATCCAGGAAAATGAATAAAAGAAATCTGATCATGTAAAACGGGTTTTAAAATTTGGGGGCCAATACACTTAGTCTCATTTCACTATACAGTCTCCCCATTTCAGTCTGACCTGAAATAAGCCCATGGATATCCTGATAGACTCGATCCAACACACACACTGAAGACACTGCACAGATTTGCAATAGTACGTGTTACCACTCAGAGATAACTACGGTTATCACAAAAATCAGATCATGTACATCAATAATTCCAACAGTGAGTGTGAGTTTTCATCGCGAAGGTAGGCACTACCTGATTGTATGATAATGTTACTCTTCTTTTAGAGCGTATTTATATAAGCATAGAGTGGTTCTGACTCACTGCATCATATCCAGGAATGTACATTTCAGTGTTGTCAAAGAAATTTTCAGAACATGCACCATTAATTAGCTTGGCAACCCTTTAACCCAATAATTTTTCAGTTAGGTCAAACAAGATACTTGGGAAACAGTACAGGCAACTTATCCTGCAAAAATAGTCAAAATTACACTTTCATGAATTATTTTGTGACTAGCCTAAGAGAAGTGACTCTAAACCCACTTCTAAGACATTTAAAATCCCCAGCGACCAAGCATGATGGGGAAGAAGTTCATCATGGACCTTTAGGTTTCCCAAGTAGTCCAAGCTCTTGTTTCATCACTGGCAGCATTAATATGGATGTCAACTCTGGAGTGATGGGTTGAGAAGGACCATGAGGCTATGTTAGGGTTTTTCAGGAAAGCAGCCATGATGTGTAAGTGATGTCTCAAATGGGACCAAGTATTTGCTAAAAGGGAATTAATAGTCGTCCAGACAAGGGACTTACAAACAGAAATGTACCAATCTTCTAAAGGCAACTCCACTCACCAATTAGTACTGACGTAATATTGACATCCAAACGGGTCTTAGCCTTGGCTTCCAGCTTCAGTCGAGGAGGATGGAAACGACTAGCCGCCTGTTGTTGCCAGGATACAGAGCATGGCCATGGCTCAATAAATGGCTCCCAGCCTAAAAGAACACAGGAAATAAGACATCTGTTCGGCAGATATCAAGAGTCTATGCAGGAACACTTCACAAATGCTCAACAAGGACAAACTACAGCTTAACAGCTTTCTATTTGTGATTTGATTTCACAATGAGAGCACCATCTTTAGTTATAGGTAACCCTACAGGTGCCTGCACTAGCTAGAGAATACGAGTAGAAAAGCATATATGTGTCCCCCAACCGTGGTCTTCCAGAGGTGAGAGGAAGAAGGGCAGGGAGTTTATGTGCAGGCAGAACCTGTTTTTGAAACACTCAAAATGAAAAAGGAGTTTCAGGCTGAGGTTGGAAAGTAGCGTCAGAGGCTGGAGTAACTATGAAATTTGGTTCTCCTGCTTACATCAAGAATCCATTGGCTAAATAAAGAGGTATGCTTGGAAATTAAGTTTTTGAACTTTTTAACTTAAAATGTCATGCACGAAAGGCATATAAAAAACATATATGTAGAGTTCGTAGAATAAAATTACTGCAAACACTCATGTACCCACTATTTAGCTTAAGCACTAGAAAATTACAAGTGCCTTTGAAGCCCAAGCGCCCCTCCTCCACCTCATTCCCCCCTTCCCACCAACCCTCTCCCATCCAACTCCCGGTAACCATTAGCTGGAATCTTTAATCATTTCCTTGCTCTTCTTTCTAGTTTTACCACATATGCATGCATTTCTTAAGAACATAGTGATTCGTTCGTCCTGTTGGGGATCTTTACATAATGGAATCCAACTGCCTGTATTCTTTTGCAAGTTTCTATTTTGCTCAACGTGTCTTTGCGATTCACTCATACTGATGCCATGTAGCTGTGACACATTTGTCTTCAACCCTGAATAGTAACCCACTTAGGATATACCATAATCCACCCACATTCTACTGCTGAGCAACAGTCCCTGGATTCGTTTTATTGCTAGTAGGAAGGATGCCACTCTAAGCCGAGTTGTGCTCATTTATTTCCTCGTACACACAGGCAAGAGGTTCTCCACAGCACAGGCGTAGAAAAAGCATAATCCTGGGTTGTGAGTACAGGTACACTCAGCTTCACTGGGCCACGTCAAACTGTTTTCCAAAGTGATTGTACCAGTTAACAATTCTAATAACAGGAAGTAAGAGTTCCATGGCTCCTCTTCACCAGTACTTGGTGGTGTCACGCCTAATTTTTGCCAGTCTGTTAGGTGAGAAAAATGGTATCTCACCACGATACTTTTCAAGGCCAGTTAATTTTGAACCTTTTTCTAAATGTACTCCATTAGCCATGGCTCAGGTGGTTTACCAATACAGATCCAATCCAATATGTAGCACAAAGTAGGGACATCAACACTTAGTGACCTGAATGTGTACATACAAATTTCAAGGTAAGCAATATTTGCTTTGAGAAAATAAATGATTCTCAGAAAAACAGCTACCATATGCCCTGGAAGAGTCTCTTGCGACCACCGAGACTTGGGCCCTTGTCCTAAAGTTAAACTTTTTGAACAATTAGGAAATAAGATTGAGTGAATCCAGAACAGAAAGGGAAAAGGTTAACCAATATAAAATTAAATGTGGCAACTACTCTGGAACAACTAGCAGCAGCATGACACTGAGGCTGGATTTTCCACTGAAATCAAAGGGAGCAATTCTTCTTGGGTAGAAGCTTAGATGGCACAGCACAGCTCTGTTTCCTCTGTCCACACCTACTAAAAACTCTCTGAAGGTAAAGACCTTCACAGCTCAAACTGCTCGGCCCTGGTACACAGCAGTTCCTGAACGCCAATCTGTACAGGCCCTGACCTTGGCCTTTCCAAGGGCAGGAAAGAACCTGAAAATGCCTTGCAGTATAATGAGGTTCTATGCCTCCGAGAGAATAGCTAGCTCTGACCACCTGTGTTTTACATTAGGGAGCAGGTACGGTAGATTATGCTTTATCAGTGACTCAGTACTCTTCTAATGAAACAAACGAGTCTAGTTGGGAGTGAGGAAGCCTGAAATGTAAAATGATTATGGGCATAAATCTCCCTTGAAATGTAACTACTATCAGGGCCAGCCAAATAATCCTTCACTATTGAGCAATTTCATGTTCTAAAATGAGCCCAACTTCAGGATCAAAAGGAATTAACTATCAAAACTTCTATTTAAATAATTCAGTTGTAACATATTAGCTATGTTTTTAGAAAAATTTGTATCTTTTGTGCTTACGTAGTCACTTGTTTTTAATCTTTTCCTGTTCTGCCCTACCCCTTTTCCCTCATGCAAAATTTATACAGAAATAGGCCCAGGCAAAGATTTGTGTTATTTTTTAAATCCCACTATCATTTATGCTTAAACTGACCTGACAGAGCACGGTTATAATAATCTCCAGAAAGGGTGAAGTGGGCGTAGCCCTCAGGGCTGGTTCTCACATGCTGAAGAAAGTTCAGACCTGAAATGAAAGCAAATCTTACTGCAGCACTGGAGCGGGAACAACCAAAACTTTCTTTTGCAGACAAATCCCATCAAAGACATGTTAGTTACAGCTAACACTGATGAGCCCAAGAAAGCACACAAAGATTTGATATTTGGTTCATTACGAATTTTTTTTGCATAAATTTTGACTTCTAAAAACACTGCATTAAAATATTATTCATCTTTATTACTGAGGGTTTTGGCACCCCTGTAAACGCTGTGACTGAGGCAAACACCTTATTTGCCTCCCCCCAGTCGCAGCCCCGGCACCCAGGTGTAGCTGAAGCCTGTGGGAACATGAAAAACAATTTCTACCTGAATAACTGAAAAGAAGGAAGAGTGGTTAAGAGTCGTCATGTCCTGATGAATATTAGCTCAAAATTTTATGATGACCATAGAAAAGAAGAAATAATGATGCTCTGCAGAAAGGATACTCGTGGAAACAGTCCACGTACCAGTTAAGTCTTAATCACGTGGCCCTTGGGGTGCCCAGAAGCACAGGGAAAAGGAAAACCTCTACAATGTGAAATAGGTCGAATTAAATTCTCAGAACCAAATTTTCCTTGAAGGGAAAAGAGGCTAGCAAGATCAAAGCCATGGAAAATTAAAAGGAGACACTGCGGGGGAGGTTCCTTTACTCTCCTCAGAAGCCTCATCCACCACCACTTATAGTGGTGTGACTTAGGTTAAAGCACTTCTACTCTCGTCCCCACTCTACTGTGGACAGCTCTCAGGTGGACAGTGCTTCACCTCCTCCCTGGCTCTCAGACGAACAGGGCTTCACCTCCTCCCTGGCCCTAAGGAGGGAACTCTGAGGTGGGCTTTCTAATAAGACTGTGTTTTTTATTTTCAAAAGATGTACAGGGTAGAAGCATTCTTTTCTGAGCTTATCTTTTAAATGCCTTTAATAACACTACAATCACTACAATCTTTATATACGTTAAAAAACCAAAATGGAACAATCAGGAATTATTTAGCTAGAGCTATTAATGTAACAGAAATTTTGTCAATGACAATTTCAATTATTCCCAAGCTGTAGGCTGAAGGCCACATATGGCCAATAAATACACATTTCTTTAAAATACAGATAATGAAACACATATGTAAAACCACTATCTAAATGTCACCCATACTACTAAGTAGAGGAGGGCATGAATAACATTAAAAAAAAAAAAAAAAGCCCCAAATAATTCAGCGATCGCCGAAAACCTTCTAGATCAGGGGTTGGCAAACTGCCCAGCTCATGAACCACATACGGCTCTTTGGGTACGTACAGGTGGCTCTGAAGTAAAACTGAAAATGAAAATAAAACTATCATAGTTTCATTTATAAAATTTTTAAAGGATATTATTCACATAATGGTGATTTCATTTGTTTTATGGCTCTTGAATAATTTTTAAATTGTTGTGAGAGACAGGATTGGCTCTTCCGTCTCAAAAGTTTACCGACCCCTGTTCTAGGTGAACCTGAAAATCAGGCGAACACTCACGGGAGAAGGTGAGCTCAGCGAGAGGAATGTCGCAGTCCATGCAGTCATCGATGAAGCAGATGCACACACTCTCGGCTTTAATCTCCACGCCTGAGATCAGCTGTGCTGGCACCATCCCCTGGCTCTCTTGGCTGTTGGAGGCCAGGGAAAGGGACTTCAGAGGTTCAGCATTCTTAAACAACCAACTGGCCGCCTTTTTCAATTGGCCTTCAAAGAAATTAAAAGGTGATCAGTCCAACCAGTTCCCACAGTTACGCAAGTGACTCATGGAGGAAATAGAGAAATAAAGAGTAAGGGACCTACTGGACAGCCCAAGAAAATCCTGATCCCAGATGTATTCTTAGACAGCAAAAAGAAAAGACAGCGTAGTAACAGGAATTCTGCTTTTAAGCAATTAGAACAAGGTCCTCTTTGTTGCACGCCTTCCACTCGTGTTTACCACACCTTTCATGTTCTGGCTCAAAATGCCCCCAGAAAGCCATCCTTCCTCTCCTATGATATCTGTTGAAGGAGATGATCCAAACAGGTGCCACTTGGAACTTAAATACTATATCTTCACTGTGTCATTTTGCATATACTGATGTGGAGCTTTGTAACTGGTCTCAAATGTCTCATTTTGTGCATACGTACTTTGTTTTCTCAGCCAATCACGCATTCCTTGAGAACAGACAGCAATGAGCACTGCATGTGTGTAATACACAATAACAGCTCCCTGAACACAACCAGATTGCTAAAGCTAAAGAAGGAAAGAAAAAACAGCAATGCAACCCCCATACTTAGAAATTACCGGAGGAACAAGTGCTAAGTGGTTAGGGCGTGGGCTCTAGAGCAAGGTGGCCTGGCTTTGTATGCTGGCACTCACTCAACTAGATGTGTGATCTTGGGCAAGTTACGTGATCTCTGTGCCGGACAGCACCCACTTACAGAGCTGACATGGGGAGGAAAAATGAGCACGTGTGAAGTTCTCAGAGCAGAGCTTGGCATACAATGAAGGCTCTAGAAACAAACATTAGTTACTATACTATTGTCTTTATTATTGATGGAATGAAACCTTAGTTACTAAAAAGAAATCCAAAAGGCTTGAACTGTTAAGGAGTCAAAAAATAGAAAATGCAAACATTAAGAGGTATAAAATTAATTAAACCAAAGAGCAATAATGAGTAGGTAAAAACAAAATTAAAATAACATAATATAATTAGGACCACCTTCTGTTTTTCGGAAGGAAAAAGATGATAGTTAATGTGACAATTATGTGGTAAGGCCAACATTTTCACACATTAATTGGTCAAGACAGTAACCTGGTACAATCTTTTTAGAAGGTTTGTCAATTCACGTAAACAGCCAAAAAAATAAATCTATGCATACCCTTTGATCCAGTACTTAGAATACTATGTACAATAAGTCAGTCAGAGAAAGACAAATACCATATGATCTCACTTATACGTGGAATCTAAAAAACTGAATAAATGAGAAATGTAAACAGAAATAATCTCAGAGACACAGAGGAAAAACTGAGGGTTACTAGTTGGGAGCGGGGTGGGGGGCGGGATGAAGGAGAAGGGGAAGGGACGAGACAATATAAATTGGTAACTACAATACGGCCTCAGGGATAGAAAAGACAGTCTGCGGAATATAATCAATAATGTTGTAAATATTTTTAGGGGGCCAGATGGACTCATGTCTTGTTAGGGAGACCACTTCATAGATGGTGTAGAGGCCTGACCACCGCACTGTATATCTGAAGCTGATGTTGAATAATATTGTATGTCAACTACAACTACAATTATATATACATATAGTCACAGGACGTGGAGTACAGTGTGGGAATGGATTCAATGGAATTGTAACAGATAAGTATGATATCAGGGGGAGTGGGGGGGCAGTGGATGGGGGAGGGGGATTGTTACTTTGTACGGGGTGAAAAGGATAACTATTGCATTGTTCTGTACACTTGAAACTAATAATAAAAAATTAATTCATTAATTCATTAATTTAAAAAAAAATACTATGTACAATACTATTTTTACCAAATAAATACTTAACAGATGTAGACAAAAATTCATACCAAAACATGTTTATTATAGAATTGTGTATAATATTGAAAGAATGCAGAATAACTGAAAATGGTTAAGTAAATTATAATATATCCTTAAGAGGTCATTTAAAAAATCAATGTTTACAAAGAATTTTAATGACATGGGAAGATGCTGCTAATACTAAGTATGTCATAATTAAATTGTAATTTTCAATAAAATTGTATTTCAAAAAGGCTATAAAACTATTTGCAACACAATCAATATGGAAAATACTACATGTGTATGTGTATATATAGGTATGTGTGTCTATATATATATAGACGTATATATATATATACGTCTATATATATATATATATATTCTAGATTCGTGTATATATATATATATATATATATATATATATATATATATATATATTCTAGAGAAACAGAAAAAGAGGACGTACACACAAATATAAAGACTGAAATAAAACACAACTTCTGCTGTCTCTCTTTTTTTAAGCTAAAGGGGAACATGAAGGGAGGTGGGGAGGTAGTGTGATGCAGCAGAAAGAACGGAGACAGACCTGGCTTTAAACCCATCCTAGCCCCTCACCAACAGATGACCTTAGACAAGTTTACCCATCTGATCCAGTTTCCTCATCTGATACGGGGATGATAATGCCTACCTCCAAGGGCTATGAGGACTCAACAAGAAAACACAGGGTTAGGCCTACAGGAACTCAGTAAATAGCCATGACTACCAGGATCACCACCATTACCACCGCCAGAGTGACAGCGGCTAACATCTGCAAAGCACTTGATGTGTGCCAGGCACTTGACTGAAGCGCTTTGTGTATACTGACTGATGTATTTATATCAAACCTCCGAAGGAAGAAGGGAGTCCTCTTGTCCTCGTTTTACAGATAAAGAACCACTGGTTCAGAGAGACTCAGTAACTTGCCCAAGTCACTGGTAAGTAGCCAGTAAGTGGCAGAGGAAGGACCTGAAGCCAGGTAGTCAGCTCCAGGGCCCATGCTCTGATCCACCATGAAGTACTGCTGCTATTACTGGCCCGCAGAAGGCCATGGAGGGTTCTCAAAATACACTCCAACTCTCTAAGTCAGCTTGAGGGAGGAGTAAGGGAGGAAACGGAAAGGAAGTATATTATCAAGATAAAGAAGAGATCATGGCCGGCTGAGTGGCTCAGTTGGTTAAGAGCTCGCTCAAGAGTGTGAGCTCTGAGCAACAGCGGTTCAAGTCCCGGCCTGAGCTGAGCTGCCAACAGGTGGCAGGATGGCTCAGCTAAAAACAAAAAGAGATCATGGAAACACTTATTCAAATTACCTTGACACACCAAAAGGGCTTTGCGACAATCATCCATGCTGAAGCCCAGCTCCTGCAGTCTGGCCAGCTGTAACTCTAGAGGGAAAAATGGTATATGATTTTTATAAATAAATTTATGTAAATTAACCCTTAGACTAATTTAAGAAAAAAAGAAAAAAATTCAGAAACTGGTGACTAAAACATTTCATTTCTCCAGGCAAAACAGGCTCCTAGTGGAAGACTTTTATCAAGTATGCCCTGAAAATGTTAGGACTCTTTTTCCATATAACAACTGTGTTTTTAAAAGCTTAAAAATGAAACTTAGTATTATCCACATAACTTTGGAGGAAAACTCAAAGATTAAAACTAAACCTTAGCATTATCCATAAAATTCTGCAAGAAATTGTAAAAGGAAATATAGTATAGGCTAGAACAGTTGGTTTGGGGTGTTTCGCTTCTTCTTAAATTAAAAAAATTCGAGAGGAATACTTATGACTTATAAGTGTACTTAATGACATACAATTATACTCTGAACAATTTAATAGTGCAAAAGAAAATCTGGAAAGTTAAAAAGGGGAGTTATCAGGAAGACTGAGTGGGTTTTACAGTCGAACACCTACCTAGGACAGGATCTAAGGTATGCATTCTCCCTTCTTTGATTTCCTCTCCAACTCGAGCCGCACCAGGAAGGCAGCTGCCACCGGAACTGGCCTCCACGGCCACTGCGTCCGGCGCCGCAGCATTCGCTTGCTCTGGGATGGACTTTGCAATGGCGAGAAACAGCTGAACATCATTATAGGAGAGTCTGATATCCAGGGCTTGTAACTGAATCTATCAAAATTTAAAAGGCGGCAGTTTTTAAAGTTGCCTTTGGTTTTACATCCACACCTCCTACAGGTACAATTCCTAATTCAAGTTTTCAAAGTCCAACAGACACTACACTAAATTTCTCATTTTGAAGATTGGGAAGATCTTGAAATTAAGCACTAATAGCCATGAAGTAAAATTAAGATGTCTCAGCTATGAGGTCAAATGTTCACAAAACTATGCCAAATAAAAAATACTAAGCTAGGAAAATTACTAAAACTAGAATTTCAGTAGGATGACTTTCATACAAGTAATCACTAAAGCAGAGGGTCAAAGGTCGACTCCAAGGGAGACAGGCTCGCCTATTAGCAACATTTGTTAATCCATTTTGCTTTGATCTGTTTAATATTTTAAATCTCTGAAACAAGCTGACCAACCAACAAAATTCTCTCCTCTTTATTCAAACATAACTTTCAACGAGTCGAGTGCCACACTAAAATTTCCTAAAATCCAGTCTTCCTCAGAGATTAGCCATACAGACACCCACACCAGACTACTTTAAAAAATGGCATTACTGCTCAAATGTTCTGGGTATGGTGCTTTATTTATTTATTTAGTTAGTTTTAGTTTTTTTAAAGGCTGAAAACCAAAATGGCTTTTCTCTCCCTTTCCATCTCCTTTGGTTCAGCTGGACTGATTACTCACTCCCCCTCGACCAAAGAAATAAAACACCAAATTCCTAAGCCTTCCTTGCCTGGCTTCACCCTCCCTTGCATCTTCACCTTATAACCTCCTCACTTCCCTACATACCTGCTCATTCTAGGGAGCCCCTCCTCTGTCTCAGGTTTGCTGGGCCTGCCCGCCCAACTTACTGCTTCCTAGCACGCTCTCTGCCTATGTACATCCTAGAGCTCACTCAGCCTCACCCTACCTTGAGCTCCACTCACAATCTATATTCCTACCTACGTTCTTTCTGTCAACTTTTATAGAACTTCAGGATTACACCAGACAATTATAAGGTCTTGTATCCTGCACAAGACTGCAAGATCTAGGACAGTGGCGATGTCTTTTTTATTTTGCATTTGCTGAAGGAACGAAAATGTTGAGATCAGCAGAGTAAATAAGTAATTCAAGGGCAGGAAAGTGTTGGAGAGCTTATCAATGTGTTATACAGATTTTTCGTCATTACCTCCAGGATAGGTGGAAAGTCTTCACTGTTGAACGCATCCATCAATCCTGAACTGTTCTGGTAAGAAGAATTCCCCACCAGCTCCACTTGAATTTGTACTGGATCAACAATCGAAAGAGCTGTGTCGTGTTCATTCCCCAGTCGGCATGAAAACACCTAGAGAACGAAACGCAATACAGCAAGAACTCATGTCTGATTTAGAAAGAGTCTAACGATCGGCAGAAAGAGAGACTATCTCAGAAGCAATGGGCTCTATATTATCACAAGACCTCTAACAGCTGCTGAAATAAATATTGTGAAGAGTGAGGCTGGTGCTCTCACCCACTGACAAGAGCAGGCACGTGGTTCACCGCAGGAGAGAAAGCCAGTTAGGCAAACAGAACAGAAGACTTAGAAGTCTCACACCCCTAGATCCAAAAACCCTGCCTCTTTCTAGAAAATGGCTTAAGGAAATAATGCAAAATATAGAAAAATTCACTGAACCATTATTTAATAGTTAATGAAAACAATTAAGGGCAAACCAAGGTAATATGTATATCCACTCAATGGAGTATTTTGCTGCCATTTAAAAGTGATAGTTAAAATGACTATACGGAACGTAGGAAGATATGTGAAAAAGCAGCTCATTCAAATTAATACCACGGCCCAACTTTAAGGAAAGAAATATATCAAAAAGTCACTAGAGATTACATGCACATGTGGAGGGATAGGTGCTTTTTCCCTTTCCTTCCCCAATTTTATGTACTATAGTTACTTTCATAATTGAAAATAAATAGATTAATTACTGCAGCTGAGTAAGAGGTACATTGGGGTTCATTATACTATTCTGTTTACTTTGTCCAAGTTTGAAATGTTCTATAATAAAAAGTTTTAAAACAAATATATTTTATTTATGAGGAGAAGAGAAAAGAAGGGAGGGAGGACTCCTATTCTAGGACCAAATTATTCTGCATGCTCTAGAAGAATACAGAAGAAAGCATTCATTTTGGTCTCCCTTGCTCCTCCCCCCCCAACCCTTTTTTCTTTCTTTCTTTTTTTTTGGGGGGGTGGGCATTTTCTAGTGTTATTGAAAAACATGTGCCACCAAGATCCTTCACTTTATCTAAAATTAACTCATTTTGCTTTCTTTATAAGTTCTCCCCCAATGATGTATCAAGGAGGTATTAAAATTCAGGTCCAATTGTGCAGCCTAAAGAACAAGATTGAAAGGAGTTTCTAGGAATCTCAAATATTTTGCCATGTAGTTTTTCTAAGACTTTGAAGCAGGAAAGTTCCATTTTCCTTTTTTCTTCAGGGGTTTCTGCTGCACAAAACCCAATTGTACCTAACAGTTCATTAATCAATCACCAAGATTTTCCATTCAAAGCTGGTATTGTGGTGGCCTGGAAAGCAGATGAATTGCAATTTCAGATCAACTCACATCACACCAGCATGTAAATCCTTCCTCTCAAACTGAGGTTTCTTTACATGAGAGAAACAAGCAGGCAAGAAGTGAAATCTCTACAGGTTTTAATGTGTTGCCTCTGACCAGAAGAAACATACCGTAAGCGGTTGACAGCGAAAAAAGAAGTTCTGCTCACTCAACCTCTGAACAATACCACTGGAAAGAGCAGGGCATGAAAAGTTCAAATGTAAAGAGAAAGGAAACGATAAGTAACCCTGACCAAATATTCTAATATTATCACAAGAGGAATGTTAGCTGAGATCCGTGAATTAAGGACATTTGATAGAGATAATAATCTGCCTCATTTCTCCTTCTGTCTCCACAACCCCTGGCTTACAAAGAGCCAAAGCAATTTTTGTTTACTATTGTACAATGTAATTTTCAGGCTACCAAGGCCACTCCAGCGTCAATTATCTCCTTCAGGAGATGCAATCGGGGCCTAGAGCACCACTCGCCAAGATTCATTCCCTTAGGTAGGCATGACTTCCTGGAGCTGCCCCTTCACAGGTCAGATAGTCCTAAAGGAAGACACATAAAATCCTCATCACCGTCTACAAACAAGCCCTGTGACTACAAAGCCCTCGGTCTTCACAGGGACCAGCTGTCACGGTGGGGGAGGGAGATGCAGGGGAAACAAGCACTTCCTCACCTTGGCACATTTGCCAGGGACAGACCAGAACTGCAGGACACAGCAAGGAGCCTGACGGGGTAATGAGGACAAGGAGAGTCTCCCTGAACTTCTCGAGGAATGGAGGGGGTAAGAGAGCGCAGTCAAGTCCCTCTGCACATTTTACAGCCTGACGTTGGAGGACTCGATCCGCATATTAGAATACCCTCACAGATTTGAGGAGGAAATAAAGACAACAGGGCAGGAGTCCTCCAGTTCCATTGACTCTTTCCCCTAACGAAAGTTTAGGGGGTACAATTCTCTTCCAGCTGCTTTTCTCTTGAGCCAAACATGTAGTATTTTGATTGACACAAAGGTTTCTTACCTCGATGCCAAACAGACTTCCTGAAAAGGGGCGATCGACGAACCGGGGCTTGTAGGTGAGCACTGTGGTGCCTTTGAGAATAATGGCATTGGTATCGAAGCAGGAAACATCTTCCACGACCACAAACTCCGTGCCTGCAAAGGACGGCATTGTCAGCCAAGCCAGAGCTGGGAAGCTGGAGAGCACCAGGATGTCGCAAACCAGGCAGCTCGCTTCCACTGGGGGGACATTAACCAGTGAGATTTGTTCTCCAGGATGTCTGTCAACATTCTCCCTCACTGTCATCCTGAACAAACCCCCTGAATTTGGCCAGGCACAGCTGAGCCAGCAGAGCCCCGCACAGGCAGCGAAGGCTGGAGTGCACTCTCCTAACAATATGTTTAATCTAGGTCTCCTGGGAGGACTGACAGGTATCCAGAAGCTCCGGAAGTCATCCCTTCTCCAAACGATGCCCTGCTTTAAAATCCCAGGAAGGAGATTCAGGTAGGAATGTCGGTCAGGCTGCGTAAGACACTACATCATTTACGTAGCTGTCCAAGCTGCTTTCAAAGAATGTAGACCAATCTAATGTAGATTTTTGAAATTAGTACCTGCAGTTCCCTACTCATTTGTACATGGCAGATTTACTTTGCTTTACACACTGTGTGTTTTCATCAAAAAACCATGTATACATTGATCCTTCAAAACAAAATCAATTTAAAATGCATCGTGCTACCTGCTTCCAAGACACTGAACAGTACATAGGGAATATCACAAAGATAACAATAAATACACAAATATGACCAGATGAACCAGAAGAGTTCGCAAGTTGACAAAAACCATAATAAATCTGTTTGCAAAGGAAAATATTCTTTTTTTTTTTAAATTGGGGAATTGAGGGATAGGAACAGCACTGGGGAACTGGGGGAAGGGGAACAGACAAGTTGCTGTCCTTTTGTTGTTCGGTCTAGTTGTGAAGGACGCTGCTTCACTGGCCCAAGTTGGCACCATCATTGTGCTCTTCCCGGGCGAGGCAGATCAGTCGCCGGCTTCTGGACGGCCGCTCACGCTGGCTGCTGGCTACACACAGTAGCCCATGGCAACCCACTGCAGCAGGGGCTGCAGCCTACGCCGTCGCTGGCGCCTCACAGCAGCCCAGCTCCAGGTTGAGCTGTTGTTCAGCATCTTAGCTGTAGAGGGCAGTGTCACTGGCCCTCATATGTGGGATCCGAACCGGGGCCCTCTGGCGTCCCAAGTCAACTCTTAACCAATGCGCCACTCGGTCAGCCCAGAAAATATTCTTTTTGTAAAGAAAATAACAATCCCCTCACTTATGTACCTTCTAAACTGAAATTGTCACATGCCAAATTCACCCAAACTCAGTAAGGCACATCTGTTGGGGCCCTAAAGATTAAACAGAAAATTGAGGCCTGATTTAGCACTGGGAAAGAAGACCAGAGACTAGGTGGTACTCAGACTGTGCATGTTCATTAAGCAGGCAGAGGATAGGAATAGGAATGAGATACCCTGCAGCCATCAGATGTGTGGCCCAAGTAGTTCACACCTAAACCCAAAGTTAGGAACTTCGATGCTTGTTGGTCTGTAAAAGATTCAAATGTACAAGGGCTCTTGTCAAAAAATGAAAGGCAATAGAAAAGTTATCCTCCAAGACACATATGGAGCCTAACACTCGGACTAAGAACCAATGACTCACACCTCCACATACTCACCTGTCACATTGATCTTGACCTCCAGGTGCCTTTCAGTGGACACAGGAAGGGAAGACCGCTTGGTAACTACTCCACTCTTCACAGTTTTGGGAACTACAGCAGATTCACTGCTAGAGTTACGGTGGCGAGAAGGAGTAACATTAGTTTGTTTCTTAATATCACTGGGAGTGTGGAGAAAATCGTGGACTAACAGCAGCCAGTCAAATATGAGAAACACACGGAGGTTGTTGAGAACTACCGTGAAACAGGAGGAATCCTTTGTAGATCTACAAGAAAGAAGACCAAAAAAGTAAAATAGGAAAGGAGAAACAAGATATTTCACTAACTTGCAAATATATTACTCACTTTTGGCAGGTGGTATTCCACCATTTTCTAAACTGACAGCTTTGAGTATCAATAAACTCTGAACACTGGTTTAATAAAACATTCAATATGTTTTCAAAAGTTAATCATATTTTTAAGCAAGAAGTAATATGCTATAAGAACGCAGTGTAGTGCAGCCCAGTGGTTCTCAACCACTTTTTGTCCCCTAGGAGACATTTGACAATGTCTGGAGACAATTTTGATTGACACAACTGGGAGATTCCTATTGGCATGTAGTGGGTAGAGGCCAGGGATGCTGCTAACAGCCCACGATGCCCAGGACAGTCTCCACAAGAAATTATCTGACCCCAAAATGTCAACAGTGCTGAGGTTGAGAAATCACGTGATAGTACAAAGAGCACAGGCTTAAATCCTGTCACGAGTTGTATTATCGCGGGTAAGTTGCCCACCTTCTCTGAGCCTGTTTTCTCCCTTATAAAATGGGAATTATTACTACTATAAGAGATAAAGCACTAGGCACAGAATCAGGGCTTGGTAAGTGTCAGTTCCCTTCCCTACAGGCTATTTCAATCTGATGGCAGAGCCACTCTTTCTTTGATGACTAGGATAACTTTATACTAGATGGGTTCTCCAGCTGGAATTGACCTGAGAATCCAGATCTTTTAGCTTCAGGAAGAGGACAAATAAGATGACATTTACTGTGGGTATAACCCAAGCACCCCAGAAAGGGAGTTGGGGCAGGGGAGAAAGAGAATGTTTGTTTTGCAGCCCCCATTACCTCAAATTCTATATTTGAGGTGAAGACTCAAGGAGGACTCTCAGCCTGGCCTCAAACCATGGGGTGGTCAGGGGCTTATCAGACCTTATTAGTACACAGGAGGCAGAGAAGGGAGGACAGACTAAAAATGGGCTAGAGACACCACTGTAGGGTTTTCTGGGTTGAACTCTGCTCTCTGAACCCAAAGTGACTCTGGGGCTGTAGCGACTATGAGTACCTGACTCCTTGTCCTGAAAGGTCTCCTATTCTGGAAAAGCTGATTTGGAGACATTTGTAAGGCTGGCTTTGCTAGTCTCGTATTTCTCCTAAACCTGGCTCACTGCCTCTAGGAAAAGGGCACAATGATGTATGTCTCCTTCATACAGACACAGCATTTTTCACAGAAACACTTTACCCTTTTGTAATAGAGAAAAAATGTTGCCCTCAGTAAAATTTTTCCACCCCGTTTTGAACATAGATCGTCAGAGCTATGCACTAACTGGAAAGGCAAAGTGTGTCTGATCTCTTTTCTGGAAAATATTTCAAGCCTTTAAACACTGTGAAGTGATTTATATTTGACACACAAAATCCCAACAGAAGAGCAATTCTTCTTGAGACACATAAAGCGTTCAAAAGTTCCAATGAAGAGAACATTTTAACCCTCTCACTAACAATGGTACTTTTGTTAGCAAGAGCCAAGGTAAGACTTTATTATTTGACTCCAAGAAATTATATACCTTTAGTATATAAATAGAATAGTATTTCAAGGCTGCTTATGATTTAAAAACAAGATAGGTGGAATGACTAGCTGATAGTTTACAAAGCCAGGTCAATAATAATAATAAAGCAAATCCAAAAAGAAACTGTTTCTGCAGATGGACCAAATATATGCAAGCCTCCTGTTCAAATAAACATCATCTTCAAACAAAGGAGCCGCAAAGCCCAGCCAGCCTGACTGCCATGAGTCCGATCACTAGAAACATGGCAGGCCTGCAGACGGTTAGAAAGGACTGGGCTTTGGGATCAGAGGCCCAAGTCTGAGTTCTGACTACTTCACTTACGAGCTGTGTGACCTTAGAAGAGGTACTTAACCCCCTCCAACCTTCTATTTCTGCATCTGTAAAACAGGGAGGAAGTCACCCACTTTGCAGACTTATTGTGAGAATTAAATTAAAGGTAGGCACAGTGCTTGGCTCACGGTAGGGCTCAGTAAGAGGCAACTAGCACTCCTATTACTGAGCTTTTACAAATTTCTTACACCTGAAGCTGAATAATAATGAATGTCAACTGTAATGAAATATATATGTAGTCACAGGATGTGGAGTACAGCATAGAGTCAATGGAATTGTAACAGCTATATACAATATCAGACGGGTGGTAGACTTGGGAGGAGTTATCACTTTGTGAGGGGAGTAAATCTCTATTACATTGTTTTGTACACCTGAAACTAAAAAAAAAAAAAAAAAAAGTTTACATGTCTACTTTGCTAGGCTTCCGAAGGCATACGGAGAGACCTCTCCCTAAAAAATATCTCAACCCTGAGAAATTCACTGAACAGCACACTGAAATGTCAGCTATACTTAAACATATACGTATGGGAAAAATCTTGATGCTTTTTCTTTTTTTGCCTAACCAGGTGTTACCCAGGCTTTTCACTTACTGGTCTATATTCACAACATAGCTGAGGATGCTAGGCACTAATAGAATGAAATGGGCATCGGTTCCAAAGGCCTCCTTTTGGATTTGCGCTGGAGGGTTTCTTTAGATCAGATCTCATTTTTTAGTTTTCAGGTCAATGCTCACTTAGGCATCAAGTCTTATAGCAGTATATCACAAAGTAACACAAGCTACATCAGGAATAATGTAGCCAAGCAGTACGCCAGAATTATTTAATTACTACCCATACCTTATGAGGTAGGTACAGTTATTCTTCTCTATTTGTAGGTACAGTTATTCTTCTCTATTTTATAGAAGAAAGAAATGCAGCTCAAAGAGATTAAACAACTTGTCCCAGGACACACAGCTAGAAAGCGGTAGATTGAGGTTTTGTACCCAGGTCTGTATGATTCCAAAATAGACATGCACTTTCCACAGACAATACTGCCTCCCATAATACCCAGAAGAAAAACATAATCCAGTTCAAAGAGACTAAGGCTCTTTTCACATGGGGAAGTGAAAAGTCAGCAAGACTTGCATAGATAAATTAAATTAGTAATGCAAGTCAAAACCACCTTCCCTTCTGTTATTTCTATAGACAAAAGTCTTCTTTTTTCCTTAAACAAGCACATTTCTTCCTTCCCCAAGTTGCTTTATACACTAAAAAAGTCTACAGACTTACTTACAGGCAGGTTGATTTCAAGAATCTGGCTTAAATCTAAACTTTTTCTTTTTAAGCAACAGAGACATCTTTTGGCCAAGGAATGAAACTGCAAGGTTACAGGAAGACTACGTTAATACCCAGCATACTGCACTGATAGGCCATCATCTAGTTATCTTTTCAGTGGTTTCTGCATCCTTTGATGCTCCAGGGCCGACATGGCCATGGACCACTGGCCACAAAAGGAGATACATCAATAAAGACAGGCAGAGCCGGGTCTGGATCTGCTACCTGAAGTGCAGTTCAATCTGAATGGATCCTTGGGTCGTGCTGCTGTTCTTGGAGGGCTGAAAGATACAACTGAATACGTTTGTCACGCCAGGGCTGGTCTTCTGCCCAGCGTAGCGGGTGTCAAAAGCCATCATGGAGTGGGAAACCAGGTTGATGGACTTGGTTTGGTTGGAAAAGGTCTCACAGAGCAGTTTACATTTCTTGAAGTCAAATCTAAAAGGAAGCAAGAAGACAAGATGTTCAACTCTTCTATTTTACAAAATTATGCACGTTCAAAATAAAAGAACAAAATAAGAAATGTGCCTAAGTTCTACGAAGGAGAATAACTTTCATTCTCAGATCTTTTACTGATTTTAACAGACTCCTCAAAATGGATTTCATGTCACTGTGCCCTGTATCTTACTTTGCATTTCCAAAGAGATGATCTTGTCCACAGGGACTTCATGAGGAATCATAATACCACGTATCTGTTATGTCCCTGGTTCACTGGCATGCTCATTTCTCACCTTCTTAGACTTAAGAAGGCTGCATACTTGCAATAATCGCCAAGGGATGTCAAGGGTCCCTTAAGTCCTTCATCTGTCAACACCTGGCCTGCCTGAGGCTTCTCTCTCCAGTCTGCTGATTTTTTAAGTAAGACCCTTATAGCTGAACGGGAACTACCAGAACAAATACCTCTTCACTACAGAGAAATCACGCAACTCCTCCACCACAGGAAATGCATTTGGGACTGCCTTTTATTTATATATATATATAAAATATATGACAGAGAAAGCTGCAATGAGCAACTCCTACTTCCTCTGCACCATCACGACAATCCGTGCAGAAGTACTCCACATTGGGAAAAACTCAGGACATAGGCAGGCACCCAAAAACATTGCTAATAGGCGGTAGCCGGTTAACTCAGTTGGTTTGAGCATGGTGCTGATAACACCAAGGTTGCCGGTTTGATCCCCGTATGGGCCACTGTGAGCTGTGCCCTCCTTAAAACAAAAAATTAAAAAAAAACAATTGCTAGCTAACAAGACAAGGAATCTGGAACCCCAGCTTCACTACAGCATGTTCTCATCAGCTGAGTTAAATACAGACCAGGATGGATTGGCAACGGAAAGACAAAAGAGAAGAGTACTTCTGCAGGGCAATTATTAGCCTGGAAGTCCTGTTTTCAAATGCTGAACCTCTCTTCCAGCTGTATCATCTTAAACTAGTGAAAAACTCTATCTGAAAAACAGGAGCAATGTCTGCATAACCTTAGTGGCTGTAAGATATACATGGGAAGGTTGTCCAGAGTAAACATGCAATGCATTCTTGAAGGTTCTAGACTGGTAATCACAAACTCCTGGTCTACATGACCAAGCAAATGAAATAAATCAGTGCACTGCGAGGTGAGTACATGCCCTTTCGAAAGGTTGCCCAAGGTGGCACTCAGCTTCCAGATGCTTCTAAGTAAAAACATAGGTCCAGTATTGCCAAAGCTTCCGATTTTTCAAAAGAAACTGAAATCCCAACTTTTTATATGAAAAGCCCCAAATTTTAAATGTTGGCCAGTGAGGTCGTCATCTGTGCTGCTCACAGGTGACGTCTGGGTCTCCTGCTGTGCAGACACACAGTAGGACTACTTCCTGACCCCTCTGTGGGTGTGTAGGGCCGTGTCCTGGCCCCAAGGGGTTTGCTGGAGCATTACCTGGCACTCAAGGCCCATTGCTCTAGAGCACCTTTGTTCTCACTGGCTTTGTCAGGGGGTGACTGCTGTAAGCAGAGAGCAGTGCGAGACCCACGAGGCACGAGGAGAAAAGCATCTTCACTCTTTAAGTCCCTGGGGTTTGGAGCGCCTGGCACTACAGCACAGCCTAGGCTAGCTGGATGGATACAGCGATGAATTTAAACTTTTGCAAAGCACTGTGCACACTACAATGAGCTGTGAACCACTCCCCCTGGAATCCCTGCTCTATGCTAAAGCAAAATACACGGGTTATTTGTGTTACTGTTACTGTAATATCGCTGTCACTAGAAAACAACAGTGTTAAAGCCATACCTGGCGAGGGAACCAGCACCTTCTTTTCCCTTTGGATCTTTCAACTCCAGGCTCACATTTACCATATCCACGAGGAAGCACATGCACGTGTACACTTCTCCGCTCAGAACAGTCTGGAAAAGGAAAATGCATATCAGTTCACTGCTGACGATGCCAATGGGGTTACATGTGTCAGGACCTCCACCTTGTCCTTGCAGCTTCTTTGCCCGGGTGAATCAGGCGCATATGCACAGGCCGGCCCATCGGCTGAGGCCAGGAGAGCTGCAGAAGGACGTACGGGCTCACTCACATGAATTCTTGGGTCTTGTAGATCGTAAGGCCGCATGAACTCCTCTATGGGTTCTCCCAGGTTGTTCTCTAACAAGCCACGGATCAGCTTGTATTTGTACAAATCCAGGGAGCAGTGGACTGAGGACAGGTGGCCGTGCACAGACATGTCTGGAACGGCATGACTTATTTCTCTACAAGAAAAAAAGGGCACTTTCACCAACAAATCACTAACTTAGTATTGACACAGCTCACACCCAAACGTAAGAGCTACCATGTCCCCACTCACATTTCCAGCCTGTTATTCTCTAACTTCCAATGACAAAAACTGCATGTGGCTCCAAATGAAGCAAGTTCGTACGACTGAGTGTCATGCTTCAACTACAGAGAGCTCCTTTTCTCCCAAAATGCAGTGACAAAAATCCCCAAATCTGCGCTAAGTAATCTACTAATAAGGAAAAATCTCACGAGACTCATAAATAATTTAAACATTACAGGTGGAAAAGAAGACAAGCTCTTTATTTAACGCTTCAGTTTTGATGATAACTAAAGGAAGACATCAGTGTTTCATACTGAGCCCAGAGGGACATCAGGACAAAATCTGAATTGGTCTCTTAGCTCAGCTGAGATGGGCAGGAGTCAAGTCGAAGGAGCTCTGGTTGAGGAAATAATACACCTCATCCCCACCCTGAAGACCTTTTTCTCTACCCTCCCAGGGATGAAGTGGTGGGCCTCATGGGTCCTGCAGACACTATGCTCTGAGGATATAAAATAGAGGGTTAGAATTTGAAGTTGAAGAGGAATATAAAAAATAACTTTGTACAGAAAAACCTATATGCAATAAAGTAAAAAGAGACCGGTGATGCAATCAGCAAAGAAAAACTGGAGAGGATTACCACGTACCCTCCCGGGTTCTTGTTTGTGTGGTGTGAAAAGCTGACAGGACACCTTATGTTCAGTTATCACCTTCTATCTGGCCTAACATAGTATCATTACCTGCCCATAAACACTGATGGAAGTGGGTAAAGTTTACATAAGCAGAGTAGCAAAGCACATTTTTTGGGGGGAAGCATTACTTGAAAAGAAAACAAAGTGTTCAATTTCTAAATAATGAAGCTCCTCTTAAGTCCGCTAAGCCAGTAAAACCAAATACAGGCCATGCCAACCATAACTGAACGCCAGCCAGGGAGCCAGCCCTTCAATAACAAGTTGAGAACGAAATGCAAAAGTCTCAGTGAGAGCAGCTAAACTGCATCATTAATCCAGACAGAAACGAAAAAGTGACCTTCAAGGACTCACCCAAGCCCAAGGAGTGCAAAGGGAGTGGCCAAAGAGGGATTCAAATCATGCTCCATATAAGCAATGAGACTGCTTTTCAAAATGCTACAAATAAAACCTCTTTCATGACTTTACAGCCACATCTTGTCTTTCCCTGGAGTTAAGATGCAAAAGTTGCTGCTTTCCCCGACATTAATGTCCCGAACTGAAAGACATCACACACTGTACCGGGCAGTTTCCCGTCAATGCACAAGACCTGCGAGCATAAACACCACCAGGGGACCTGTTAATACACAATCGAGGCTCGGCCCTGATGTCAGCTTCTGGTGGTCTCAGGTAGCATCTGGGAAGGTTTCCCAGCCAGGTATAGAATAACAACTGAAGCAATGCTCAAAACTACAGAAAGAAGCATCCTGTGCTTTGAGGCAATTAAAAGGTAAATAGAGTCAACTTTGTGGAGCACTCTGAGATTGCTTAATGGAGTGAAATGAGCAAAACTGTTATTCTGATTAAACGGAGCTCCAGGGAAAACGATACCCCGTCCAGAATCTATTGTATTTGGAACAAATAATCTAAGTGTGCCCTTGTCCAAAATGTTAAATTTATGTCCCCTCCTTTTGTTTCTGAGGCACCTGCTGTGATCCTAAGTTTCTAACACTAAAGTAGAATCATCTACGAGCCTTGCTATATCCCTCAGCAAACTGTAAGTGTTGTGAGGGCAGAAGGTTTTTCTTTCATTACAGTAGCTCTCGTGTCTACCACATAGTAAGGATTCAATGAACATTTGTTATACAGATGAAGAAAGAAGGGAATGCCTGTTCTCTTTTCGACTTACCTAATAGCACTGATTTCCACGTTAAGATTCTATTTATGACAGCTATTCAGAGAGAAAACACTCACTTGTCCAAATTCCTCTCCACCTGCAATTTCAGCCGACAGGGCTCAGTCAGGAGGCTGCCCCCCGTCTGTCGCACCAAATAGGACGGGAAGATCAGATCGCCACTGTTGTCATCTGAGGCCTTAGAATACTCTCGTGGACGTCTCTCTGCAGCAAAGATGTCCATGTCTTGCAGATCCACGACAATGCAATCCAGCAGACACACGTGCTCGTCTACACAGACCCAAGGAAAGAGAGAATGAAGAAAACGGGGCCCAGAAAGGGCTGGCCCTGAACAAAAGCACAAAGCCAAAAAGGAAGTTCATTCTGCCTTGGGAATATGTTTAGAACTGCCTGCCTCAGACAACTGGGGTCCGGAAGTCTCCAAGCTGGCACTGAGACCTCCCTCCCCAAAGCCCCATGTGCCAGATGCTTCCTGCCTGCGCCTTCCCGTCAAGTGTACATTGTGCCACATTCCCTCAGTGTCCCGCGACACTACCTGAGGCTAACGGATTTATGAGTAAACTGACTTAACATGCATCCCTCCCCAGCATATCCAACAGGGGTCTTGTGTAGGGACAACGTTACCCAAAGGTAACAAAATCTTCCAGCAGCAAAATCTTTTTCAAACAAACACTTATCACATGCAACCATTTCTACCACCCCTGATCTAATCCAACCCACTTTCATTCTTGCCTAGGCTACCATAAACTCCGCTCCAATATACCAACAAATACCCTTCTGGCCCTCACAAAACCATTCTGCCCACAAAATGCCAGAGTAATCCTTTAAAAGAAAGAAAAAAAGAAAGAAAGAGAGAGAGAGAGAGGCAGGGAGGCAGGGAGGGTGGGAGGAAGGAGACCATAACATTCTCTTTTGTGCACTTCAATGGCTACGTTTAATCCAAAGGTCTTTCTGTAAATCCCTGTAAGACCCTGCGTAAGCCCACTGCCTACTTTTCCAACCTCATCTTAAGCCTTCTCACGAAGCCTCAGGCTCACTAGCCTTTGTTTCCCCCAAAATGCCAAGCTCTTTGCTGTCTGAACAGCCTTGCCTATGGTGTCGCCCTCCCATCTCAGTCTCAACTGGGTCCTCTCTGTTCTTTTCGTCCAACACCATTTTTGTCTTTCCTATAACATTTCTCTTAATCTGTCAATATTTAGATACTTATTTAAGGTCTTTCTCATATTATTCACATGGTGGCAGGAACCATCTAACAGCGTGTTCACATACAGGAGAACAAAATATTTTAACACCTGGCATTACGCGAGCACGAAATAAACTAGTTCTTAATTGTTCTGACTATGTTGATATCTCTGTGAAACAGATAAAAGTACAGCTGATCTGAAAGAAGAGGGTTGAGAGCAAGAATGAAGGGCTTCAGAGATTCCTTAGGATCATCACAGAATTCCAGGAATACACAGAAGCAGTATGAAAACCACCACCTTAATCCGGTCTTACTCACAAACAGAGGAATTCCAGAAACAAACAGCAAATCAGGAGGAGAAATATTGTTAGGAAAGAGATCTTTCTATAAAACATTGCAAATCACTTCTTAGAGGCATCCAACCTACATGTAAAGCTGGCCTTCTCCCCAGCCATCGCTGTCATGGTAAGGACAACATGCATGAGTGGTACCATGTGTGCACCCCACTCCAGGCCCCATATAGACTGGCAGGCACCATTATGTGAGTTAAGAATTCAGCTCAGAGTCCAACTCTACCATTTACTACCTACCTAACTGTAGGCAAGTTAAAGTTACTTAAAACCTCTCTTAGCCTTTGTCTCATCTGTAAAACGGGGATTAAAAAAAACAAACTCCATTGGGGTGTTATGAGGATGAAATGCAATAATTTATGTAGAGAACGTGCCACACTGTCTGGCATATAGTAAGTGTTCAACAACCACCATTATGGTGATGATTGTATGAGAGTCACTCGTCAACATGACCAATACACCACCTTCCTGTCTCCTCTTAGGACTACGGGGAGGCACTGCGGGGAGTTCACTGCCTCACATCTACCTAACAAGCTATCCAGCAGCCTCCTTCAGTCCGTGTCCCTCGTCTCCCCAAGTCCAATCACAATGAACTGATTTCTGTGGCTAATCATAAGCTGCTTCCCCTCCAGCTCCTTGGAGCAGCACCTCACTCATCCAATTCATCCCCCAAACAGAACCCATTTGAAAACGATAAGGCCCAAATTAGGATCCCACTTGGAATGACTAATTCTATATTCTAGAGGACAAAAATTACTTGATGGTTCGGGTCTTTTGAGTATTTCTGTTAGCTAGCTCACACTGATGTTTTTTAAAAGAATTCTTTTGGGGCAGGCCGAGTGGCTCAGTTGGTTAAGAGCTCGCTCAAGAAATAGCGGTTCGAGTCCCGGCCTGAGCTGAGCTGCCAACAACAGGCGGCAGGATGGCTCAGCTATTAAAAAAAAAAAGTTTTTTTTCTTTTTTAGCATTAAATAGTGACTTGCAAGGATGAGTCTAAGGATGCAGGAATCATTCTAGTTATAATATCACCATCTGGTGGCAACTATGCTGACCTATAAGGAAAAAGTCCTACATCGACAACCTAAATCTCTGATTTTTCTATTTTTATAAATTACAGAAGACAGGGGCCGGCCGAGTGACTCGTTGGTTAAGAGTTGGCTTGGGAGTAAAAAGTATAACTATTGCACTGTGTTGTACAGCTGAAACTAATTCTAAAAAATGTGTATTTCATAATAAAAAATAATTAAAAAAAAAAAAAAGAGTTGGCTTGGGAGCGTGAGCTCTGAGCAGCAGGGCCGCCAGTTCAGATCCCACATGGGCCAGTGACACTGCACCCTCTACAGCTAAGATGGTGAACAACAGCTTGACCTGAAGCTGGGCTGCCTTGAGTTGCCGGCGACGGTGTAGGCTGCAGCCCGCAGCCCCTGCTGCAGTGGGCCGCCGTGAGCTACCGTGAGTGGCCGGCAAGCCAGCGTGAGCAGCCGCAGCCAGCATGAGCTGCCAAGAGCTGCTGTGAGTGGCCGTCCAATGGCCAGCAACCGATAAGCCTCGCCCGAGAAGAGCACAATGATAATACCAACATGGGCCAGGGAAGCAACGTCCTCCACAACTAGACTGAAGAACAAAAGGACAGCAATTTGTCTGTTCCCCTTCCCCGATTCCCCAACGCTGTTCCCACCCCCAATTCCCCAATAAAATCTTAAAAAAAAAAAAATTACAGAAGACCTTCAATATTATTTTATACTAGTTTCAGGTGTACTGCATAGTGGTTAGACATTTATATAATTTATGAAGTGATCCCCAATAAATGTAGTACCCATCTGACACTATACTTAGTTTTTACCATATTATTGACTATATTCCCATACTGTACTGTACATCCCCATGACTATTTTGTAATGACCCATTTGTACTTTTAATCCCTTCACCTTTCTCACCCAGCCGCCAACCCACCTCTCATCTAGTAACCATCAGTCTGTTCTCTGTATCTATAGATGTGTTTCTGTTTTGTTTGTTTACTTTGTTAGAGTTCACATATAAGTGAGATCACATACATGTATTTGTCTTTCTCTGACTTATTTCACTAAGCATAACACCCTCTACTCTATCCATGTTGTTGCACCTAAATCTCTTTATTTACACTGTGTCTTGCTAATTAAACCCACTTCAGAAGTCACCCAATGCTAAATCCTCATCCTAAATTTCTCAAGCCTACTAAAGCAACATCAAAATCAGACTACAACTGAGGACAGGCTAGCACTGTCGCAAAAATGTCGGCATCTGTTTGGACAGGGTGCCTCCCCACTGAGGCTCCTGCAACTGTCTCACAAATCTCCCCACCTTCATCATGCAGCCCTTGTCTCCTCTTTTACCTGGACTACTGGAAACCTGGCCGACAGAGGGTGTGGCTTGTTGCCCTTGCTGCTTGGTTGAAGTACTGGGCACAAACTCACTCTTCAGGCTGCCTAGACTCATTCCAACAGGAGGCATCACGAACAGCCCCTCCGAATGGGTCCCCTTTGGGTCCTCCGTGCTTGTCATTTTCCTCAGACTGTGTTTGGGAGTCCCCACTGGAGAAGCTGAAGGCACAGATTCCTGGAAAGAAACAAAATAAAACTAGAAAGCGAGAATGATGTCTTTACTATCTTGGAAGTTCCACCCCAGTCCTTGGGCTGTTCAAAGACTCTATGACACTTGGCACTGTCCATGCCTCTCATATCCCATACACAGAAGGGTAAAGGGGACCATGACATTTAGACCACATTTAATTATTTGCAGAGGTGTTACTAAAATTCAATACCTGTTGAAAACTGTGGCAGTTTTGCAGGGAGATATTATCATCTGTCTTAAGAGTAAATGTCAAGATGCTAATTGCCACTGGTTTAACTAGGTAAAACGCAGTAAGTGCAAATCTCTCAGCCATATGATATGTTGTTGCATTGCTAGAGGGGAGGGGCTTATTGTTCTAAGAAAATGTATCTAGCAGCAATATGGTTCCAATGGAAGTAAGCCATAGGTAATGTTTGCACTTTCTAGAAGTCTCCCCCCATGGATGTACATTTCTCCTCTCTCAGTAACTACAAATGAAAACAAAATAGAAAATATAGGCGGTTAGCCACTCCTATTATGTTTTGCTCAAGGACATAAAAATTAAGGGTTAATCCAGAGTAAAACAAATTCTATAATTCTATTGAAAATACTACACACTTCTCTTATATACTTAGTACCTTCAGTTAATTGCTAACAGGGGTAAATCTTTTTCACTAGAATGATCTCATAACTGCCTTTAGAACTTCCCATGGTTTCTTCACCCAAGTCTCAGAGCTCTCCATCTGTGTGGCTTCTGCGTCACCATCTACACATTCTCAGGGGCAAACTACCATAGTACTGCCTTATGTTTATTCCTCTCATCATTGGAAAAGGAGATAACAGTCTCTCCTTCAGTTATCTTGGGTAGTAATTACATGTCGCAGTGAAAGAAACCAGTTCTTACTTTCCGACATTTTTTCTTACAAGGCAAATTACAAGGTAAATGCTATTATTTAAGTATTTCAACATGAAGAACCTTTCCTCTAGCTTAGTTTATTTAAACTCTAGAGTATTTGTTGCTCTTTCATTTGATTCAGCTCTACATCCTCTCTGCAGTTGCTTTAAATAAATCAATGGCTTGAGGAGATTAACTCAAAGCTTTTGAACGACTGACTAGAAATTATGATTTAAGTACAAGGCATGATTGAGAAAAATGAAAGGAAAAGCATATGTAAAACAATTCAAACCTACACTCATTAAGACATGGATTTATGTAAAACAATTCTAAACACACAGGAGTCATGAAACTCAAAGGCAAATAACCCCTCTGCAAGCTTTGATTTCAGAATCATTTCCTGTTCTTTAACCACTGGAATGCATTCTAGACAAACCTCACACGTGCAAGTGTATTGAAAGGCAAATGTAAATGAAAAGCGATTTGGGGGAAAGAGATTATTCACTTTACAAAGCCTAGATCAACTGAGCTTGACTGTGCAAGCTTCACAGATATGTTTATCTGATTACAAATACTTTAACAAGCAACACACTCCAAGCAGCCCTTATGGAATTCTACAGAACAACCACTGGTATGTAACAAGATAAAGTTTTTCTAGGATTTAAGGAAATTAGATCACCAACAAAGTACTACCTAGAGCTAAAACAACAAAAAAAAGAAAGAAATTGTTTTTCATGGTCCTTAAAAAGGACTTCTCTACACAGAAGGGAAGTGATTCATAAAAA
>NW_017731396.1:2279469-2302930 GCF_001890085.2 Hipposideros armiger
GGAGTTGGAACAAAGATGTAGTGCCCTGAGGTGACAATGAGGACAACACTCATGGGCAAACACCAGTTCCGACACATTTGTTTAATATCTAGTCATGTTAATTATAAATATCCCATACTAAGGAAGAGTAAGAAAGTTTAAAAAGAGTTCCCAATCTTTCTTTTTATGAATGGATCTTTCTTTTATGTTAAGCCCAGGAACAAGCAAAAGCTTATCTTTCAACTGTGAAAACAGATATTCTTCATTAAGACCCAGGTTACTAGTTCTCTACTAGTCCTACTGTGAAAAGACCAATGATGGTCGATTTCACTTTTAATGTCTTAAGTATACGTCAGTGGAAGCCTGTTTCTCCCTATCAAAACAGCCTCGGTGGTGAGGCCTACCATTCCAGCAGGAGGGCTTCTCACAGCAGGTAAATGAGCCAGCTCTCAGTCACTAGCTCTGCCTAAAGATATGTCTGCAAAGCATGCGTGAACCTGGTGATGCCCTTCCCCCTGCGCTGCTGAACACTGCTGCTTTGCTCCACCCTCTGCTCTCATCACTAAATCTGTTATATCTGAGTGGCTATAAGTAAGGTGCTATGTGGACAACGTGACTCTAGCCCTTCGTCCAAAGACCCCATGTTGGATCCTGAGCCCAAGGTGATGACACGTGGCCATAGTTCCTGTGGTTCTTTCTCACTGCCTTGTCATGACTCTCCTCCTGAATCTACTCATTCCCAATCACTGAATCAAATATTTTCGATTCAAGATGTCTAGGCTAGCTAGTAGAGTGAGTAAACAGATGAATGAGAAGTAAAACAAATGAAGAAAAACATGAAGACACTAACTTAAAAATCATAACACTATCTGAGTTAAGGTATTGTAAACAAACATGGTCTTCCTGTTACTTTCTGAGAAGAGTTGAGGTCCTTGGCAAATTCCTGGGAAGGACGCCATCCTACCCACTCTCCATCATCTTTTCTTTCTATCCCAAGAGAAGCAAACGATAACTGCTCAAATTTCTACCTTTTCCGTAATAATCTTTGGAATTCTCCCATCTAAGTTATTTTAATAACTCACTGCCCACCATTTAGAAAATTCAAAAGAGCTGTAGCTATTCAGGAAAGGGTCAGTAAGACACATAGCAGGAACACACTTGGCCAGTTTATTTCACCCACATAAACCTAATCATAGTACTGGAAAATAAAACCATATCGCAGTTAAGAGCATAGAGTATGGAAGGCAGACACATAATATTCTGAACTCCACACTATACTCCTTACTAGCTTTATAATCCAAAAGAAATTACTTAACCTTTCTAAGTCTCAATTTCTTTATCTAGAAAAATGGTGTTAAATATACAAGATACCTCTTATGTTGCTAATGAGAACAAAATGAACAAATATGGAAACAGCTTAGCACAGACTGATGTATAATAAACATTAAATAACCATCAGTTACTTATGCTATTATTGTCAGTCATAAGATCTTACGTTCAAGTCTTAGGCACTCTTCAAAGGCTCTCTCTCTCCCCTTTTTATTAGCTGTTAGACTAAAAATGAGCATAACTATCTGGGAATTTCAGTAAGTGCTTTTCTGAAAAGCTAAAATTTAATAATAAGCAGACAGACTGAAAAGCTGCTGTGGAAACTCGCAAGGTTTCATTAAAACACACACACAGAACGACAAGACCGTCTCTAGTTCTAGCAATGTTACTCAGTCTCCTCAAATGCAAAAAATGGATGGGAGGGAGCGCATTAGACCATGTCCAAGGTCCTTTTAGCACTAAGTCTGTGATTTACAAGATGTTCCCACTTTTATCATTTATTTTCAACAAGTCCCATCTTTTCCAAATGTAAAATGAAAACGACAGCAATTCTCATCCCAATTACCTCCAAACGTTGTAAGAAATAAGTGCTGCTAAAGTAGTTTTAAATTGTAGAGCAATATACTGTATAAGATTTTATTAAGATATTTTTAAACGGCTTCAGATAAACCTTGGGCCAAATGACGTCTGTTGAAAAAAGTCACGTAGTGTAAAAAGTTGATTATTATAAGCTCAGCCCGTGAGGAAAGTATTATAAAGATGGAAGACTGGTTCTGTTGGTTTGTTTGCTAAAATAAGTTACTTCATATAGTTTTTAAGGGTTATAATTTACATTATCTTTATTAAAAAGTTAATTGAAATGTCAAAAAAATATTCTTCAAGCCATATATACGACAAAAGTAACAGCAGTTAGAAAGCATCTTATGGCAACATACAAATTTTTCGATAGGTGTTCAAATACTAGTTGAGCTGACAAGAGAATGAATACTAATAGCTCACCTTATCTTGTAAGGAAAAGGTCCCAGGAAAGCCAGCAAAGAGAAACTTGTTCTTGACTTTCAACTTCCCCAAGTTTGCGACAATCAGATTATTCGATCTGGAACTTTCTGGGACAAGGAGAACAGGAGCACCAGCCTCAATATCCAGGAGAACCCGTGAGCAGCGCTGGGCTTGATCTCTCACCTGGAAAAGGAAAGAAAAATGACTCGGAGGCTCAATTAATTTCCTAATTTTACAATCAAACAACCTCAGGTTCCCAAAAGTTTCATGACATTATAAATCTAAAACAACTAAAATCACACCGAGTATAGTCTATGACCACCATGGAGTTAAATTAAAAATCAGTAACAAGAAGATAACAGAAATCCTCAATATTTGGAAATTAGATTATTCACTTCTAAATAACCATGGGTCAAAGAAGAAATCACAAGGGAAACAGAAAACTATTTTTACCTTAGTGATTAAAAAAAAAAAAAAGCATATTGAAATTCACAGGATGAACTTAAAACAGTAGAGACAAATGTTTAGCATTAAATGTTTATAAAGATTTAAAATCAATAATCACGGCTTCCATCTTAAGAAGCTATAAAAGGGAAAAGCAAAATAAACTTAAGTAGAAGGAAGAAAATAATAAAGAACGGAAACCACTTATTTAGAAAACAGAGAAAAACCAATTAAACACAGAACAATACCCAACAACCACTTTCCAAGTGCTAACCATAATATAGGCCTCATTAATTTGTTTTTTGAAAAGACTGATGAAAATTGATAAACCTCTACCCATACGTTTCAAAAAAAAAGGAAGGAAACAAAAAATGCCACTATCAAGGAGTGGGGGACGTTGCTACAGAACCTACAAATATTAAAAAGATAAGGGAAACTATGAATGATTTCACGCCAACAAACTGACAATTTAGGTAAAGTAGACAGACTCCTTAAAAACACACACTCAGGCCAGCCAAGTGGCACACTGGTTAGGAGTTGGCTTGGGACGCCAGCTCTGAGCAGCAGGGCCCCGGTTCGGATCCCACATGGGCCAATAATGCTGCGCCCTCTACAGCTAAGGTGGTGAACAACACCTCAACCTGGAGCTGGGTTGCCGTGAGTCGCCGGCATCGCCGTAGGCTGCAGCCCCTGCTGCAGTAGGCTGCCGTGAGCTACCGTGAGTGGCTGGCAGCCAGTGTGAGCTGCCATGAACTGCCGTGAGCTGCTGTGAGCAGCTGTCCAATGGCCAGCAAGCGACTGCCTCACCCAGGAAGAGTGCAATGATGGTACCAACATGGGCCAGTGAAGTGACGACCTCCACAACTAGAGTGAAGAACAAAAGGACAGCAACTTGTCTGTTTCCCTTCCCCGATTCTCCAATGCTGTTCCCCTCCCCCAACCCCCCAATAAAAATCTTAAAAAAAAAACAAAAAACAACACACTCATACAAACTCTCTATAGCTAAGATCATACTGGATGCTGAAAGATAGAATGTTTTCCCCCTAAGATAAGGAACAAGGCAAGGATATCCACTCTCACCACTTCTTTGCAACATTGTAATGAAAGTCCTAGTCAAAAAGTGCAGGCTGGAAAGGAAAAAATAAAACTCTCTTATTCTCAGACAACATAATCATCTTTGTGGAAACCAGTACAGAATCTAAAGGAACTAGAATAAGGAAGTTTATCGAGATTGCAGGACACAAGGGCGATATATGAGGTATAATAAACAAATACGGTGAGTGTTTAAATTTAAAAAACTTATTACAGTAAAAGACACACTGCCATTAATCCCCCTCAAAATATTACCCCTCGTTTCAAACACGCTTATCCCATCATTCTTGCCACTTTCTGAAGCGGTTCTGGAAGTCCTCTTTCGTGAGTGTCTTTAGTTGCACTGTCGTGGCTGCCTTGATGTCCTGAGTCATTTTGAGTTTGGGGAAGAGCTAGAAGTCGCATGGCACCAGATCCGGTGAATAAGGTGGATGAGGACACACCATAATGTTTTTATTTGACAGAAATTGCCATATACCAGAAGCAATGTGTGACACAGAACATTGTCATGATGGAGGATGATTTATGGCACACTTTAAAAGCACACCTTCTCTCAACCATAGCTCACACCCAACTGACGCCACAGAACAAGTTGAAATTTGTCACACAGTTACTAAGGTTCAAGGCGCCGACTTCCTGTATTCAAGATCCCTGCCTTTCCATTGGATGGCACTTGGCAGCAGCATTCACCTAATTTTTTGATCAGTACCTCGTACAAGTCAATTCTATTTCTTACACTCTTAATAAACAATTGGTCACTGCAATTTTTTTATAAATTCATTTCATTTATAATAGCATCCAAAATTGGAAATACGCAGGGATAAATTTAACAAAATATGTGTTAAGACCATCTAATGACAAAATACTGCTGAGAAATTGAAGACTTAATTAAATAGAAGGATATACCACACTCAAAGACCATGTCAGGGTTATTTATTCTCCTCACCTCCAAGCGCCATCCCATGCCTCACTAGAGTTCAGCAACGGCTGGATTCCTATAGCATTGTTTAACCCCGTTGCCCTTTCAAGACTAGCGTTGGTGACAATTTTCCTCATATACAGATTCAACGCAATTTCAATCAAAATCCTAACTGACTTTCTTGTAGAATAGACAAGCTGATTCTAAAATTTATAAGGAAAAACAGAGGACCTACAATAACCAAAACATTCGAAAATAAAGAACGAAGCTGGAGAACTTCCACTACCTGATTTCAAGACACACCACAAAACAACAGTACACAAGACAAGGTGGTACTGTCATACACTTAAATATAAATCAATGCAACAGAATAGAGAAGAAATACACACATAAATATATAGTTAACTGATTCTCAACAGAAGTGCCAAGATAATTCAATGGGAAAAGAATAGTCTGGGTATGTATATGGGAAAAAAATCTCAGCCCTTACTTCACAAAATACACAAAAATCAACTCAAAATGGAACAGAGCTAAAATTATAAAACTTCTTAAAGAGGATATAGAAGAAAATTTTCGCCACCTTGTGGTAGGCAGAGATTTCTTTGATAAAACACAAATAACACCATAAAAGAAGAAAATTTTACTTCATCAAAATGAAAAACTTCTACTTTTTAAAAAATAGTGTGAAAACTTAGATGAGCCAAAAAAATAAAAAATAAAAACAAAACAACAACAAAAAATCAGATGAGCCACTGCCTAATCATAATGAATTATCTTTTTTCATATTTCTATCTTCAAGCTCCATGAGGGGAACGACCTTGTCTTTCTTCTTTGCCATTATGTTGCTAGCACCTGGCAGTCTATGACACATCCTTCCACAATAAACGTTCACTAAATAATTGAAGAAATGAAAAAACAAGGTTGTGATAAGATCAAATGAGAGAATATATGTGAAAGCGCTTTGAAAACTACAAAGCACCATTAACATAAATAAATAATTATTAACCAATGTACAGCATACTTATTTTTGCTATCTCCATTTTCCTTCTACAAGTAAGTCAACAGAAGAACAGCAAAAACAGTAACTCGCCGCTGGTCACACAGCTTATAGCGGCAACACCCAGGCTGCAGGTTCTTGTCCCAGGATTTCTAAATTGCATGTCAAAAATCTGTACTCTGGTTCCTCAGTGAATAAGGAAATTCAATACAAGAGACATCACATAAGGTAGAAGACACAGGAAAATGATGTCATACTTCTGGGGTAAAAATAAAGGAAACAATTTATATTTGGCACAATCGAATTAGGTATCTGATGCTCTAATTTCAAACATCAAGATTAAAAAGAAATTTAAAGTCCCACTGGATCATTATTTATAGACACTAGAAAATATAGGAATAAAAATCCAGCTAAAGTCAAAGGCAGATAATACCACCTATTACCAGTACAATAATAGGAGAAAGGAATTCAAGTATCAAACAAAATAGCCTCTTAATCTTATCAGCAAGCAAAATAGGTTTCTTTAGCTCTTTCTGTGAATCGAACAGCGAGGACTCAAACAGCTAGGATTAAAGATCCTTGAGAAAATCAGGTTTTCTTCAAAGCCCACACATTTAGCACTAATCAAAATAGGGAAACATGCCTTTAACCTTCTGTTTGTTTTATATAATTTGATAAAGCAAAGCTTAATTATCTATTTAATTTCTGCTTCCCCCAGGAAGTTAAACCCAATTACTCAGTAATGCACAGTGTCTCATTTCCCAACCCAAATGATTGGTTCCCCACACTAACACTATTGTTTAAACCACACATGTAAAAATAATTGTTTTAAATGTACATAATTCTAACAGACAACATTCAGTAAAGTTGTACTGGGAGTCACAAAAATGTACATGGCTTTATAGGACTAAATCCTATAAAACAATGCCACTTACGGTATTCAATACCATGTATAGGATTCCTTCCTATTAAAATTACTTGAAAAATAAACTATGTGCACAAAGATATTCATGGAAGTATTACTCAGAGGAATGAAAAACTGGAAGCAATTCAAATGTTAAAAAATAAGGAAATGGTTAAGTAAACTGACGTGATGGAATATACAATCATTAAATAGGATAGCTATGAAAAATGCAAAGCAAGATGAAAAAGATTATGAAAAAGGGTTATGAGAAGCTGGATTCCAAAAGTGTATGCATAAACTTAACACATTTTATGTATTTTATTGTGGGTACTATATGCTTTTCCTCAATTGAAAAGGTTTTTAAAAAGCATATGTAGACCATAAATATAATACCATTTTATACTCAGTAATTGGCCCCAAATAAAAAGGTTGACAATGCAAGTGTTGGTGGCAAGGATATGAATTACAGGGAATTGTTATACACTGCTGATGGGTGTGTGTGATGGAGGCAGCCATTTTAAAAAACAATTATCTTGTAAAAAGAAATATGCGATTAGCCTATGGCCCAGTAATTCCACTCCTGAGTATCTCAGAAACACTCTTACACTTGTGCATCAGTAGACATACTACACAATAGCAAGACGCTGTACACAATCCCAGGGTCCAACAGGAGAATGGATAAATCATGTGTGTTACACCAATAAAATACAACAGTGAAAGTAAATGAGATGCAATCACATATAACAACCTGAATGACTCTCAACACACTAAGGGACCAAAAAAAAGCAAGTCATAGAACATTAAGCACAGTTTAATACCATTCTGTAAAGATCAAAACAAGCAAAATAAGACATTGCATGGGAGCTTTCTTTCTTTTTTTTTAATTTTAAAGCTACTGGTAGACCCAAAAGCAGGACAATGGTTACCTAAGGCATTGACAGGGGAATGGGGGATACATGCAGCAGTCTTAATAATGTTTTAATTTTTATTTTGGTGCTGGGTTCATGGATGTTCATTTTATTATCATACTTTGTAACTTGTATATATGCTACAGATATTTTTATATCTGTCAAAAACTTTTTTTTTTTAAACTTTCTAAGGAGAGAAAAAAAGTTACATACTCCATGATTATAACCATGGAAACATGTATACGGCGAAAATGAAAATAAATAAAAACATACCTATCATGCCATGAGACTGGAAAACTGATTCTTTTTTCTAAATTCCCTATAATTTCTTTATGCTACTTCGAAACTTTTTAAAAATACATTCTCTGGAAGACACACAGGAAACCGGTGACACTGGCTGCTTCCAGGAGAGAAACTGGGCAGTTAAGAAAAAGTGACTGAGAAGATGGCTTTTCTCCAAATGTCCTTTTTTACTTTGATGCTGTACCAAGTCAATATATAACATATTCAAAAATTTTCAATTTAAATTAAAACAAAATTTTTAAATGTTGCCCCTATAAAGACAGCATCTATTTCTTAAATTATAATATTTTAACTAATAATTTAAAAATAAATAAAAACAAGTTTTACAAAGAGCTTTATTATAATCATTTTCTGCAGTTCCCAAACTGTGTGCCGAGGTATCACAGGACACCGCCACACACTCACAGTACACATGTTGCCAAGCCACTTTAATTTTTTAAGGAAACACATCATCTGTCAGACACTGCACGAACTATTAGCTTGAGGTAGTTCACATTCAATGTCAAATCATGTGACATTCCTTTCAGACAGGTCTCATCTTTGCAAAACTATTGTCGGAAAAGTCATGACGCATTTTTGCAATAAAAAACAGAAAAAATATGTCATGACTTTTCCAACAACCCAATAGGTCTTAAGCAGTTGATGTGACAAAAAGCAAGAACCATGAGAAAATAAACGCGGAACATGAAATGAGGGTTGTGATGTCCAATCTGGTTCCAAGTTCCAGTAATTGTACAAAGCCCAAGAGTACATGCATCCAACTAGTAAGTAATTGTGGTTATTTAAGAATGAAGTAAAAATATTACTCTTTCCTTTATGTCTGATTACTTTTCAAACAGCTACTAAATTGTTTGGACACAAGTACTTATTAAATTGTTTATTCTTAATTACTTTGTAAATGGAAAGGCCATTAGGTGTTTCTTTTGACCTAGGATGTGTCATGGAAAAACTTCTAAGACGTTACGGGAGCAATGAACTAAGAATTGGGAACGTCTAACCTATTCGAAGAAACCCTCTTTATATATGTTCTTCGGGACCCCTTTCAAAGAGAAGAATCCTCACTAAAGTCCTAGAAGGGCCAAAAGTCTTTAGTGTTATCCATAAATTTCTTTTATCTTTTTTTAGAGAAAGGTAAAGCTAAACTTTAAAGGTGATTAGAACACGATACAGCGAATAAGGAATATAAGCTCTCCAATTACAGTAAGAGTTCTATAGAAAAGCAGTTACATGGAGGACATTAGTAAGCATAAAATTACCGAATTTTACTTCATTCAGTGAAATTTTCCAGATTTATCTCTAGAGGCTTAAAAGTTCTATGGATCAAGCTGAAAAGGCAACTTGGAGAAGTAAGAGAACCTACCGTCTGGCCCTCAATCGCAGCTCGCTGGCGCCCTAAGACATCTTGCAGCTGAGTGAAGTGCTGGATGAAGGCCACGACCTCGGCCTGGAAGCGCTGGGTGTGCACATACTGCACGGAGGCCATCTGAAGGCTCACTCGGATGTCGTGTTCTCTCCGGAGAAGAGGGTCGGGCCGGCCGTATCTAGGCACAAGGGCAAAAATGTGACTGACAGCAGCAAGGTGCAAGTTGGTATTTGAAGAACACTTGCATTGATTTAGGGTTTTCCCTAGAAAACAGCCTTAGCTATCCACATGGAAAACCACATCAAGTTTTACAAAGCAAACTCCAATAATCCCTCCCTTTCTAAGCTTCAGCAATGTGATCAGGATGTTAAATGCAAGTCTGATGACAGCCGGGGCTATGAACAGGTAGGCAGCTCGAGGCACTAAGGTCACCTGATTCCAGAGCTCACTCAGAAGCCAGTGTGGTTCAGACCTTTCACCTGGGCCTCTTATTCCCTGCCTTTAAGGAGAAGGGATTATTCCTGCTCATCCTGTCCTAGCAAAGACTGTGACTATATGAACTTGAAAGATAATAAAAATATTTATTATGCCATGAAACAATGGGTAAAGCAAGTTAGGCCACAGAACCAGTGTTTCTGGGGAAAACTACCTTCTGAAGGCAGAAAGAAATCTTCTTTTAACTTCAGTGAAATGCTGGCCAAAGAGGCTTAGCATCTATCGATCTTCCAAGACAAATTAGAAAACTTTTACGAATGGCATTCAGTTTAACGGAGCATGGTGCCATAATAATAGATTATCATAAAGGACATAGTCAACTGGGGAAAGGAACTCACATTTGCTAAGCACCTATTTTGTGCCAGGCAGAGAGTTAAGGGTTTTATATTAATTATCTCGTGTATCACAGAACCATGCCACTGTGGTCGGTAATAATAAAAATATAGCAATCTAAATTCGCAGTAGAGTATGATATCCTCTTCCTGAAAATGAAAGAAAAAGTTCTCAGACATCTTTAGAAATAGTTTTTCTCAATTCTGTTTGAACATAAGAATTGCTTTGGCAAGTTAAAAAAATAAGTTAAATTCAAAAAGAAAAAGGGGCGGCCGGGTGGCTCAGTTGGTTAGAGCACATGCTCTGAACAAGGTTGCTGGTTCGATTCCCACATGGGCCAGTGAGCTGCACCCTCTGCAACTAGACTGAAGACAACAACTTGAGCTGAGCTGCCGGTGGACGGCAGGATTGCTCAGTTGGTTAGAGCGCGTGCTCTTACCAACAAGGCTGCCAATTCGATTCCTGCATGGGATGGTGGGCTGCGCCCCCAGCAACTAGATTGAAAATGGCAACTGGACTTGGGAGTTGAGCTGCACCCTACAGAACTAGATTGAAACAACTACTTGACTTGGAGTTGATGGGTCCTGAAAAAAACACTGTTCCCCAATAAAATTTCTTTAAAAAAAAAAAAAAGACAAAGGACAAGAACAGATCAGAATATTTGGGGGCAGAGCCAGATATCTATATTTTCTAGCAGCTCCCCCAAAGGTTGAGAAGCCTCCATTTTAAACTTTTTGCCTTCTGAGAAAACCATTCTGTTATAACTACATAGGCCTAAAGATGCCTTCTGAATTCTAAAACTGAAGAGATTCAATACAGATTATGTTTATACAGAAAAAATGCATAATGTAATTTAACACCCATATCTTCAACAGCTTTCTCAGGCTGAGATCATTCCAGAATGTTTAGAGCTTCATGGAAACTGATCCAACTTAGTCCCTTCAATATTTAGATTTAAAAACTGATGCATGGAAACGAAGTGAGTTGCCTGAGGTCACATAACAAGCTAGTTTGAAACCAGAATGAAAGCCCAGGCTTTTTAATAATCAGCATTATTTCAATCATACCCCATCTGTTTATGAAACCCGAGCAGCCCACTTCAACACAGATCCATTTTAATATAAATCAGGATTCCTCACAACTAGATCATATCAAATTTATGTTAGAAGGTAAACATTTTTTAAACTGTTCTTCATTGTTTAGGCAACAAGAATTTGAAACAGCATGCAATTATGACAAAATGGCGAGTGAGAAAAAAGCGATGTTTTTACTTAAAAGTCTGGAAGATGAGTGCTTCCTCCCCACTGGTCGTGAACCGCTCTCTGTAAAACTCTCCGTGGGCTGTAAGGTCACTGAGAGACAGGCTCCCCAGGCTTCCTTGTAAGGACAGGTCTCCCTCTAGGGATGTTAAAAGTAGAACGCATTACGTATCTTTTTTTGTCATACACCTTAAATATGTCTGGAACAAAAACTGATAGACACATGCCTCAAACTTTTCATCATTTCATCAAACTACATGTCAAAAGCCAATTTTCATATTCCAGTGCTCCCAGAAAAAATATTTTATGCAATCTTTCGAGTAGTCTCAGTGCAGAAGTCCAAAGGGGACTGAAATAACACAGCAACATCACACTTTAACATTTATAAGGGGAAAGAAATTAAAACACACACTTTTAAGGATAACACATTTACAAATACAGAGAGAAACGTGATTCCTCTGTGATTAGATCACTAACTAGAACTAGTGAAATATCTAAGGTCTATTCATTGTACTGTGGATAGAAGAATAAAAAAGGAAGTATCAGAGGTACGGCTGGTGTTCAAGCCACCTTAAGTGGTTTTGGTGTGGTTTAATTAAAAAACAAAATTAATGAGATAGGCAGACACTGGAGACTGATTTGAAACTAATGCAATATATCACAGGCGTGAAGCCCCTGGATGGTGGTAGAACAAAGGGCTGTTGAACCATGTACACCTGAGATGCGAAGTTACCATGAATCATTCTTAACGTGGGGTGGATATTAAAAAGGGGTGTGCAGGCCGGCCGAGTGGCGCATTAGTTAAGAGCTGGCTTGGGACGCCAGAGGGCCCTGGTTCGGATCCCACATATGAGGGCCAGTGACACTGCCCTCCACAGCTAAGATGCTGAACAACAGCTNGAAAAATCTATAAATTAAGAATAAAAAAATCAGATCTATTTAACCAAATTAAGTAATACTCTCACAGAATCCACTCATTGAAAAATCCCTATGCATGACCACTCACCCAATTTCAAAGGGGGCCACTTAAAAAAAACAAAATTTCCAAATATGGCAATCAATGAAAAAAGTTGAAAACACACCAACCTAATGTGAAACCATCTATTAAAATTCCATTATGATGTCTTAAATATTACTGGGCATAATTCAAAAAGAAAAGGTTTTTCTTGTTGATTTAAGCAAAGTATACATGAGTTGGGTTTGGAATCTTAAAACAAAATAAGACATGATTGGCGCTCCTCACCTTGACCTCTATGCAAAGATTCAAAGAAATCATGTCGGGTGAAATGCGCTTCCTCCTGACTACTGGCACTGGCAGACCCAGACAGAGGGCAAGACGCCCGGCTTACATCAGACCCAGGACCCTCTCTGCCTGCCAGCTGGGTGCAATTCAAAGAATATAATTTAATGTCTTTGATTTCCACCTGCAGACGGTCACTTCTGGATTGATCGTCTCCTGCCACAAAATTCTGGATGAATATCTGTCCCAAGTGTCCAACCAACAACTCAGGACTCCCAGGCTTCCGAGGGATGGACACAACCGGCGATTCAATGTTTATGTTCAAGATCAGCTTTACAGTGTCGGAATGAGGAGCAGCTAGGCCGAGCCCATAGATGTCATTTTCTTCCAAGGTAAAGGATTCCCGGGTCTTCCATGGAGTTTCAAAGAGTGATACCATCTCACTGTACTCAGCTGTCTTGGTAGCTAGGACTGTGGTGACTTTGGTGGCTGCGCTTTTCAGCATGCCTCGAAAATTTTCTTCCAGTTCATCCATGGACATTGTCAACTCCTTCAAAAATTTAGCAGAGTGGTTATAATGCAAGGAAGCCATCTTGAGGTTTAGAAAACATTCCTGTTTAGATTTCTCAACAAACGTGAAACTCAAAGCTTCGTTGAGGGCTGCATCTTCCATTCTGACAAATACAGATTCAAAGTAGCCAATATCACTGACAATGTTTTCATAGCCTATGGAATTCCCAATGCTGACAACATACTGGTTTTTAACATTATCTTGTGTCAAATCCATAAGCTGCAAACAGCCGAGAGAACCATTCATGTCAAATGTGCTACCCATTGAGACGTTAACTTTGGTGCCACCTATACTCGCAGTTGCAATTTTCCTGCCATATTTCTCTCCGTTTGCCATTCCCACTGTCCGAAGGAGCAATAAGTTAAGCCTGTGGATTTCTACTGCAACCTCAGTGTTTTGTTCATATGTAGATTGGTAAGTTCCTTCTTCCCTAAAGCTTCTTTCAAAATCAGTCATTAAAGGCTGAGGACTCACATCATCTTTTTCCTTGGGAAAGGACTTCTGAAGAAAACCAATCAGCTCCACAATTGTCTCTGGATTTAGGATAATATCCAAATTATTCACCTGCAATGAAATCACCTGGAGAGTGCTATCTAAGTTCATCGACGGGCACTCTGAACTCACAAACTGATATTCCAATTTAATGAGGGATTCTTGTTCTTTGGTGAGAACTCTGTCCAGTGAAACGCTAGTAGCTGATCGGTCGTTCGGCATGGCAGCATGAGTGAAGGGGACCGCATTAGACCCAGACGCAGGAGACTGGGCCCTGCTATCCCGGAGGCTTCCTGTGGGGACATCAAAGCTCAAGTTCTTATGTGAAGCCATCAAAAGGTCAAAATCAGCACCATAAGTCTGCATGGTGTCCACCAGGAGTAAACCATGGACAGTGAGGGAGACTTCAGCATCGTAAGGCCTCTTCACAAAGTGAGCGTTGGTACCAAATACTTTGAGCACAGAAATGTACCGGCCATTGCTCTCCACACCAAGCTGCATACAGTTCACTTTAAACTCAGCCAGGAGGAGCTGTGACTCCACCAGAACCTCCCGGGTATGCTGCTCCAACATCACGATGCTCTGGGTCAAGTTCATGACTGAATCTTGCAAAGTTCCACGCTGATCATCTTGGGGGAAGATCTTCTCTTTAATCTGAGTCTCGGAAGGCTTCATTTCTGGGGTGGTGAGGAGGGCAAAGCAATTCTTGAGAGCACATATTTTATCCTCATTGATGTGGATTTTTAAATCTGGCAGGTTGCCTGAGAGCACGGCTCCAGGGTACTTGGGGTCTGAAGTATAAATCAGTCGACGTTCTAACTGCAGGTGAACGTTGAATTTCTCGACCACATGGGTTGGCCCCACATCGATATCCTGGACATGCTTCCAGTTGTCCTTCACTCGTCCAACCATGATCTGGAGGTCCAGAAAGGACAGGGAGTACCTCTCATACATCTTCGTGCTCAACAAGTGTGCTTGAAGCCGCTCTTCACTGAATTCAACTCCAGAAAATGGGGGCGTTTTCTCCCCGTTGCTGCTGCTTGTCTCAGGAGGTGGGGTGTTGGGTGGTGTGGCAAGAGGGGTCTTATACTCATCATCACTAAACTGATTGTCCTCAGATGCTGACCCTTCCCCACTTTTCCTCTTGGAGTCATCTGCAGGTGAGAAAGAGAAGATTCAAAATCTATGTCCGCTCTTGCCTGCTGCTTTCCTTTAATGCAATAATTAAGAAAAGTAGAGAATCAACCAACTCCAATTTGAGGAAATAAATGGATGAAAACTCTCAGCATAATATTCTGTATTTACCATGTATTCAGTGTGAACTTAACTATTAATTTTGAAATCAAAACACAAAGAGACAAAGCATATGAACAGGAGAAAAGATGAAGACCAGCTGACATAAGAACACACGTCAGGGTGCAAAAACCAACCACCTGCTGCCCAAAACTGCTTCCCCACAATCTGAGCCGCACTGCCATGAGCAGCTTTCATCAACCCTTCTCACATCACTCTCCATAATTATGTTACTTTTGCCAGTATTTGTCTATGTGTTCATTTTGTTCCGCCCACTAGCATGTTCCAAAAGAACAGAGGTCTCATCTGTCTTACTCAACATGATACCCCAAGTGCTAGATCAGTGCTGGNAAAAAAAAAAGGAGGTGTGCTACCCTGTTGCTTCTGTAAAACAAATTTTATTGTCATAATTAGCATTATGAAACGACAACTAAGGGGTTTATACTGAGCATGCTAGTTCAGCTCCCAACAAATCAAAGACACATACTCATTTTTTATTCTTAATGTCCTCTGGCAAAAATATGCAAGATTCTCCAATGTGAAAGACCTATCTCTTCTAGGAAGCATTTATAAATTAATTTATACCAGGCATAAAAACCTGAATTTCAGTTCATTCCTTCCCCAAAAGCCATTCTTGATTTTAACTACAGAGCCAACATTTGAGCTTTGTAATCATCCATATTTCATTACTTGTTCCTTCAGGAAGGAACGGCATCTTATTCACTTTATAAAATCCTGACTGTTTAGAACTTGATATAGTGGATCACTTGTGTCCTACTAAGAATTTCAACCTACACAGTCCCATTAGAAAGAATGCCAGGTGTGCTACCATACCCTCCTGCTTAAAACCATGGGTCCTCCTGGTGGCTCCCCCTCTTTATGTCAACAGAGTGAACATAAGCCCTGGTTTCCCAGAGACAGCCTTGTTACATGGCAGGTATAATTAGCATATGATCATTTCCCAGGTGCCCCCTTCCACTCTCCAAAAATGTCCCAATTCGGGAAAAAAAAAATCAGGTAAGTCACCCACATAAAAACACAGGTGCCAGGGCCCCATGCCAACCTACTGAATCAAGATTCCTGGGGTAGGGATGGGGTGCACCAGACACCCGCGTTTTTAACAAGCTGTCCACATGATTCTGATCCATTGGCCAGTGTGTGGGAAACGCCACCATAAATCACGGCCGGACCAATAACCACAATCAAGACCCGGCCTCCACACCGTAGCATGCGAGGACAATTAGATTTGTGAGCAAGATATTCAAATTCTTACCAGATTTTGCAAGTTTGATTTTTCCCCACTTACCAATCATTTCCAGGTGTGCCACTAATTTGGACACACTCGCTTTCGCAAGCTCACTGGTGGTCTTATTCAGCACGAGAGAGAGCGAGTGAACCTAAGAACACAGAAGATAGAGCAAGGCAAATATTACCAGGGGAAAAAGGGCATCTTTCAGGCAAATAGCAGAACAAAAATCAAGGAAGAAACAGAGTGGCTCGGGCTATCTGAAGGTAAAGCTTTTGTTGATGCTAATTTCATTTCAGCTTTCATTTGCCAGTCAAACCATATAATCTAAGGAAAGAACTGATGAAAAAGGAACTCAGCTGCACAATCTACAATAAAACCCAGGTCCTGTGGAGTCTTTGTCTATGATTGCCTTGTCTAGGCTCTGTTAGTGAAATGTTTTACGTTATGAAACAATTTTTCTCATTTTTGCATTTGTCTTTAATATTGCACTTTTCCTTCATCACTCATAGAGGTTCATTAAGTCAAGTCACACTAAGAAATCTGTCAAAACCAAATGATAAATGTAATTTAGAATCCTGCTGAATGTCTTTGGACAAATACTTAATTGAAGCCCCGCTGACTATTGGGACTTCACCTAGGAACCACAATCAAAGATTTTCTTTCTTTCAGTAACAACTGAAAATAGAAGAAAGTCAAAACCCTCTGTCTTGGGAATAGCATTCTTTGTAATAAATAAATTCTGTATTGTAACACTGTCATTTTAAATACTCAAAGGACGTATATATCTAGGATATGCTGAGGCAGACACTTCTGAAGGCCATCACCGGGGACAATGAAGGAGCAAAGAGACATTCAAACCTCAATTCACACTCACTGCTTCCAAATGGCAGAAACCATGCCACATAACCCCTTAATCTTCAGTGCCGACCACAAGGTAGGTGCTCAGGAAATGTTTGATGAATAAATGATTGGGAGAAAAAAGATAGGGAAAGAAAATCAGGTAAGGAACAAAAGAAGGAAAAACACTTGTAGAAGAAGGCAGGGGAAAAAAGAGTGGTAACTGCAGATGGAGCAACGAACTCTGGGGCCACTCCAGGGCCATTCAGGTTCCCTGCAGTAAGCTTTTTGACACAGACTACAGAAGGATCTCAAGGGAATGAGATTATCGTGAAGGGGGAAATGTAAAACCTCTGGTCACTTAATCACCAAAATAAAATACACTGAGTCTAAAACTGTCACCACCTGAACCACTATCTTAGCATGAATCTTGGTGTAAAAGTAGGACAACCAGACGTTGTATACTGCTGACATAATGCAATAGGATGCACTCAGCACCATATAAGAAATGTTTTGGGGCCGGCCAGGTGGCTCAGTTGGTTAAGAGCATGAGCTCTGAGCAACAGAGTTGCCGGTTCGATTCCCACATGGGCCAGTGAGCTGCATCCGAGCTGAGCTGCCACTGAGCTGCCAACGGGTGGCCGGATGGCTCAGTTAGTTAGAGCACATGCTCTTAACAACAAGGTTGCCAGTTTGACTCCCCCATGGGATGGTGGACTATGCCCCCCCGCAACTAGATTGAAAGTAGCGACTAGATTTTGAGCTGAGCTTGCACTCTCCACAACTAAGATTGAAGGACAACAACTTGACTTGGAGCTGATGGGTCCTGGAAAAACACAGTGTTCCCCTTCCCCAATTCCCCAATAAAAATCTTAAAAAACAAAAAAATGTTTTTACCCAAGAATTGAACCTGAATCTGATCAAGTCTCAGGAACTAACTTCCATTTCTAGAACTAGAAGCTAAAAGAAGTCAAATGGAACCCCAAGGAAACAGACAAATCTGGACTATGGACACTACAGCATACTAACCCTGTTTCTACAAGTCAACTGCATGGGAGGAACAAAGAGGAGAAAGGCTGGTTTGCTTTAATTAGCAGAGATTTAAGAGACAAGACAGCAGATGTAACGTGTGAACCTTATTCGGATCTCCATTCCAAAGATTCATGTCATTTTACTTAATTCTCCTCATTTTGTAGAGGAAACTACAGTTCAGAAAAGCAAAGTATTCCACTGAATGGCAGAGATCAAAGGAAAGATTGAGAAGTTTCTTAAACCATTCATTCCTCTACAATGCACCAGGAAATGGGCATTTTTGAGACGATCAGGGAAATCTAAGTATTGACTGGTGATTGTTACGTAATACCAAGAAACTCTTGTTAAATTTAGATGTGAAAATGCATTGTGGTTATAAAAAAAGTCTAGGGCCGGCCGAGTGTCTCATTGGTTAAGAGCTGGCTTGGGACACCAGCTCTGAGCAGCAGGGCCCCGGTTCAGATCCTACATGAGGGCCAGCAACGCTGCGCCCTCTACAGCTAAGATGGTGAACAACAGCTCAACCTGGAACTGGGCTGCCATGAGTCACTGGCGACGGCGTAGGCTGCAGTGAAGCTGCAGTGGGCTGCTGTGAGTTACCGTGAGTGGCCGGCAGCCAGCGTGAGATGCTGTGAGCCGCCATGAGCTGCCGGCCAGTGACCGGCGACTGATCTGCCTCGCCCGGGAAGAGCGCAATGATAATACCAACATGGGCCAGTGAAGCNTGTTGAAATTCACATACAAAAACAGAAACCAGGAGTAATGCTCCATCCCATACTACACATGCCTAAACATGTTACTTAGAACATGCCTGCCCTCCCTACACTCCCGAATGGCCTGCGCTGCCCAAAGGAAGCCACACTCTAACTGCTCCATCTGTGGCACCTCAGCAGGGCGCCTCCATGTCACTGCGGAAACCAAGTTTTGCTGGACTGTGAAGATGTCTCTTGGCTCTCCCTGTCTACAGCATCCTTGCATCAGCTGGTCACTTAGCATCACAAAGGGACCATCACACCCTGGAATGAAAACTGGGGTGTCAATCCAGTTGTTTTTCCTCTGATAACAGTAAATAAAAAAGGGGTGCTCTTAAGTGAGACATTTACAAAATATCAGATCCAGAACATGGAACAAAGACGAGCAGCTATAAAAGATCACATTTGTATCAAATGTGGTACAAGGGAGAAACATGATCTAATCACAGTCCCTCGGTTTTTGGTCCTTTATTCATTAAACCCTGACTGTAAAGAACATGATATTTTTTTGCTAGCTATAAAAACTTCACATTTTCAATTTAATCAGTATAACAGATACAAGCATACCTCCAGCAGGTAAAGAACTTGACAGAAAGAATGCCTGCCCTTCCCCGGCCCCCCCCCCCACGAGTTTACATATGCCCACTCACAATGAAGTCGCCCACTAGCAAACGATCGAGAGTTTGCCGGATTTCTGCCTTGGTCTGCATCTTCAGCTTGTTATACTGTCTTCGGGCAGCTTCAGCCACTCTCAGCTCAAGTTCAGACTGATAACCAAAACCTGCCAAGATTGGAAAGAGTAGAGTCAAAACTTTCACATGGCTGGGTGGAGGGAAACACTGCAACATCTGTTCTCAGCAAGAATTTCCACCAAAGCTAAACAACAGTCTGTACAACAACAGTTCCTTACTCCAGCCTGACCTGGCACTACAAGGGTAACAGGAAAGAAGCAAAACTGGGTGAGGGGCAGCCGTGGGGAGAAAGGCAGTGCATGAGGGAAGGGTACCAATGTTACTAGAATTTTTCAAACCACTGTCTGAAAGATTCCAAGCGACTATATCAAAATCCTTAAAAACATGATATTACATTGAAAGAGAAAATGNGCCAATTTCAGTCCAAAGAAGACTAATTCTCCCTTGAAAGGATCTGTCAACAGCTCAGATAATCAATTTGTTTCTAGGATGGGCCAAGTTTGTCAAAGCATGACAAGAATTATATCCTCCTGGGAAAGAGACGCTGACTTTTTAAGCAGTAATTTTCCCCATTTCTGAATGGCAATGGAATTAAGGGTCTGCCCTCTTCCTCTGTATAACTCACCCCTCCTCCACTGAAGAAGGCTAACAAGACCGATTCCCCAGGGACAAAAGGACACGATGAAAGGACTCCACGTTTACCGGAACAAGTTATCATTAGTTACATGCATTAATGATATCTCTTTGAATATATGTATTTTCCTTCCAACAGTTTATATACATAATAAAATATAAATACATATAACATAAATATAAAATAAATATGTGGCTCCAACTGTCCTGACATGAAAATCAGTTTAAAGTGTTTACCTGAACTGGATTGACAAATTTCCCTTCGATCTTCATGATGCTAGAAGTTCCCAGATCATCTGGACTAAGGGAGAAAGTCAATTCAGATTCTCTCTCTACAGGGATCTTCTCCAGTTTGAACTGAATGGTGGTGTTGTTCAGGATGTGGAAGGCTGGCATGAGAGAAGGGAAGGACAGCTGAAAACACTAACATTTACTGAACTATTGCTGATTACGTGTAGGATATATAACACAGAGCCCATGAGTTACCCTTAGACCATGAGGTCCATGACTGAGTATAAACTTTGATGACTATCCCAAGACCAAAACTCATAGTGAGCAGAGGCACAAGATAAATATGCACACAAAAAGAAATGATATTTTCATGACATGCTCCATTTGGTGGCTTCAAAATATGATGTGGANACCAAAGGGTCCCTAAGGCAGTTATTATGGGCACCAGAGAACAAAGTTACAGTCACGAATACGTTAAGTCCAAAAGAATGAGTGAAGCCTCTCCAGGTGCCATTCACCTTGCTAAACAAGGTACCAGAGGCCTCAGGGTTCTGCAAAGGCACTCGTTCACACCGAGGGGTAAAACTGGTTCATGCCCAGCTCTCCAGAGATCTCTCCCGTCTCTCGAGGAATGAAGCCTACTGCTAGCTAAGAAAATCAGAAAAGAGCAACTGAATAAAACATGATTCTCCTCCCTGACTTTTCCCATCAGCAAGCGCAAGTCCACACAGGCTAAGACATGTCCAGGAAGAACTTCATCCTCGAGGCACATGAATGTAACCGGCCGCTGGCAGGGGCCCGGGGCCCTGGGCTGGTGCTAGTCACAATGATGTACCACCAACAGGTCATTAAATTTAATACTTACACATCTCACTGCTTGATGACACAGAGCACAGCAGCCCGAAATTCAAATGCTGTCTTCATGTGTTTTGAAACATTTGCAATGAGTACCAAGGACGAGTTATAAGTGTGGCAATCCACATAATAGTAAAACTAATAATATCTGTCATTCACTGAATGCTTATTTCAAGCCATGCACACTGCACAAAGGGCCTTACCTATATTATCTCATTGAATCCTTGCAACAACCCAATGGGGTAGGCACAATTTAACACCCTCAGTTTATTGATGAGCAAATGGAGGTAAAAAGAGGTGAAAAATTTTGACCAGGGCCAAATAACTGTAGTTTGTAAACAACAAAAGTGCCAGGATCTCAACCCAGGCAGTCTGACTTCTGAGACCTCATTCTTCACAGCTGTACTGTTGCCCTCAATGAAAGCCAGTAATGTTCTGAGCAACGTGGGGAGATGATGCAAAAAGCCACATTTTAAAAGAGGCACTATGTACTAGACACTTTGCTGGGTGCCTCACACACATGACCTCATTTACTTATCTTTATTAGATGATGGAAGATGAGGAAACGGAGGCTCAGAGAAGTAAGTAATTCCACTGAATTATACAGTACAACCCAGAGGAAAGACAAAAAGTTCCTTAAGCCATTAATTTTCCCTGCCTCCAGATGGAATTTACACGAAAACCTTTTCTCAGATAGTAATGTCTACCCTTTTGTAACACACATCCAGAAGACTACATAGCGCTGCTGCCAGTAAGACCTGTTTTCTAGAGTAAATGTACAAAGACAGCATTTAAATTAACAAACCAAAATGCATTCTGAGAACGTCAAGGAGTGAAAGGGAACTGGTACCTTGAGATCCAGCTTGGTGTTAACTGGGTCCTGAAGTTCAGACTCCGGTGCGGTGTTTGCTTCTGACCTCACGTTTTGCAGAATGTCCTCAGGCGGCACCTTCATTGCATGGTTGTCCGCGGTGGAGCCAATGCCAAAGAAATCTAGTATCACGACCCAGGTCTGCAGAGTGATGAGCACGTCCAGGCAGTTAAAATCCACATCAATGCTCCGGTTCACTCGGTTATAAATGGAAGAGAATTCTGGATGCTTCTTATCCACCAGGAATATATTGATGTGGACCAAGGAATCGTCAAATTTACTCTTTCCAGCAAGTATCCTGGGCTCATCTACTGTTGGAGACGGTGGCGGGGTCAAGGGGTAGTCCTGGTCTTGGACTTCCTTTTGCTTCTTCCGGGATGCCGAGGTGGGTCTTTGGTACAGCTGAAAGACATTGGGAGCTTCTTCCATGTGAGAGGGGAGAGACCGAGGCATATCCGGATACTCCACATTGGACACTGAAGGGCAAGACTGAGAGAGATATTCTTTCTGTGCTAAACTGGAAGGCTTAGGGGCGCCCCGAGACACCATCAGGTTCTTATATTTGGAATCTGGATTTTTCTCCAGTAAGTCTTCCATCAGCAGAGAGCGCAGGGCGATCTGAATAGATAGAGTCTGAGGATGGTCTTTACTGAACTCCACCTCAAAATCCTGAAACTTTAAGCTCACAAGCCCCTGGGCCCCCAAAGTCAGATCTCCACTTAGCTGAACTTGAAGCTCCGGTATACAAAAGTTGGCTTGAATCTGGGTAAAGGATTTGACATCCTTCACAGACAAGGACTTTTGAGAAGAGTTAGAAAGACTGGAGTGGCTGAACAATCCATTCTCCTTCCTTTCAATGGAAGGTTCTCCACAGGTACTGAGGGAAGGCAGAGGAGAATTAGGGCAAGGTGAGGAGGGAGCACTGCCTGGAAACTGATTCAGATCTTCACTATACACGAGATTATCCAGCGTTTGTAAAACCTGCTCATACACATGCTTTGCTAACACCACCTGTATGCAAAGAGAAAAACTCAGTTATTCCGCTACTGTCATTAATTGCACTCGGCTACACTGCCCACAGATTTCCAAAGCTGATTAGTATGGGTTTCCCCCAAGGGATTATAAATTACTTGATAACAAGGACTGTCTCCTTTCTTTTCTGTCCTTACCTCTCTCTGACCCATGTCTATTCACAAGGCCCTCCCCCAGTACCTCACAGAATAATCTATACACAATAAATGTTCAATAAGTACTACTGATCGTAGGCCTCAGTCAGCAAAGTCACTCTAACCCCACAAAACCAACTGCAGAAATTCAAGGGAACACGGCCAAAAGCCTAACGTGGTTACACCACAGGGCTGAGAAACAGGACCCACGGCTCTAAAACCC